>NW_015094508.1:12512182-12602512 GCF_001431845.1 Calidris pugnax | reverse complement strand
TTTTTTTTTTGTTTTTTTTTTTTTTTTTTTTTGGTTGGTTGGTTTGTTGTTTGTTTGTTTTTTTTTTTAATCTATTTTGGGAACATCTCAAACTTAGATACTATTGCTGTTTAACAGAAAGCTGTTTTAAGATCCTAGTGTTCACTTAAGACCACTGAGGATGTTTAGCATCTCTTCCCTGATTCAAGCTGATACCTGGCACTTAGAAGTGGTGAAAGAAACTGGACATGAAAGAGGATCATTCTTTTCTTTAACCTTAAGTACACAGAAATAAAACCATGGATCAGAATGAAGAAACCAACACACTGTTTGACTCAGAAAGTTTGTTTTAATTGTTTGGTTTCTTCCATTCCTAATTGATGTTGTCTTCAGAAATTAATTTGCAATTGTATTTCTTCTGTTAAGTACTTAAATGCTTTGTGTAGTGTTAAAAGCTCTGACAGCCAAGAAGCATGGAAGTCTCAGGGAGAAAAAACAGGTTTGGTTTGATCTCAGCTACTATTCTGTGTTGAGTTCTTCAGTTTACAACTTTTGACTTGCTTCACAAATACATCAAGATCAGCCATTACAGCTGAGTGTGGATTTGCTGTCTCTGAATTAATTTAAGATTTGCTGTTCTTAGAAGAGCTACAGAAAAGAAACGAAATAGTCTTAATGAAGGAGTGTGGTTTAAATGTAAAAATGGACCTTTAGTGACACTAAATCTCACAGAAGCTAAAGGTTGGTTGGCCACATCTTAATGTAGCCACCAAATTTTCTGCTACATTGCATAGACAGAAGCAGGCTTTTAGGTGCAGGTGTCTCAGGCTCTTATCCAATATGAGGTAGTTTTCTGATAGAGTTCTGGTACAAGTGAATAATATATTAATTTAGTGTAGACACTATAGAGTGTCTACATTTTGTAATGGTATCTGACAATACAAAGTTTCACCATTCCTTGTTTGTTTTTGTTTATTCCCTCTTATTCCCTCTAGCATTTTCCATGGGGATGGTCTCACTCTGGAAAAGAAGTTTCCACATGTGTATAGCAAATACAGTTTTTTAGACAGTGTTTGTAATTAACAGTTGGCTCATTCCTGGCTAGCAAACGTGTTAGTAAATCTGGAAGGAGTAGCCAAAGAGAAGAAAGCAAGCTAGAAAATGAAGGAAATGCATGCTACTTGACTGTGACATAAAGTGATATCCAGTTGGTGTTCAGGTGTACAGATTGGAAATACAAGAAAGGAAAGATACAATTATAGAAAGGAAGAAGTGAGTATGAAAAGAAGGCATGGAGATGAAGTCTAAGTGTAATGTGGAGAGATATGTATAAGAAAGATCAGTATGTGCAGTTTTCTGTAAACTCAAATATTTCAGCAGGTGTCTAATACTCCCCAGCTTTGTCATCATTGTCCCCCAATAGAAACATATATAGCTTGCCTGCATAAAATCTACACAAGGACAACTCTGATGGGCTGTCATACTGTACATACTGTACACACTCTTCTTTGTATACCTTCCAATCTGAAGTTTTGCAGGAAGGGAAACCTTCCCAGTTTCCTCAAAAGAACAGAACATTCAGATCCAATTATCTGGTGTGTTCTTGCTGCTTTAAATGAAAATTTTTATGTATGTTTGTATTTTTTTTTATTGAAAATGCTGTTGTTGAATTGAAACATATTTGAAAGGGATTTCTTCAGTCAACGAACGGTTTGCTATTACGTTTTAATATTTACCAAATATTATTTTTAAAAATATTTTATTGTATGAGACAGTAATCCAAATATATTCTGGAGCAAATTTTTCATTTTACAGCTATTTTTTAGGTAATGCCAACATACAAGGTGAAATGCTCTCATTTTCTCTGAAAATCGTGAGTTATTTACTGAGGCACTCTCTATTTAGAGTAACTAAAGTACCAAATTTGAAAACAATAAGCCTCTTTTTAACAGTAGTGTATAGCTCTGACAATGTTCAGCTGTTTAAGTTATAGTTAAACGAAACTTTGCATCCACTTCAGAGAGCAGCTGGGACTCCCTTTGATGAAGGAGTGAAACCAAGGGAAGTAAGTAACATTAGTATCCAAATTCACTTCTTCAGGGCAACTCCACATATCATTCACCAAAATATATTTCCTGTAATTTCAATAATAATGTAGGTTTTGCTATTGTTTTTGTGTTGTCCCCTCCACCGTAGCCCTCCCACCCCCCTTTATGTTTGCTAAAAGGAAAACAATGAATGGTTGTTTCAAGTGGGGTGAACAGAGTTTGGAGTGAAGATCAAATGCATAGAATGTCTAGAACAGCTTTTCTTTTGCTCAATGGATGTGAAGTTAACTATATTTTTTAACCCTTGATCTCTGAATGAATATGAATTAAATATGTAAGGTTGTGGAAGAGCTCTTTAAAACAGGCACATTTTACAGTTGGTTTAAGTAGCAAGTTTGGCAGCCATTCATCTTGTAGTATGTTTTTGTCTTTTTCCTATGATTGCTTCTGAAATGGAAAACGTGCTGCCACTCTATTGTTCCTGCCTATGATTTTGGAAAGGTAGAGCCTTGAAGATCAACATGATGAGTCAGGTATAGTTAAAACAGTTGATCCAATGAAACAAAATTTCACAGAATCTGCTGCTATCATCATTATGTGACAACTGTTTCTTCTGTTAGAAAACATAAATCCTTGCATAAAGGACATTGATAACGTTTTTTAAATCACTCCTTGCCGTAGTTTCCTTTAAACACTTAAAGTGTAAAATATATGAATTAAGATAAATATTGAACTACTGGATCATCAGGGATAGTCTTATAATTGCTAGCCTGATTTATAAAACTGAAGCAAGCAATCCAAATGTTAAAGGCTAACTTGCTATCTATTGATTTAAGATGACATACTCCCATAGAGTACTATGGTTAAGGCTGTCCCTGTAGAGCTACATAAAACAGGAGAACAGTGTGACTTCTCATTTTTGCCATCCCCAGAGAAGAGCAGAATCATTAGCCAATAATAACATCAGAGAAAAACCTATTAAACCTATTATAGGTGTCAAACCAACATGATGACATAAAAGTAAGAGTGAACAGAGACAGTGGCCCACAGGGGATGAAATAATAGTTTTGTCTGCTGCATTTTAGTGTCTGAAGTAGAGTCCATTTGGGTTTACACTTTTCAGCAGCAACTGTCAAAAGTGTCAAAACACTCTCAAGTTTCGATTTCATAACAACTTTCCCCTCTTTGTAACTGATCTTATTCATTAGTATCAGAGAAATAAGAGGTGGTGAACAACATATATTGGCAAAAGTTAATTGTGAAACTATTATACCACAAAAATCATTTGTAGCATAGTGTTGGAATAGGAGTGAGTGCTAATTCACAACAATTTTATTATTAATTGCTTTTAGAATCAAGTTAATTAAGCACACTGTGCTCATGTGTAAAATTCAAAAAAGTGATATGGGAAAGAGAAGCATGCCTAAGAAGAAAATTCCTTAAAATATTGATACATTAAGAATTTCTTTAAGAATACTGCCTGAGAGTAAGCAACAAATAAGATCACTTCTTGGAGGGCAATCAAGGGAAGAGTATTGAGGGCAATCAAGGGAAGAGTATTGACAATGGAAGCCATGTGGAGACAGGGAGAAACATTAGGAACACTTGTGAACTTGAGTTTAGGCATATGCACGAAACATAGATTAAAAGTGAAAACAAATCAGTTCAGCCCCGGCAAAACCATGAAAGATTAAAAAAAAAAAAAAAAAGGTAAACAAAGTAATTTTAAGGTTCCTAGTAATCCTTCAGTCAGAAGTGCCCTTTTAAGAAAGATAATTTGGGGGGTGGTAACCGGAAAAACAAAGAAAGAAAAAAAAAAAAAAAAAAAAAGGTAAACAAAGTAATTTTAAGGTTCCTAGTAATCCTTCAGTCAGAAGTGCCCTTTTAAGAAAGATAATTTGGGGGGTGGTAGGTCTGGAGTGCATGTAGGTCACCTGGGGTAGGCCAGTAACACACAGAATTTTTGCAAACACTCCCTTGTTACGTTATACAGGTGGGAATCTTTTTACCTTGATAGGAGTTAGAAACTAGATCCAGACATTCTGCGGAGAAAACCCCATGTGCTTCCCCTAATAGAAGTTTTCCTAGACAATCCGAGAACTAAGACATTAAAAAGTGAGATGTGTTACAGTCTGACCTCTACTTTACTCATAATTTTTAACTTGTAGAATAACTGTTACATTCCTTTAAAATTGTAGTCTAAATGCATATAGGATCTGAAATATTTGGTTATTCCATTACAGTTATATTTTTACACTGTCTTCCACTCATGATCGTCATTAAATGTATGACAAGATTCTAGGGCTTGATACATAACTTTGACTCTTCTGTAAATAACTTTGACAACCAAAGTAGGAATAGTCTTTCTTATATTAGAAATATGCTGTTGTATGTCTTTCAAAGAAAGGTATAATGCTGGAACATTACTTACAAATATTTTGTGTTAACTTTGTTACCAGGTTTCATTAACTTACGTTGACTTAGTTTATAATAGGCTTTTCAAATGAAAAAAAAACAAAAAACAGAAGAAAAGCAATGGCTCAAGGCCACCTCTTTCTGAGGTTTACAGGGAGTGAGGAGAATAAGATCTCATCAGACATAAAGACTTAGAATGGTTGTAGGGTTGTAGAGATACAAACACAGACTCTTGGCATGTTTGGGTTTTGTTGCCTATTATTATTTTTTTTTTTTTTTACAGTAAGACAATATTTTAAAAGAAAAAGAATTTTGAAACAACTGAGTTTTAAGGAGATACCTGAATAAACAATTCAGGTAATGTCATGGTAAGAATGATCTCAGAGTGTCTCTGATCTACTGTGAAGCCTGTGCATTATTATGCGTCCTCAGAGCCAAATTCCTTGCCATGGACTTAGGGAACATTAAGATCTCAGAATCCTTAAGGGATAACGCCAACTCAAGAGTTTTCAATGGAACTGCTCAGGAGTTTAATTGAGCTTTTGTTTATTTACTTTACTCAACCAGAGCAGATACATTTATATACTGTAAATGTTTTAAAAATAAAATAATTAAAATAAAAAAATATAAATATAAAAATAATATAAATACAAAATACATTCTAACTATAAAATAAATATAAATATATTATAAAAATAAAATAAATATAAAATGTAATTATTAAAATAACTATTATAAAAATTATAAATTATAAATATTAATTATTTGAGATAGTTCAAAATGTCATGCAACAGTCAGGAGAACAATTTCTTCTTCAGTTCTATGGATTTTTAAAAGTAGTTGTTATAGAATACTTTTCAATGTAGTTCATCTTAGAATTTGCAGGAAACTATCATGGGGAAATGCAAAGATACTTTGCCATTGAACACATGGCAGTTAAGTAGAAAAATTCAGAATGCAAAACTTTACTGCCTTTTCAGTAATTTCCCTTTATCTTCTCTCTTGAGCACATAGACAGGTGAAGAACAGACATGCCATTTAGGTTTCATCTGTAGTCCAGAAAAAAATAAAGTATAAGTAATTGCATATGGTGTATTGACGGATATGTCTTGATTTTTTTAAAATTTTTTTTTTCCAAAAGATATTAATAAAACCAACGTCATTTGAATTTACTGCTAACACTCCATGTTAATTACATTCATTTTTTCTAAGCATATCCTAGGATAATCAAAAATATCTCATTAATGAAGAAAAGATAAAATTTATTTTACTCTTTTCTACACAGACATATATGAATGGATATATTAGACAGTTAGGAGGAGTTTTATTTAGATTTAAGACTGGAAAGAATTACATCTTTGCAATTTAGTCAGATAATATCAAATATCAGCATGATAAGAGTCTGACGTTGTTAGTGCTGATGATAATGTTTGACATAGCTTTATCTTTTTGATCAAAGCCTGGTATCTTACAACTAACACAAGGATAGTGTGAGTTTATTTTATCTTGATTGACAGCTTATAAAAGTGACATAGTTTGACAAATAGGAAAACAATTCTTTAATTTAAAAAGAGCATTCACAAATGAAAGCATCCATTCAAAGAAGAATTCTTTGATCTATAAAAGTGACATTTACACATAACAACTGTTACAAGTACCTCTTCGAACATAGTATGTGACAAATATGATAGGAGTTTCTTGTATTTCAGACCATTTTCTACTCAGGATCTCAAAGCATTTTAACAATGCCAATGTATTGTTGTCTAATATCTGAAAGTCAGATATTTATGACTGCTGTTTCATAAATGGAGAAACTGAATCACCGAGTGTAATATCAAAGTTGTAGAACAGATTTTGAATTAAAAAATAGTTACATACATATCAGTAAATGGAAAACGATTTACTGGTGGTTGATTGTACCAGAATATCTAGGTATACCTATCTGATAAACTACTCTAAACAGAGGAAATACAGTCATTTTGACCTGGACTTCAGTAAACCGTTTGACACAGTGTTGCATGGGAAATTTTGAGGTCATGCAGAGAAGAAAAGGATTAGTACAGGAGTTAACAACTGCTTTGAGGAGAAAGGACAAATTATAGTGAAAAGGAAACAACTAGTGTTGATAAAGCAATTACTGGCCCGTTAGTGGAATTCCTCAGGGAATGATCCTCAAATGGCTCTTGTCTTTATATCCTTATTAATGGCAATTGCATAAAAAGTAGGCACATGCTAATGACAGAGATAACAGGGAAGAATCATCATTAAAGAGAGGATGGAACTACCTTACATGTGTGAGTAGCAGCAAATGAAATGCAATGCAATAATACAAAATGCAAGAAAGAAACATTTAGAAACTTGAAAATATCACCTGTTAAGACACGATAGTGAGGGCAAATGTCCTAGTGATATGACACTGTTATAAGGCAATGTATCTGAGCTGGCTGTAAGAGACAAATATGACTATAAAATCCAGCTGCAGAATAAAAATGGGAAAACACTGATCCCACAGAGATCGATCGCGGTCAGGACTGCTGCAGGGAACTGAATCCTCTCATTCAGGTTCAAGAGAAAATAATGCCATCTGAAAAGAAAGCCAACTAGAATGATTAGGGAAATGCAAATACTTCTCACTAGCAAAAAAGCTTAAACACAAAAAACAAAAGAGCTTTGTTACTTCCCTAACAAAACAAAGGCTGGAAAGAGATCTCACTTCTCCAAACAAATGCACCAGGAGAATGAACACTGGAGAGGAAAAAGAACTGCTTAAACTAATGGCCAAAGTTAGCAGAAGTTGTTTATCAACTGAACAGGAATAAGTAGACTAAAATTAGAAGCAGGTTTTTACCAAGAAGTGAGACATCCTGTACCAACCTTTCTGGTAAGATTACTGATCACAAAATGATATAAAGATGTAAACTTGGATCTGTGTATAAAAGGGGCCTTGTATTAAGACTGGACGCAGAAGGCTGGATTCAGCAGTCCGAGAGGATGTTTTCAATCCAACACTGTTCCTAACACAGATCTTGAAGCAGCATTCCTGCTAGTATAAGATAAAAATGAAATATTTCGGGATTGTAATTCAGGATACTTAGGGCTTTCAAATTATAAAGTCTAATTCATCAACAATCACCAGAGATCAGCTTCAAATTAAAGAAAATTCCTGACAAGTATAATTCATAAAATAATTTTCAGTTATTTCTGACCATATGATAAAAAATAATATTGAATGGTACATGCTGTAGAATCTACACCACCTTTATGGTTAAAAATAGGTGAACCTCAAGGGATACCCTTCAGTCCACAATCTCTTCATACTGATTCTCTTTCTATTTAAAGGCACTTCTAGTATTTCTGGAGTGAGATATATCTTCTGCTGGAACTGCTCAGCAATCACTGGTCTCAGCGTAACATTTGTATACCAAAGTGACTCAGTACAAGAACTAGTTCATAGTGTCTTAAAACTTGCCATGTAGGTACTTCTTGATATGAATGCAGCTATCACCTAATGTTACCTTGCTTCTCTGTCTCACTGGCATGCCTGAATGGATTATTTGAGCTGAATTACCAGCTTTACAAATTTGGGAACTGTAGGGGTGCTGAAAGTGAACTTGTTGCACCTCTCTGGTTCTGAACTCCCAACACAACCTAGTCTCAGATTAAGCAACATCCAGAATTGCCTTCCTTCTCATTCCTGATTCCAAACTGATTATTTGATTTGGATCCCGAAGAACCTCTCCTCCTGTCAACAAACAATAGAAATCTGATGTGCTAACAGCTATGTGGAGCACTAGAGTAAGCAGCAGACATGTTGCCCTACAGCAGGTGGATATTTCCTAGGCATGCAAGACATTTTTGCAGCTACACAGAGGGAAGCCGACTCATAGACTGGAAAGCAGTCCCTTAGTAATATTTATTGGACTTGGAGGGGGAAAAAATATATCTATATATTGTATCTCTGTTTGGAAGAAAGAATGTCTGTATACTGTAGTAATACTTTAATTACTTCCTTTTATGCAAGCTCTTCTATCACATGCAATCTCCCAGCTTTCTGTAACTATAACCATAAGGAATACAACAGTTCCCATAAAAAGATAGTTCACATGCATGTAGGTGCCTGGGATTTCTTAAAGCTGCTGAGTAAGAACGAAAGGAAGGAAGAAATTTTGATCTCTGATACATTGTCCCATAACTGTATTAATTAATCCAGATCAGCACTCACTGATGCCTTTTGCTTTTTCTTACTTGTCCTTCCAATTGGATTGTCATTTAATCACACCAGTGTTTAATTTTGAGGAAAACTGCCACTGCAGTAAATAGAAGAATTGCTTTACTTCAGCTTGACTCTACAGTATACCAAGACTGCCAGCCCTATCATGAAAATCTTGTCTTCTCGTTCTCATTCTGAAATATCACACTTCTAATCCTCACTGACAGAATACCCCAAGTCTGAAGTTGGCAGAAGTCCTTGTGGTTACTTAAGTTCAGGGCCCTTTTCTGCAAGTTTCAGATTTGGCCTTGGGGGTTATATGCAGTATCAAAATTGCCCATATACATGTTTTCCTTCTGGTAAATATAATCATGAATTTCCCATCAAAGAAAACCAGGACAAAACAAATACAGTAACAGAAGAGGTAGGCAATATTCCTGCAGAAACAAACACTGTCTTAAAATAAAGCTTGCTAGTAATACTGAACTCACTGGCACGGCCCTCACCTGTAAATAGAATCATAGAATCATAGAATGATTTGCGTTGGAAGGGACCCTAAGATCATCTATTTCCAAGCACCCTGCCATGGGCAGGGACACCTTCCACTAGACCAGGTTGCTTAAATCCCCATCCAGACAGGTCTTGAACAATTCCAGGGCTGGAACATCCACAAATTTCCTGGGCAACCTGTTCCAGTGTCTCACCACCCTCACAGTAAAGAATTTCTTCCTGATGTCTAGTCTGAGTATCCCCTCTTTCAGTTTAAAACCATTGCCCCTTGTCCTATCACTACACTCCCTGATAAGGAGTTCCTCCTCACCTCTCCTGTAGGCCTCCTTCAGGTACTGGAAGATCGTTAAAAGGTCTCCCCGGAGCCTTCTCTTCTCCAGGCTGAACAACTCCAAATCTCTCAACCTGTCTTCATAGGAGAAGTGCTCCAGCCCTCTCATCATCTTCGTGACCCTCCTCTGAACTCTCTCCAACAGGTTGATGTCCTTCCTGTGCTGAGGACTCCAGAGCTGGATGCAGTACTCCAGGTGGGGTTTCACCAGAGTGGAGTAGAGGGGGAGAATCACCTCCCTGGACCTGCTGGCCACGCTTCTTTTCATGCAGCCCAGGATACAGTTGGCTTTGTGCCCTGCCAGCACACGTTGCCAGCTCATGATGAGCTTTTCATCCAACCACACCCCCAAGTTCTTCTCCTCAGGGACTGCTCTTAATCCACTCTCTGCCCAGCCTGTATTGGTGCTTGGGATTGCTGTGACCCATGTTGCAGGACCTTGCACTTGGCCTTGTTGAACTTCACAAAATTCACATGGGCCCACCTCTCAAGCCTGTAAGGTCCCTTTGGATGGCATCCCTTCCCTCTGGTGTGTTGACCGCTCTACACAACTTGGTGTCGTTGGCGGATTTGGTGAGGGTGCACTCTATCCCACTGTACGTGTATCTGACAAAGATGTTAAACAGCACTGGTCCCAGTACTGACCCTTGAGGAATGCCACTCGTCACTGGCTTCCACTTGAACATTGAGCTTTTGCAACCTTTTGAGTGCAACCATCTAGCCATATATTCTAAGCTCAATGTTGGATCAGGCTCTTGACTTGTTATGGCATTTTAACTTCTGTTTTCCTTTTTAATTCAAAGAAAAGCTATGTGAATCT
Organism: Calidris pugnax; assembly: GCF_001431845.1. NCBI lineage: Eukaryota > Metazoa > Chordata > Aves > Charadriiformes > Scolopacidae > Calidris > Calidris pugnax. The sequence continues at coordinate 12,592,199 of NW_015094508.1, read as the reverse complement.
TTTTGAGTAAAGTATATGCCACATTTTAATGGATATGGAAATTTTAAAAAAATGTTCACAGAATCACAGAATCACATGGGGTTGGAAGGGACCTCTGGAGATCATCTAGTCCAACCCCCCTGCCAGAGCAGGTCCACCTAAAGCACTTTGCACAGGGTCTTGCCCAGGTGGGTTTTGAATGTCTCTGGAGAAGGAGACTCCACCACCTCCCTCAGCAGCCTATTCCCATGCTCTGCCAGCCTCAAAGTAAAGAAGTTCCTCCTCGTGTTTAGGTGGAACTTCTTACGTTCAAGATTGTGCCCATTTGAATTCATAGCTACAGAAACTACTTCTCTTGAAAACAATTTTTTTTAAATAGAATTATACTATTCTTATGCCTTCTAGAGGAAGAGAGTCAATTTTCTTGATTTTCTTAGAAGTATAAATAATCTGTCCCTATAAATTCTTTGACTGTAAATCAAATTGACAGCAGCAAGTCATACAAGTATTGTCCAAACTATGATGACATTATTTCATACTTTTAGTCCATTCAGTAGCTCATTTACTTCAAAATACTGAAATTATTTGAATGTTGTGTGTTTATTTCATGAATTTATGTTTGGTGTACCACATTAATTCAGTGCTCTTGAAAGGAAAAACTAGTCTTATGGCAGGAAGGGGAAGCTTCCAGCTTGTTTTCCTGTATAAGGTTTTTCTTTTTTTTTTTTTAACTTTCACCAGAAAAAGGTCCCTGTTTTACTTCAGTGAACAATGCATTCTGTTATTAAATCCTATGGACAACAAAATAACAGGGTAGTGAATTTTATTTGAGGACCTTCCTTGGCTTATTAGTCTCAGAGTTCTCTTTATGGAAAAGCAACCTATATTTTTCTGACCATGTCTACAGTGGATCCACAGGATTTTTATAAAGGAACAATTGTCAACATTTTTCCCCCAGTATTCTTCATTGTTAAGAATTAAATCCAGGCTAAGTGTTGAGACCTGAGCGCCCAGAATGTAAAATCTGTACTTAAATATTGATATATTTAGATACCTTCAGAAAAAAGAATCTTTACGGACTACTTTGTAACAATTTAAAACTTGATAAGACATGACAAAAAGAAATAAGAAAAAGTAAAGAAAATAGCCAGTGATAGAGCTTAAGTTATTTGGAAGGAACAGATGACAAAACCTTTCCCTTTTCCTTGGTTTCTTTGGGTCATAAAATGCCTTGCTATTGGCTTAGATCCATTTTAGTCAAAGAATTTCCCATTTCTCCTCCTCTTCTCCCATTCTACACTTCTGGTTGAAATGGAACTGAACAGTGCAAGACTAACTTTTCTTTCCCATTCATTGAGCAGTGGTGCAGGAAGGCCAAGTTTGGAGAATGGCTGTCAGCATAGGATGGAAAAATTGTTTTCGCATGCTTTCTAATATATGTAATCAGATACACAAATAGAATGAAATGCAATTTTTATTTTGAGCAACCCTTAAAATAATGTAGTTTGTAGAATAAACAGTAAAAGTACCTCTAATTTTCAGGCAAAATCCATACATCAATTAAAAGAATAAATATTTCTTCTTGTGTTTTCGCTACTAGACATCAATCTGATGGTCAAATATTTACCATGTGCTGCAATCCAACATAATAGAATAAAGAAATGAAATTTAAAATGTAGTAACAATGTCTGTAAGCTTTAGTAAATTGTGCTGTTTTAGGAGCTGATCTTTTGAATTAACTTCTGATGATTCTGGTAAAGAAGTTAGCTATCCAGTCAATTTTACAATCCAGGCAAAAAAAATCCAGCAGACAGGAAGGTGAAAAGTCACTATCAACTCAGGCTAAACAGGCAATGAAATATTAGTGGGAAAACAAACTTTCCTTACTTCTTGTTATGCAAACAGCAGTCAGGGCAGCAGCTCTGAAAGGGGAATGCTGATGGTAATGACAAAACAACGAAGTCAATTGTTCACATCAGTACGTAAAGCTTCAAAGTTTACAGATAACATAATCACTACCATTCATAATGCAATGTTGACTTCTCCTGACATGTGCTTAAACTTTATCTTATAAAATGTATAATTTTTAAATAATGCAATCACACCTTCTTCAAAAGCCCCTTATCTTTTATGAACTTTATTTTCCTTTTTTTCCAAGAGTGAAATAACAACATGATCAGCAGACTATTGAAAGACTTAGCAGAACAGGTTATTTGCATTGCAGGAGAGTGATCACTATAAAAAAATGTGTGTTATTTTGTACCTTAAAGTCCAGACAAACAGTACATACTGACTATATGTAAAAAATGCAACAAACAGGATGTTCCAGTGACTATGCTACTCATTCCTTGCTAAATAAATCTATTCCTTATCATCCAATTTTACACATACTTTCTACATGAGTCAGGGTACTGTATTTCATTAGGGTGGCTTGGAACTATTAGTACTGCTAAAGTCTCTATAGGGTCTGAAAGATACCTGTACCCATGGCTCTTCCAGATGTCAAAGGTACATAAAATTCAGATGTAAACATATTGCCTTAAGATTATTTAGAGTATAATGAAGCTCACAGGAATTGTTATTCTGAGTTGAAGAAAGATTGTATCCACACACACCTTGAGGTGGGACAGGAAACTTGGATGGCAGCTGTTTTCTTATGCTCCCAGTTCTTTTTATTTAGTCTTGTCTCAGAAAAAAAGGAGTATGACACACTTACTAAATGATGATTCTAATTTTACAGTGGTAATTTGGAAGCTGCCTGAGATGAGGGTTATGAACATCAGTGTAAAACCCGTTATTTGTAATGCAGTTTATTATTCTCTACCTTTTGGCCAAACAAGCTCCTTCTTGTTTACAGGGCAGGTTAGGGCAGTTAAACTCTGGAGGTGTTATGTACTCCTCTGTATACTGCAACACTGGTTTTCATTCTCACTTATAACAGCTTCTGAAAGCGTTTCATTAATTAATTTGGTTAGAATACTGTGATGATGCTCGTCTTATTTGTTCATTGTGGTTTGGACTTAATCACATAGCAATTAGACCTTGTAACTTCTTGCAAGCCCATAGGTATCTACTAGACAGACAACTGTTTAAGTTTCACAGTAGACTAGATATATTTATGGGTTATTACCTATATAAGATGTCTGTTTCTGTGGTTTTAGGTTTATATTGTGTTAAAGGACTATAATACAGTGTTGAAAGCTACAGCAAAAAATCTAGAAAAATTATACAGATGTTATTTCCTTTTGAACTAGAACATTACTGCAGCTTTATTTTTTCTGACTTTCAGGCACTGCTTCTTTCTCCCTTGGGCTAAGCAGAATATAAAGCCATATAACAAAACATTTTTATATAATGCAGCTGTGAAATCAGACTGACCTTGACTTTTGTTTCTAAGTAGCTATATACTCCTTTTTAAGAAACAGGGGTGGAAGGGGCATGCAAGGAAAATCAGACATGGAATGCAGTATGGTCTTGAATCTGAGTTAACATGATATTGTGACAAGCCAAAAGATTTGATGAGGTAATGCACTCACTCTGTGGTGCTGAATGATTGTACTAGTCCATTTGGAAAGCTTACTTATCAAGATCACTTAATGTAGATATATGAACCAATAGCTGTTTATCACTTCAACAGATATTCTCCCCAATTTCTTCAGATTCAGACATCCATACTACAAGCTGTACTAAGAGAGGCTTTATAGATGATGTAATATAAGAATGTGAATCAAAAAAGCTGAGATCACTCATTTATTGATTTGACTTTTCACGCTCAAATTATTTAGTTGATGGATGAGCATGTAGGTCACCTGGGGTAGGCCAGTAACACACAGAATTTTTGCAAACACTCCCTTGTTACGTTATACAGGTGGGAATCTTTTTACCTTGATAGGAGTTAGAAACTAGATCCAGACATTCTGCGGAGAAAACCCCATGTGCTTCCCCTAATAGAAGTTTTCCTAGACAATCCGAGAACTAAGACATTAAAAAGTGAGATGTGTTACAGTCTGACCTCTACTTTACTCATAATTTTTAACTTGTAGAATAACTGTTACATTCCTTTAAAATTGTAGTCTAAATGCATATAGGATCTGAAATATTTGGTTATTCCATTACAGTTATATTTTTACACTGTCTTCCACTCATGATCGTCATTAAATGTATGACAAGATTCTAGGGCTTGATACATAACTTTGACTCTTCTGTAAATAACTTTGACAACCAAAGTAGGAATAGTCTTTCTTATATTAGAAATATGCTGTTGTATGTCTTTCAAAGAAAGGTATAATGCTGGAACATTACTTACAAATATTTTGTGTTAACTTTGTTACCAGGTTTCATTAACTTACGTTGACTTAGTTTATAATAGGCTTTTCAAATGAAAAAAAAACAAAAAACAGAAGAAAAGCAATGGCTCAAGGCCACCTCTTTCTGAGGTTTACAGGGAGTGAGGAGAATAAGATCTCATCAGACATAAAGACTTAGAATGGTTGTAGGGTTGTAGAGATACAAACACAGACTCTTGGCATGTTTGGGTTTTGTTGCCTATTATTATTTTTTTTTTTTTTTACAGTAAGACAATATTTTAAAAGAAAAAGAATTTTGAAACAACTGAGTTTTAAGGAGATACCTGAATAAACAATTCAGGTAATGTCATGGTAAGAATGATCTCAGAGTGTCTCTGATCTACTGTGAAGCCTGTGCATTATTATGCGTCCTCAGAGCCAAATTCCTTGCCATGGACTTAGGGAACATTAAGATCTCAGAATCCTTAAGGGATAACGCCAACTCAAGAGTTTTCAATGGAACTGCTCAGGAGTTTAATTGAGCTTTTGTTTATTTACTTTACTCAACCAGAGCAGATACATTTATATACTGTAAATGTTTTAAAAATAAAATAATTAAAATAAAAAAATATAAATATAAAAATAATATAAATACAAAATACATTCTAACTATAAAATAAATATAAATATATTATAAAAATAAAATAAATATAAAATGTAATTATTAAAATAACTATTATAAAAATTATAAATTATAAATATTAATTATTTGAGATAGTTCAAAATGTCATGCAACAGTCAGGAGAACAATTTCTTCTTCAGTTCTATGGATTTTTAAAAGTAGTTGTTATAGAATACTTTTCAATGTAGTTCATCTTAGAATTTGCAGGAAACTATCATGGGGAAATGCAAAGATACTTTGCCATTGAACACATGGCAGTTAAGTAGAAAAATTCAGAATGCAAAACTTTACTGCCTTTTCAGTAATTTCCCTTTATCTTCTCTCTTGAGCACATAGACAGGTGAAGAACAGACATGCCATTTAGGTTTCATCTGTAGTCCAGAAAAAAATAAAGTATAAGTAATTGCATATGGTGTATTGACGGATATGTCTTGATTTTTTTAAAATTTTTTTTTTCCAAAAGATATTAATAAAACCAACGTCATTTGAATTTACTGCTAACACTCCATGTTAATTACATTCATTTTTTCTAAGCATATCCTAGGATAATCAAAAATATCTCATTAATGAAGAAAAGATAAAATTTATTTTACTCTTTTCTACACAGACATATATGAATGGATATATTAGACAGTTAGGAGGAGTTTTATTTAGATTTAAGACTGGAAAGAATTACATCTTTGCAATTTAGTCAGATAATATCAAATATCAGCATGATAAGAGTCTGACGTTGTTAGTGCTGATGATAATGTTTGACATAGCTTTATCTTTTTGATCAAAGCCTGGTATCTTACAACTAACACAAGGATAGTGTGAGTTTATTTTATCTTGATTGACAGCTTATAAAAGTGACATAGTTTGACAAATAGGAAAACAATTCTTTAATTTAAAAAGAGCATTCACAAATGAAAGCATCCATTCAAAGAAGAATTCTTTGATCTATAAAAGTGACATTTACACATAACAACTGTTACAAGTACCTCTTCGAACATAGTATGTGACAAATATGATAGGAGTTTCTTGTATTTCAGACCATTTTCTACTCAGGATCTCAAAGCATTTTAACAATGCCAATGTATTGTTGTCTAATATCTGAAAGTCAGATATTTATGACTGCTGTTTCATAAATGGAGAAACTGAATCACCGAGTGTAATATCAAAGTTGTAGAACAGATTTTGAATTAAAAAATAGTTACATACATATCAGTAAATGGAAAACGATTTACTGGTGGTTGATTGTACCAGAATATCTAGGTATACCTATCTGATAAACTACTCTAAACAGAGGAAATACAGTCATTTTGACCTGGACTTCAGTAAACCGTTTGACACAGTGTTGCATGGGAAATTTTGAGGTCATGCAGAGAAGAAAAGGATTAGTACAGGAGTTAACAACTGCTTTGAGGAGAAAGGACAAATTATAGTGAAAAGGAAACAACTAGTGTTGATAAAGCAATTACTGGCCCGTTAGTGGAATTCCTCAGGGAATGATCCTCAAATGGCTCTTGTCTTTATATCCTTATTAATGGCAATTGCATAAAAAGTAGGCACATGCTAATGACAGAGATAACAGGGAAGAATCATCATTAAAGAGAGGATGGAACTACCTTACATGTGTGAGTAGCAGCAAATGAAATGCAATGCAATAATACAAAATGCAAGAAAGAAACATTTAGAAACTTGAAAATATCACCTGTTAAGACACGATAGTGAGGGCAAATGTCCTAGTGATATGACACTGTTATAAGGCAATGTATCTGAGCTGGCTGTAAGAGACAAATATGACTATAAAATCCAGCTGCAGAATAAAAATGGGAAAACACTGATCCCACAGAGATCGATCGCGGTCAGGACTGCTGCAGGGAACTGAATCCTCTCATTCAGGTTCAAGAGAAAATAATGCCATCTGAAAAGAAAGCCAACTAGAATGATTAGGGAAATGCAAATACTTCTCACTAGCAAAAAAGCTTAAACACAAAAAACAAAAGAGCTTTGTTACTTCCCTAACAAAACAAAGGCTGGAAAGAGATCTCACTTCTCCAAACAAATGCACCAGGAGAATGAACACTGGAGAGGAAAAAGAACTGCTTAAACTAATGGCCAAAGTTAGCAGAAGTTGTTTATCAACTGAACAGGAATAAGTAGACTAAAATTAGAAGCAGGTTTTTACCAAGAAGTGAGACATCCTGTACCAACCTTTCTGGTAAGATTACTGATCACAAAATGATATAAAGATGTAAACTTGGATCTGTGTATAAAAGGGGCCTTGTATTAAGACTGGACGCAGAAGGCTGGATTCAGCAGTCCGAGAGGATGTTTTCAATCCAACACTGTTCCTAACACAGATCTTGAAGCAGCATTCCTGCTAGTATAAGATAAAAATGAAATATTTCGGGATTGTAATTCAGGATACTTAGGGCTTTCAAATTATAAAGTCTAATTCATCAACAATCACCAGAGATCAGCTTCAAATTAAAGAAAATTCCTGACAAGTATAATTCATAAAATAATTTTCAGTTATTTCTGACCATATGATAAAAAATAATATTGAATGGTACATGCTGTAGAATCTACACCACCTTTATGGTTAAAAATAGGTGAACCTCAAGGGATACCCTTCAGTCCACAATCTCTTCATACTGATTCTCTTTCTATTTAAAGGCACTTCTAGTATTTCTGGAGTGAGATATATCTTCTGCTGGAACTGCTCAGCAATCACTGGTCTCAGCGTAACATTTGTATACCAAAGTGACTCAGTACAAGAACTAGTTCATAGTGTCTTAAAACTTGCCATGTAGGTACTTCTTGATATGAATGCAGCTATCACCTAATGTTACCTTGCTTCTCTGTCTCACTGGCATGCCTGAATGGATTATTTGAGCTGAATTACCAGCTTTACAAATTTGGGAACTGTAGGGGTGCTGAAAGTGAACTTGTTGCACCTCTCTGGTTCTGAACTCCCAACACAACCTAGTCTCAGATTAAGCAACATCCAGAATTGCCTTCCTTCTCATTCCTGATTCCAAACTGATTATTTGATTTGGATCCCGAAGAACCTCTCCTCCTGTCAACAAACAATAGAAATCTGATGTGCTAACAGCTATGTGGAGCACTAGAGTAAGCAGCAGACATGTTGCCCTACAGCAGGTGGATATTTCCTAGGCATGCAAGACATTTTTGCAGCTACACAGAGGGAAGCCGACTCATAGACTGGAAAGCAGTCCCTTAGTAATATTTATTGGACTTGGAGGGGGAAAAAATATATCTATATATTGTATCTCTGTTTGGAAGAAAGAATGTCTGTATACTGTAGTAATACTTTAATTACTTCCTTTTATGCAAGCTCTTCTATCACATGCAATCTCCCAGCTTTCTGTAACTATAACCATAAGGAATACAACAGTTCCCATAAAAAGATAGTTCACATGCATGTAGGTGCCTGGGATTTCTTAAAGCTGCTGAGTAAGAACGAAAGGAAGGAAGAAATTTTGATCTCTGATACATTGTCCCATAACTGTATTAATTAATCCAGATCAGCACTCACTGATGCCTTTTGCTTTTTCTTACTTGTCCTTCCAATTGGATTGTCATTTAATCACACCAGTGTTTAATTTTGAGGAAAACTGCCACTGCAGTAAATAGAAGAATTGCTTTACTTCAGCTTGACTCTACAGTATACCAAGACTGCCAGCCCTATCATGAAAATCTTGTCTTCTCGTTCTCATTCTGAAATATCACACTTCTAATCCTCACTGACAGAATACCCCAAGTCTGAAGTTGGCAGAAGTCCTTGTGGTTACTTAAGTTCAGGGCCCTTTTCTGCAAGTTTCAGATTTGGCCTTGGGGGTTATATGCAGTATCAAAATTGCCCATATACATGTTTTCCTTCTGGTAAATATAATCATGAATTTCCCATCAAAGAAAACCAGGACAAAACAAATACAGTAACAGAAGAGGTAGGCAATATTCCTGCAGAAACAAACACTGTCTTAAAATAAAGCTTGCTAGTAATACTGAACTCACTGGCACGGCCCTCACCTGTAAATAGAATCATAGAATCATAGAATGATTTGCGTTGGAAGGGACCCTAAGATCATCTATTTCCAAGCACCCTGCCATGGGCAGGGACACCTTCCACTAGACCAGGTTGCTTAAATCCCCATCCAGACAGGTCTTGAACAATTCCAGGGCTGGAACATCCACAAATTTCCTGGGCAACCTGTTCCAGTGTCTCACCACCCTCACAGTAAAGAATTTCTTCCTGATGTCTAGTCTGAGTATCCCCTCTTTCAGTTTAAAACCATTGCCCCTTGTCCTATCACTACACTCCCTGATAAGGAGTTCCTCCTCACCTCTCCTGTAGGCCTCCTTCAGGTACTGGAAGATCGTTAAAAGGTCTCCCCGGAGCCTTCTCTTCTCCAGGCTGAACAACTCCAAATCTCTCAACCTGTCTTCATAGGAGAAGTGCTCCAGCCCTCTCATCATCTTCGTGACCCTCCTCTGAACTCTCTCCAACAGGTTGATGTCCTTCCTGTGCTGAGGACTCCAGAGCTGGATGCAGTACTCCAGGTGGGGTTTCACCAGAGTGGAGTAGAGGGGGAGAATCACCTCCCTGGACCTGCTGGCCACGCTTCTTTTCATGCAGCCCAGGATACAGTTGGCTTTGTGCCCTGCCAGCACACGTTGCCAGCTCATGATGAGCTTTTCATCCAACCACACCCCCAAGTTCTTCTCCTCAGGGACTGCTCTTAATCCACTCTCTGCCCAGCCTGTATTGGTGCTTGGGATTGCTGTGACCCATGTTGCAGGACCTTGCACTTGGCCTTGTTGAACTTCACAAAATTCACATGGGCCCACCTCTCAAGCCTGTAAGGTCCCTTTGGATGGCATCCCTTCCCTCTGGTGTGTTGACCGCTCTACACAACTTGGTGTCGTTGGCGGATTTGGTGAGGGTGCACTCTATCCCACTGTACGTGTATCTGACAAAGATGTTAAACAGCACTGGTCCCAGTACTGACCCTTGAGGAATGCCACTCGTCACTGGCTTCCACTTGAACATTGAGCTTTTGCAACCTTTTGAGTGCAACCATCTAGCCATATATTCTAAGCTCAATGTTGGATCAGGCTCTTGACTTGTTATGGCATTTTAACTTCTGTTTTCCTTTTTAATTCAAAGAAAAGCTATGTGAATCTTTTTGAGTAAAGTATATGCCACATTTTAATGGATATGGAAATTTTAAAAAAATGTTCACAGAATCACAGAATCACATGGGGTTGGAAGGGACCTCTGGAGATCATCTAGTCCAACCCCCCTGCCAGAGCAGGTCCACCTAAAGCACTTTGCACAGGGTCTTGCCCAGGTGGGTTTTGAATGTCTCTGGAGAAGGAGACTCCACCACCTCCCTCAGCAGCCTATTCCCATGCTCTGCCAGCCTCAAAGTAAAGAAGTTCCTCCTCGTGTTTAGGTGGAACTTCTTACGTTCAAGATTGTGCCCATTTGAATTCATAGCTACAGAAACTACTTCTCTTGAAAACAATTTTTTTTAAATAGAATTATACTATTCTTATGCCTTCTAGAGGAAGAGAGTCAATTTTCTTGATTTTCTTAGAAGTATAAATAATCTGTCCCTATAAATTCTTTGACTGTAAATCAAATTGACAGCAGCAAGTCATACAAGTATTGTCCAAACTATGATGACATTATTTCATACTTTTAGTCCATTCAGTAGCTCATTTACTTCAAAATACTGAAATTATTTGAATGTTGTGTGTTTATTTCATGAATTTATGTTTGGTGTACCACATTAATTCAGTGCTCTTGAAAGGAAAAACTAGTCTTATGGCAGGAAGGGGAAGCTTCCAGCTTGTTTTCCTGTATAAGGTTTTTCTTTTTTTTTTTTTAACTTTCACCAGAAAAAGGTCCCTGTTTTACTTCAGTGAACAATGCATTCTGTTATTAAATCCTATGGACAACAAAATAACAGGGTAGTGAATTTTATTTGAGGACCTTCCTTGGCTTATTAGTCTCAGAGTTCTCTTTATGGAAAAGCAACCTATATTTTTCTGACCATGTCTACAGTGGATCCACAGGATTTTTATAAAGGAACAATTGTCAACATTTTTCCCCCAGTATTCTTCATTGTTAAGAATTAAATCCAGGCTAAGTGTTGAGACCTGAGCGCCCAGAATGTAAAATCTGTACTTAAATATTGATATATTTAGATACCTTCAGAAAAAAGAATCTTTACGGACTACTTTGTAACAATTTAAAACTTGATAAGACATGACAAAAAGAAATAAGAAAAAGTAAAGAAAATAGCCAGTGATAGAGCTTAAGTTATTTGGAAGGAACAGATGACAAAACCTTTCCCTTTTCCTTGGTTTCTTTGGGTCATAAAATGCCTTGCTATTGGCTTAGATCCATTTTAGTCAAAGAATTTCCCATTTCTCCTCCTCTTCTCCCATTCTACACTTCTGGTTGAAATGGAACTGAACAGTGCAAGACTAACTTTTCTTTCCCATTCATTGAGCAGTGGTGCAGGAAGGCCAAGTTTGGAGAATGGCTGTCAGCATAGGATGGAAAAATTGTTTTCGCATGCTTTCTAATATATGTAATCAGATACACAAATAGAATGAAATGCAATTTTTATTTTGAGCAACCCTTAAAATAATGTAGTTTGTAGAATAAACAGTAAAAGTACCTCTAATTTTCAGGCAAAATCCATACATCAATTAAAAGAATAAATATTTCTTCTTGTGTTTTCGCTACTAGACATCAATCTGATGGTCAAATATTTACCATGTGCTGCAATCCAACATAATAGAATAAAGAAATGAAATTTAAAATGTAGTAACAATGTCTGTAAGCTTTAGTAAATTGTGCTGTTTTAGGAGCTGATCTTTTGAATTAACTTCTGATGATTCTGGTAAAGAAGTTAGCTATCCAGTCAATTTTACAATCCAGGCAAAAAAAATCCAGCAGACAGGAAGGTGAAAAGTCACTATCAACTCAGGCTAAACAGGCAATGAAATATTAGTGGGAAAACAAACTTTCCTTACTTCTTGTTATGCAAACAGCAGTCAGGGCAGCAGCTCTGAAAGGGGAATGCTGATGGTAATGACAAAACAACGAAGTCAATTGTTCACATCAGTACGTAAAGCTTCAAAGTTTACAGATAACATAATCACTACCATTCATAATGCAATGTTGACTTCTCCTGACATGTGCTTAAACTTTATCTTATAAAATGTATAATTTTTAAATAATGCAATCACACCTTCTTCAAAAGCCCCTTATCTTTTATGAACTTTATTTTCCTTTTTTTCCAAGAGTGAAATAACAACATGATCAGCAGACTATTGAAAGACTTAGCAGAACAGGTTATTTGCATTGCAGGAGAGTGATCACTATAAAAAAATGTGTGTTATTTTGTACCTTAAAGTCCAGACAAACAGTACATACTGACTATATGTAAAAAATGCAACAAACAGGATGTTCCAGTGACTATGCTACTCATTCCTTGCTAAATAAATCTATTCCTTATCATCCAATTTTACACATACTTTCTACATGAGTCAGGGTACTGTATTTCATTAGGGTGGCTTGGAACTATTAGTACTGCTAAAGTCTCTATAGGGTCTGAAAGATACCTGTACCCATGGCTCTTCCAGATGTCAAAGGTACATAAAATTCAGATGTAAACATATTGCCTTAAGATTATTTAGAGTATAATGAAGCTCACAGGAATTGTTATTCTGAGTTGAAGAAAGATTGTATCCACACACACCTTGAGGTGGGACAGGAAACTTGGATGGCAGCTGTTTTCTTATGCTCCCAGTTCTTTTTATTTAGTCTTGTCTCAGAAAAAAAGGAGTATGACACACTTACTAAATGATGATTCTAATTTTACAGTGGTAATTTGGAAGCTGCCTGAGATGAGGGTTATGAACATCAGTGTAAAACCCGTTATTTGTAATGCAGTTTATTATTCTCTACCTTTTGGCCAAACAAGCTCCTTCTTGTTTACAGGGCAGGTTAGGGCAGTTAAACTCTGGAGGTGTTATGTACTCCTCTGTATACTGCAACACTGGTTTTCATTCTCACTTATAACAGCTTCTGAAAGCGTTTCATTAATTAATTTGGTTAGAATACTGTGATGATGCTCGTCTTATTTGTTCATTGTGGTTTGGACTTAATCACATAGCAATTAGACCTTGTAACTTCTTGCAAGCCCATAGGTATCTACTAGACAGACAACTGTTTAAGTTTCACAGTAGACTAGATATATTTATGGGTTATTACCTATATAAGATGTCTGTTTCTGTGGTTTTAGGTTTATATTGTGTTAAAGGACTATAATACAGTGTTGAAAGCTACAGCAAAAAATCTAGAAAAATTATACAGATGTTATTTCCTTTTGAACTAGAACATTACTGCAGCTTTATTTTTTCTGACTTTCAGGCACTGCTTCTTTCTCCCTTGGGCTAAGCAGAATATAAAGCCATATAACAAAACATTTTTATATAATGCAGCTGTGAAATCAGACTGACCTTGACTTTTGTTTCTAAGTAGCTATATACTCCTTTTTAAGAAACAGGGGTGGAAGGGGCATGCAAGGAAAATCAGACATGGAATGCAGTATGGTCTTGAATCTGAGTTAACATGATATTGTGACAAGCCAAAAGATTTGATGAGGTAATGCACTCACTCTGTGGTGCTGAATGATTGTACTAGTCCATTTGGAAAGCTTACTTATCAAGATCACTTAATGTAGATATATGAACCAATAGCTGTTTATCACTTCAACAGATATTCTCCCCAATTTCTTCAGATTCAGACATCCATACTACAAGCTGTACTAAGAGAGGCTTTATAGATGATGTAATATAAGAATGTGAATCAAAAAAGCTGAGATCACTCATTTATTGATTTGACTTTTCACGCTCAAATTATTTAGTTGATGGATGATGTTAGGTGTATAAAGTAATGAAAACATAGGACTAGACTATCTCCATCTTTTTGTTAATGGTTTATCAAGATGTATGGGATGGATTTGTACTTGTCTGGGGGCATATTTGCTTCATTTGTTTCCAGCGTTGCATGTAGGTCACCTGGGGTAGGCCAGTAACACACAGAATTTTTGCAAACACTCCCTTGTTACGTTATACAGGTGGGAATCTTTTTACCTTGATAGGAGTTAGAAACTAGATCCAGACATTCTGCGGAGAAAACCCCATGTGCTTCCCCTAATAGAAGTTTTCCTAGACAATCCGAGAACTAAGACATTAAAAAGTGAGATGTGTTACAGTCTGACCTCTACTTTACTCATAATTTTTAACTTGTAGAATAACTGTTACATTCCTTTAAAATTGTAGTCTAAATGCATATAGGATCTGAAATATTTGGTTATTCCATTACAGTTATATTTTTACACTGTCTTCCACTCATGATCGTCATTAAATGTATGACAAGATTCTAGGGCTTGATACATAACTTTGACTCTTCTGTAAATAACTTTGACAACCAAAGTAGGAATAGTCTTTCTTATATTAGAAATATGCTGTTGTATGTCTTTCAAAGAAAGGTATAATGCTGGAACATTACTTACAAATATTTTGTGTTAACTTTGTTACCAGGTTTCATTAACTTACGTTGACTTAGTTTATAATAGGCTTTTCAAATGAAAAAAAAACAAAAAACAGAAGAAAAGCAATGGCTCAAGGCCACCTCTTTCTGAGGTTTACAGGGAGTGAGGAGAATAAGATCTCATCAGACATAAAGACTTAGAATGGTTGTAGGGTTGTAGAGATACAAACACAGACTCTTGGCATGTTTGGGTTTTGTTGCCTATTATTATTTTTTTTTTTTTTTACAGTAAGACAATATTTTAAAAGAAAAAGAATTTTGAAACAACTGAGTTTTAAGGAGATACCTGAATAAACAATTCAGGTAATGTCATGGTAAGAATGATCTCAGAGTGTCTCTGATCTACTGTGAAGCCTGTGCATTATTATGCGTCCTCAGAGCCAAATTCCTTGCCATGGACTTAGGGAACATTAAGATCTCAGAATCCTTAAGGGATAACGCCAACTCAAGAGTTTTCAATGGAACTGCTCAGGAGTTTAATTGAGCTTTTGTTTATTTACTTTACTCAACCAGAGCAGATACATTTATATACTGTAAATGTTTTAAAAATAAAATAATTAAAATAAAAAAATATAAATATAAAAATAATATAAATACAAAATACATTCTAACTATAAAATAAATATAAATATATTATAAAAATAAAATAAATATAAAATGTAATTATTAAAATAACTATTATAAAAATTATAAATTATAAATATTAATTATTTGAGATAGTTCAAAATGTCATGCAACAGTCAGGAGAACAATTTCTTCTTCAGTTCTATGGATTTTTAAAAGTAGTTGTTATAGAATACTTTTCAATGTAGTTCATCTTAGAATTTGCAGGAAACTATCATGGGGAAATGCAAAGATACTTTGCCATTGAACACATGGCAGTTAAGTAGAAAAATTCAGAATGCAAAACTTTACTGCCTTTTCAGTAATTTCCCTTTATCTTCTCTCTTGAGCACATAGACAGGTGAAGAACAGACATGCCATTTAGGTTTCATCTGTAGTCCAGAAAAAAATAAAGTATAAGTAATTGCATATGGTGTATTGACGGATATGTCTTGATTTTTTTAAAATTTTTTTTTTCCAAAAGATATTAATAAAACCAACGTCATTTGAATTTACTGCTAACACTCCATGTTAATTACATTCATTTTTTCTAAGCATATCCTAGGATAATCAAAAATATCTCATTAATGAAGAAAAGATAAAATTTATTTTACTCTTTTCTACACAGACATATATGAATGGATATATTAGACAGTTAGGAGGAGTTTTATTTAGATTTAAGACTGGAAAGAATTACATCTTTGCAATTTAGTCAGATAATATCAAATATCAGCATGATAAGAGTCTGACGTTGTTAGTGCTGATGATAATGTTTGACATAGCTTTATCTTTTTGATCAAAGCCTGGTATCTTACAACTAACACAAGGATAGTGTGAGTTTATTTTATCTTGATTGACAGCTTATAAAAGTGACATAGTTTGACAAATAGGAAAACAATTCTTTAATTTAAAAAGAGCATTCACAAATGAAAGCATCCATTCAAAGAAGAATTCTTTGATCTATAAAAGTGACATTTACACATAACAACTGTTACAAGTACCTCTTCGAACATAGTATGTGACAAATATGATAGGAGTTTCTTGTATTTCAGACCATTTTCTACTCAGGATCTCAAAGCATTTTAACAATGCCAATGTATTGTTGTCTAATATCTGAAAGTCAGATATTTATGACTGCTGTTTCATAAATGGAGAAACTGAATCACCGAGTGTAATATCAAAGTTGTAGAACAGATTTTGAATTAAAAAATAGTTACATACATATCAGTAAATGGAAAACGATTTACTGGTGGTTGATTGTACCAGAATATCTAGGTATACCTATCTGATAAACTACTCTAAACAGAGGAAATACAGTCATTTTGACCTGGACTTCAGTAAACCGTTTGACACAGTGTTGCATGGGAAATTTTGAGGTCATGCAGAGAAGAAAAGGATTAGTACAGGAGTTAACAACTGCTTTGAGGAGAAAGGACAAATTATAGTGAAAAGGAAACAACTAGTGTTGATAAAGCAATTACTGGCCCGTTAGTGGAATTCCTCAGGGAATGATCCTCAAATGGCTCTTGTCTTTATATCCTTATTAATGGCAATTGCATAAAAAGTAGGCACATGCTAATGACAGAGATAACAGGGAAGAATCATCATTAAAGAGAGGATGGAACTACCTTACATGTGTGAGTAGCAGCAAATGAAATGCAATGCAATAATACAAAATGCAAGAAAGAAACATTTAGAAACTTGAAAATATCACCTGTTAAGACACGATAGTGAGGGCAAATGTCCTAGTGATATGACACTGTTATAAGGCAATGTATCTGAGCTGGCTGTAAGAGACAAATATGACTATAAAATCCAGCTGCAGAATAAAAATGGGAAAACACTGATCCCACAGAGATCGATCGCGGTCAGGACTGCTGCAGGGAACTGAATCCTCTCATTCAGGTTCAAGAGAAAATAATGCCATCTGAAAAGAAAGCCAACTAGAATGATTAGGGAAATGCAAATACTTCTCACTAGCAAAAAAGCTTAAACACAAAAAACAAAAGAGCTTTGTTACTTCCCTAACAAAACAAAGGCTGGAAAGAGATCTCACTTCTCCAAACAAATGCACCAGGAGAATGAACACTGGAGAGGAAAAAGAACTGCTTAAACTAATGGCCAAAGTTAGCAGAAGTTGTTTATCAACTGAACAGGAATAAGTAGACTAAAATTAGAAGCAGGTTTTTACCAAGAAGTGAGACATCCTGTACCAACCTTTCTGGTAAGATTACTGATCACAAAATGATATAAAGATGTAAACTTGGATCTGTGTATAAAAGGGGCCTTGTATTAAGACTGGACGCAGAAGGCTGGATTCAGCAGTCCGAGAGGATGTTTTCAATCCAACACTGTTCCTAACACAGATCTTGAAGCAGCATTCCTGCTAGTATAAGATAAAAATGAAATATTTCGGGATTGTAATTCAGGATACTTAGGGCTTTCAAATTATAAAGTCTAATTCATCAACAATCACCAGAGATCAGCTTCAAATTAAAGAAAATTCCTGACAAGTATAATTCATAAAATAATTTTCAGTTATTTCTGACCATATGATAAAAAATAATATTGAATGGTACATGCTGTAGAATCTACACCACCTTTATGGTTAAAAATAGGTGAACCTCAAGGGATACCCTTCAGTCCACAATCTCTTCATACTGATTCTCTTTCTATTTAAAGGCACTTCTAGTATTTCTGGAGTGAGATATATCTTCTGCTGGAACTGCTCAGCAATCACTGGTCTCAGCGTAACATTTGTATACCAAAGTGACTCAGTACAAGAACTAGTTCATAGTGTCTTAAAACTTGCCATGTAGGTACTTCTTGATATGAATGCAGCTATCACCTAATGTTACCTTGCTTCTCTGTCTCACTGGCATGCCTGAATGGATTATTTGAGCTGAATTACCAGCTTTACAAATTTGGGAACTGTAGGGGTGCTGAAAGTGAACTTGTTGCACCTCTCTGGTTCTGAACTCCCAACACAACCTAGTCTCAGATTAAGCAACATCCAGAATTGCCTTCCTTCTCATTCCTGATTCCAAACTGATTATTTGATTTGGATCCCGAAGAACCTCTCCTCCTGTCAACAAACAATAGAAATCTGATGTGCTAACAGCTATGTGGAGCACTAGAGTAAGCAGCAGACATGTTGCCCTACAGCAGGTGGATATTTCCTAGGCATGCAAGACATTTTTGCAGCTACACAGAGGGAAGCCGACTCATAGACTGGAAAGCAGTCCCTTAGTAATATTTATTGGACTTGGAGGGGGAAAAAATATATCTATATATTGTATCTCTGTTTGGAAGAAAGAATGTCTGTATACTGTAGTAATACTTTAATTACTTCCTTTTATGCAAGCTCTTCTATCACATGCAATCTCCCAGCTTTCTGTAACTATAACCATAAGGAATACAACAGTTCCCATAAAAAGATAGTTCACATGCATGTAGGTGCCTGGGATTTCTTAAAGCTGCTGAGTAAGAACGAAAGGAAGGAAGAAATTTTGATCTCTGATACATTGTCCCATAACTGTATTAATTAATCCAGATCAGCACTCACTGATGCCTTTTGCTTTTTCTTACTTGTCCTTCCAATTGGATTGTCATTTAATCACACCAGTGTTTAATTTTGAGGAAAACTGCCACTGCAGTAAATAGAAGAATTGCTTTACTTCAGCTTGACTCTACAGTATACCAAGACTGCCAGCCCTATCATGAAAATCTTGTCTTCTCGTTCTCATTCTGAAATATCACACTTCTAATCCTCACTGACAGAATACCCCAAGTCTGAAGTTGGCAGAAGTCCTTGTGGTTACTTAAGTTCAGGGCCCTTTTCTGCAAGTTTCAGATTTGGCCTTGGGGGTTATATGCAGTATCAAAATTGCCCATATACATGTTTTCCTTCTGGTAAATATAATCATGAATTTCCCATCAAAGAAAACCAGGACAAAACAAATACAGTAACAGAAGAGGTAGGCAATATTCCTGCAGAAACAAACACTGTCTTAAAATAAAGCTTGCTAGTAATACTGAACTCACTGGCACGGCCCTCACCTGTAAATAGAATCATAGAATCATAGAATGATTTGCGTTGGAAGGGACCCTAAGATCATCTATTTCCAAGCACCCTGCCATGGGCAGGGACACCTTCCACTAGACCAGGTTGCTTAAATCCCCATCCAGACAGGTCTTGAACAATTCCAGGGCTGGAACATCCACAAATTTCCTGGGCAACCTGTTCCAGTGTCTCACCACCCTCACAGTAAAGAATTTCTTCCTGATGTCTAGTCTGAGTATCCCCTCTTTCAGTTTAAAACCATTGCCCCTTGTCCTATCACTACACTCCCTGATAAGGAGTTCCTCCTCACCTCTCCTGTAGGCCTCCTTCAGGTACTGGAAGATCGTTAAAAGGTCTCCCCGGAGCCTTCTCTTCTCCAGGCTGAACAACTCCAAATCTCTCAACCTGTCTTCATAGGAGAAGTGCTCCAGCCCTCTCATCATCTTCGTGACCCTCCTCTGAACTCTCTCCAACAGGTTGATGTCCTTCCTGTGCTGAGGACTCCAGAGCTGGATGCAGTACTCCAGGTGGGGTTTCACCAGAGTGGAGTAGAGGGGGAGAATCACCTCCCTGGACCTGCTGGCCACGCTTCTTTTCATGCAGCCCAGGATACAGTTGGCTTTGTGCCCTGCCAGCACACGTTGCCAGCTCATGATGAGCTTTTCATCCAACCACACCCCCAAGTTCTTCTCCTCAGGGACTGCTCTTAATCCACTCTCTGCCCAGCCTGTATTGGTGCTTGGGATTGCTGTGACCCATGTTGCAGGACCTTGCACTTGGCCTTGTTGAACTTCACAAAATTCACATGGGCCCACCTCTCAAGCCTGTAAGGTCCCTTTGGATGGCATCCCTTCCCTCTGGTGTGTTGACCGCTCTACACAACTTGGTGTCGTTGGCGGATTTGGTGAGGGTGCACTCTATCCCACTGTACGTGTATCTGACAAAGATGTTAAACAGCACTGGTCCCAGTACTGACCCTTGAGGAATGCCACTCGTCACTGGCTTCCACTTGAACATTGAGCTTTTGCAACCTTTTGAGTGCAACCATCTAGCCATATATTCTAAGCTCAATGTTGGATCAGGCTCTTGACTTGTTATGGCATTTTAACTTCTGTTTTCCTTTTTAATTCAAAGAAAAGCTATGTGAATCTTTTTGAGTAAAGTATATGCCACATTTTAATGGATATGGAAATTTTAAAAAAATGTTCACAGAATCACAGAATCACATGTGGTTGGAAGGGACCTCTGGAGATCATCTAGTCCAACCCCCCTGCCAGAGCAGGTCCACCTAAAGCACTTTGCACAGGGTCTTGCCCAGGTGGGTTTTGAATGTCTCTGGAGAAGGAGACTCCACCACCTCCCTCAGCAGCCTATTCCCATGCTCTGCCAGCCTCAAAGTAAAGAAGTTCCTCCTCGTGTTTAGGTGGAACTTCTTACGTTCAAGATTGTGCCCATTTGAATTCATAGCTACAGAAACTACTTCTCTTGAAAACAATTTTTTTTAAATAGAATTATACTATTCTTATGCCTTCTAGAGGAAGAGAGTCAATTTTCTTGATTTTCTTAGAAGTATAAATAATCTGTCCCTATAAATTCTTTGACTGTAAATCAAATTGACAGCAGCAAGTCATACAAGTATTGTCCAAACTATGATGACATTATTTCATACTTTTAGTCCATTCAGTAGCTCATTTACTTCAAAATACTGAAATTATTTGAATGTTGTGTGTTTATTTCATGAATTTATGTTTGGTGTACCACATTAATTCAGTGCTCTTGAAAGGAAAAACTAGTCTTATGGCAGGAAGGGGAAGCTTCCAGCTTGTTTTCCTGTATAAGGTTTTTCTTTTTTTTTTTTTAACTTTCACCAGAAAAAGGTCCCTGTTTTACTTCAGTGAACAATGCATTCTGTTATTAAATCCTATGGACAACAAAATAACAGGGTAGTGAATTTTATTTGAGGACCTTCCTTGGCTTATTAGTCTCAGAGTTCTCTTTATGGAAAAGCAACCTATATTTTTCTGACCATGTCTACAGTGGATCCACAGGATTTTTATAAAGGAACAATTGTCAACATTTTTCCCCCAGTATTCTTCATTGTTAAGAATTAAATCCAGGCTAAGTGTTGAGACCTGAGCGCCCAGAATGTAAAATCTGTACTTAAATATTGATATATTTAGATACCTTCAGAAAAAAGAATCTTTACGGACTACTTTGTAACAATTTAAAACTTGATAAGACATGACAAAAAGAAATAAGAAAAAGTAAAGAAAATAGCCAGTGATAGAGCTTAAGTTATTTGGAAGGAACAGATGACAAAACCTTTCCCTTTTCCTTGGTTTCTTTGGGTCATAAAATGCCTTGCTATTGGCTTAGATCCATTTTAGTCAAAGAATTTCCCATTTCTCCTCCTCTTCTCCCATTCTACACTTCTGGTTGAAATGGAACTGAACAGTGCAAGACTAACTTTTCTTTCCCATTCATTGAGCAGTGGTGCAGGAAGGCCAAGTTTGGAGAATGGCTGTCAGCATAGGATGGAAAAATTGTTTTCGCATGCTTTCTAATATATGTAATCAGATACACAAATAGAATGAAATGCAATTTTTATTTTGAGCAACCCTTAAAATAATGTAGTTTGTAGAATAAACAGTAAAAGTACCTCTAATTTTCAGGCAAAATCCATACATCAATTAAAAGAATAAATATTTCTTCTTGTGTTTTCGCTACTAGACATCAATCTGATGGTCAAATATTTACCATGTGCTGCAATCCAACATAATAGAATAAAGAAATGAAATTTAAAATGTAGTAACAATGTCTGTAAGCTTTAGTAAATTGTGCTGTTTTAGGAGCTGATCTTTTGAATTAACTTCTGATGATTCTGGTAAAGAAGTTAGCTATCCAGTCAATTTTACAATCCAGGCAAAAAAAATCCAGCAGACAGGAAGGTGAAAAGTCACTATCAACTCAGGCTAAACAGGCAATGAAATATTAGTGGGAAAACAAACTTTCCTTACTTCTTGTTATGCAAACAGCAGTCAGGGCAGCAGCTCTGAAAGGGGAATGCTGATGGTAATGACAAAACAACGAAGTCAATTGTTCACATCAGTACGTAAAGCTTCAAAGTTTACAGATAACATAATCACTACCATTCATAATGCAATGTTGACTTCTCCTGACATGTGCTTAAACTTTATCTTATAAAATGTATAATTTTTAAATAATGCAATCACACCTTCTTCAAAAGCCCCTTATCTTTTATGAACTTTATTTTCCTTTTTTTCCAAGAGTGAAATAACAACATGATCAGCAGACTATTGAAAGACTTAGCAGAACAGGTTATTTGCATTGCAGGAGAGTGATCACTATAAAAAAATGTGTGTTATTTTGTACCTTAAAGTCCAGACAAACAGTACATACTGACTATATGTAAAAAATGCAACAAACAGGATGTTCCAGTGACTATGCTACTCATTCCTTGCTAAATAAATCTATTCCTTATCATCCAATTTTACACATACTTTCTACATGAGTCAGGGTACTGTATTTCATTAGGGTGGCTTGGAACTATTAGTACTGCTAAAGTCTCTATAGGGTCTGAAAGATACCTGTACCCATGGCTCTTCCAGATGTCAAAGGTACATAAAATTCAGATGTAAACATATTGCCTTAAGATTATTTAGAGTATAATGAAGCTCACAGGAATTGTTATTCTGAGTTGAAGAAAGATTGTATCCACACACACCTTGAGGTGGGACAGGAAACTTGGATGGCAGCTGTTTTCTTATGCTCCCAGTTCTTTTTATTTAGTCTTGTCTCAGAAAAAAAGGAGTATGACACACTTACTAAATGATGATTCTAATTTTACAGTGGTAATTTGGAAGCTGCCTGAGATGAGGGTTATGAACATCAGTGTAAAACCCGTTATTTGTAATGCAGTTTATTATTCTCTACCTTTTGGCCAAACAAGCTCCTTCTTGTTTACAGGGCAGGTTAGGGCAGTTAAACTCTGGAGGTGTTATGTACTCCTCTGTATACTGCAACACTGGTTTTCATTCTCACTTATAACAGCTTCTGAAAGCGTTTCATTAATTAATTTGGTTAGAATACTGTGATGATGCTCGTCTTATTTGTTCATTGTGGTTTGGACTTAATCACATAGCAATTAGACCTTGTAACTTCTTGCAAGCCCATAGGTATCTACTAGACAGACAACTGTTTAAGTTTCACAGTAGACTAGATATATTTATGGGTTATTACCTATATAAGATGTCTGTTTCTGTGGTTTTAGGTTTATATTGTGTTAAAGGACTATAATACAGTGTTGAAAGCTACAGCAAAAAATCTAGAAAAATTATACAGATGTTATTTCCTTTTGAACTAGAACATTACTGCAGCTTTATTTTTTCTGACTTTCAGGCACTGCTTCTTTCTCCCTTGGGCTAAGCAGAATATAAAGCCATATAACAAAACATTTTTATATAATGCAGCTGTGAAATCAGACTGACCTTGACTTTTGTTTCTAAGTAGCTATATACTCCTTTTTAAGAAACAGGGGTGGAAGGGGCATGCAAGGAAAATCAGACATGGAATGCAGTATGGTCTTGAATCTGAGTTAACATGATATTGTGACAAGCCAAAAGATTTGATGAGGTAATGCACTCACTCTGTGGTGCTGAATGATTGTACTAGTCCATTTGGAAAGCTTACTTATCAAGATCACTTAATGTAGATATATGAACCAATAGCTGTTTATCACTTCAACAGATATTCTCCCCAATTTCTTCAGATTCAGACATCCATACTACAAGCTGTACTAAGAGAGGCTTTATAGATGATGTAATATAAGAATGTGAATCAAAAAAGCTGAGATCACTCATTTATTGATTTGACTTTTCACGCTCAAATTATTTAGTTGATGGATGATGTTAGGTGTATAAAGTAATGAAAACATAGGACTAGACTATCTCCATCTTTTTGTTAATGGTTTATCAAGATGTATGGGATGGATTTGTACTTGTCTGGGGGCATATTTGCTTCATTTGTTTCCAGCGTTTGCAAATACCCTAGCCACTTCAATATCCATGAAACCTGAAAGATAAGGCTACAATGGAAAGGTATTATTTTATTATTTATGAACACCATCAATTAGTTTTCTCCCTTAATGGTTATTTCTAGACTTGTTATCTGATCTGTTCAGAGTTTGGCCTTGGCTTTTGCAGGCGGTTGTTGCTATTTTATTGGCTGTATGTATCCACACTGAATCCTTGACATGGTTGCCTCTACATGAAGCCTGAGCTATGGTACTCTCAGAAGCTGTACTGCTTTCAGAGGGAAGCCCTATTATTTTCTTTCCTCAAAATCTCTTTTGTATTTTCTCATACTTCTACTCATCACTGTCACACAAGTGCTATGAATTTGTTTATACTTGAGCAGAGGTGTGTTGGCAGAGTGTGAAGGTACCTTTTCTTTTTATTGTTTATGGTTAATTAATGTTTATTGTTTATGGTACTATAATAATTGAAAATAAGTTTGAATGGCAAGTAACCTTGAAGATATGTTTGGAGATCTAACATCTTTTAAATCTTCGTTGTTTGGAAGTCTCCAAATAGAGAACATCATACTCTTCTTACCCATCATCTTCTTATCCTTTCTATGCATCAGAAGTTCCAGGGTGCAGCAGAGTTTATACCACTCTTCCATGAGTATCGTGACTAGAGCTTGATAAACCCTTCTTTGCTCCTTGTTTAAGACAATCCAGTAATAGCAGGATATCTTCCTACACCTCCAAAACTTTGTCTCCATAATTGTCTAGAAAAACTGGAATCTGGGTCTGGCTTTGCCTTAATGTCTCTTGGACAATAAGTGACTTCTTCCTGATTGAGTTTTCTTCATTGTAAAATAGGAATAATAATGCTCACTCAATTAGCTCAAGGGGAAATAAGCATATGAATCAGCTGTCTATAGAACGTAAATATGTGCAAGTCTTTATTTTCATACTAATTTTGTGTGTTTTATTGTGCAAGGCACATATGAGTCTTTGTATAAATTGTTGGTTAATGAGGAATGAAGAAGTTGTAATAAATTGAAAATTGCTGATTAAGCCTGAAAAATACAGAAGATACCATTGTAATTGCTGTCTAAATAAAGAATTATAATCATAGATTTTTTATTGTATAGGCTATAGTATGGTGAAATAGTGTTGTCTATCTCAACAGAGGTCCTGAAAGACAAAAACAGACACACTGACCTCTGGATGGCTGGGTGAAAGGACATCATTAAAATATATGCCTCTCAGTTATAGAAGGGAAGACAAATAAACAGAAACGAAAATAATGAGAAGGGATCACTGAGGAACAGCAGCTGAAAAGGAGACAGATTGCGTAGATATTTCTGAGCATACCTAAAAAACACACATTACATTACAGAGATGCATCATATGGTGGATAAGCAAAATCAACAGATCAAGGAATTAGGAAGCACCCACTTCTATGTACTGTTTGCAGATTACTGGGGTTTTTTTCTGCTACGTTTGCTTTTGTATTGTTATTTTATTCAGTTTTCATAGAATACTTTTGACTGCAATGCTGCATTCCACTATCCAAGAATAATTCCTTATATGTTTTTGCTTCCTTAAAATTAATTCTCAGATTTTTAATATTTTTTTTATTTGACAGGTTAAATTTCATTTTAATTTTTCCTTTGGTTTTGTGTTTTTTTTTTCTTAAAAAGAACATTGACTTTACATTTGAAAATTAGGAATATCTGACATAAGTAATATTGGACATAGCTACAGCTGGAGAAAAAAATATGTTAATAAAAGATTATAGAATAATGTCAAAGTAATCAGGCTGTAGAGGTCTTTTATATAACTTTGTATATCACTGCTTCTCCCACAGCGTGGTATTGGGTGGCAATATAATGACACAAGAGGATATCCCAGAAATTGTTTAGATGAATCAAATATTCTCAGCATTGTCTGTCTAAATTCTGAATATCACCTAACTGTTTTATCAAGTCTAGAAAGAAAGAATAATGGTAGTCAACATCCTAGTAGATTGGCTTAAGAGACCTGAATTTATGTTCCTATTCTACCTCTTATTTGATATTGAGCAAGCGACTAATTTTTGAATTATGCAGTTAAACATACAGATAGTTAGAAGGTGAGAGTCTGTTTGTATCTTGAATGTCTGAAGGACAAATCTATAGACTGCATGCAAAATTTACTGAAGCCAACTCTAGAATTGGAAGTGCTGGAGAGTCTGTTATAGTTGCCCCTGCATAGATAGGTCTAGAAGCTCATGAAATCCTTTATTTAAGGTAATAAGTCCTGTTCCTCATGTATATTTGCTCAGGTGCACCGTGATTTGAGATAAAATTTACTTCGTTCAGATCTGGAAAGAGGACAATGTCTCCTGTTCCTGTGAAATAACCTTTTTGTGTTCAACTAGTTTAGGATCTCTGCACTGCAGGATCTGAATCTGATCTGGTTCGGCAGACATGCTCGATTTAAAAATGTAAAGATTTACTTACTGCTACCTAAATGTCCCATTTCTGAAGCCAGTTTAATAAAATTTTCCAGAATTGCCTGAAATGTGCTTAGACACAGTTCATGTGAGCCAGGTAAGTAGCTAACACAGACTGACACATTTATGACATCATATAATGAATTTGAAGAATTTAGTCAGTATAGTTGACATACACTTGATATTCTATAATGCAGCTGATTTTCAAGAACAAAGAAACCTGTCTGAGGAAAACTTGCCAACCTGCCACCTTTAGTCCAGATGAGTATTATCTCTGTATGAAATTTTTCAATAATGTCACAGTGTTGCCTGAGTTATAGACCACTAACCCATAGCAATAGAGATAGCAGAATTTACCTCTAAACAAAGAGTAGATAATAAAAAAAACTACCAAACATACCCCACTACAGACATGCATCTGCAGTCTGCCAGCTTCTTAGTGCCAATATTTACCACTATGACTACCAGCCTCAGGAGATATGTGAAGCAAAATGCAAGCACAGGCTGGTGATATGGCCATTTAAAAGTGCAAACATACTAAAAGAAATCCTGCACTTCAAAGGAGTCTGCCACAGTGAAGTCACCAGCAGGACTACTAACAATGCAATTTTTATAAATGAGTGCCCAGTAAGCTAATACACTTTTTAAGTATAAGTCTTTGTGCCAAGTGATAAAGTACAATCATTATCAATCTGGTGAAATGAATGAACTTTCAACAAGAATCGGCGGTGCACAGTGTGTACGCACTTTGTCAGTCCTACACACGGCACAAAGGAGAGTTATCTGAAACAAATCCCTCCTCTAACAGGGGAATAGGAATCAGTAAATATACAAAGCAGGTATCGCAGAGGGTGATAACATTTATGATGTGTTGATTGTATTATGTGTAATATACAGGACAAATGAGTTTCATAAGTGTAAGAGTTTATTGTCCACGTGTGCAGTGGCAGTCAGGGCAGTTTAAGAAGACTTCATGCCGAGACAGCTCCCATCTTCTACCTGTACACCGGATGACTTGCTTTGGTATCCTGATGAAAGTTCCATTTTGCTCTTCTCCCTGGGTAGGAGGCTTCAATCATTGCATGAATCACTCGTTTTTAAACTAGCTCTGGTGGCTTGGGTTCAGAAGAAAGCTCAGTCCCTTTTTATTGAAAAGAATGCCAAACCTGCATTAGCTTTGGTGTCACAAGATTGTTTGCAGTGAAAACCAAAGGATGAAAAAGACCTTTAAAACCTTTATAAAATCATCCCTATCGTGACATAGGAAAATCAGCATAACATACCTATTTGGGATATCTAAGAAAAATGCCTCCAGAAATTCTCTAATCTACATCACGTAGCAGCAATAATTTCCGCTATGTGGTTGAACTTGATGTGAAAAAGTGGTTCTTTCCATTACAAACAATAATGTATGGTATAAGATCTGAAGTCTATCTAGTCCAGTCTTCTGACCCCAGCAGGGACCAGCGCAAATGCTTTAGAGAAAATGAAAGAATTCTACTGTAGATAAACAAGCCATGCCTATGGGTTAAAAAAAAGAAAAGAAACACAACAAAAGAGAAAATGCCAACAGCCATAACTCATATTGTCACATTATTGTCACCCTCTGCCCAAAATCAAATTATTAGTATACCATACTCCTATTCCACTATATGCCACATCAGGAATAGCTGGAAATTACCTTAGATTGACTGCTATTACCTTAGATTGAACTGTCCTATTGTTTTTTTTTTTTTTTATCTCTACATTTAAAGAGTAGAAAAATCTGAGGGCCTACTCCACTTGTGGCTTGATTTCTACAAATGCATAGAAACCTCTACTTATGACTTCCTTCCATCAGATTAAATATGCTACTTATGTAAATATGACTACGTGAGTGAGAATCAGTATATGATGTAACTGATACTTTTTTCCATTTATTTAGGACTGTATACCATTGTATAACTAACGTAGTTAAAATACCATTTCCCGATAAAAGAAGGATGTTGATATTATACGTATCTTTACAAATTAAACGACTTCTATTCAGGAACTGTAGATGAAGAGAAGTTTTAGAATCATGAAGAGATGAAATCCAGGGAGAAAAATGATCTGATATATATGGTAATTATGTGACATTGTGATAAGCACCTCAGAAATATGATAGATAGACTTTGCAATACACTGTTTCTCTGATAATCTTTCTGCATACATACTCACTCTTTCCTCTTCAGAACAATATTCGGCTGCTAATCTCTTTACACTTGTACTTGTTCTTTGCCCTTTTGGTCCCATTCACAGCCACATGAATGACTCCCTTTCCAGTTCACATAGCATTCTATGAACATTGCTGATGGTTCAGCTAGCACACAAATCACAAGCAATAAATATGTAAATTTTTCATTTTCATGTAAACACAAAGCCTTCAATAGACTTTTCATGCACGAAGACAGTTGTTGGAAGTTGGACCTTCTAAGGGATGAAGCATGACTGGGAAAAGTTTATCATAGATACTGATAAAATGAATATAAATCAATAAATACTTTGCTACTTCTTTCAGATACTGGTTTAAAAAAAAAATAATTAAGGATTCATGGAAAAAATTATTCTCTATTTAATCTTGGAAAAAACATTATATTTTGTCCAGGATTAATTTAATATAAATCTTTGGCTACTGGGGCCAAGCAGCCAGAAACCCCAGCTGGAAAAAAAAAATATTGTCATACTTTAAAATTCATACAATAATATTTTTGTTGAAAATCACTTTATAAGTGCAGTTCTAAGTAATAAAATCTTAGCCTCAGAGAGCAAAGACAGTGACTTAAAAAACATTAATTAATTTGGGAAGTGCTACACAAAAGCAACATAAATATGAAAAGTGTTCATAGACAAATTATACTTGAACTGTTCACTTGGTAATTCCTCTGCTGTCTTAACATCTTCATTTTGCTTCCTCATTTATCCTACCTGAAGGTTACTGTGCAACCATTATGAATAAATTTGTCCTAAATTTACCAAAGTAATTGACTTTGATGTTGATATGGAATATGCTAGTGTAGAGCCCAGATATTTGCAGAATTATAAGTCAAAAACTTCAAAACACTGTGTGTAAATGAAAAAGCTCTCCCCCCACCCCTCCCAAAGGAAAAAAACCAGCGCCCTCACCAGCAAATCACAGGCCAGTTAAATGAGAGGGGACTTGTCTACAATTCCTTTTTTTTCAGGATAGGGTTGAACTTTAAAATCTATAAAATTTTCTGTTGCATTTTACAGCATGGATAGTTTATAGTTTAGTGTTACTATATACATTTTAATTGTCCCTTTTATTTGTGATCACAGTGTGGAATTTGAAATAATTTCAATTTACATGCTTTCTACCCACTTTTGTTTAAACTACCTTGATTCTCAGATTTGTGAACATCTATTTTTTATGTACTAATTAACTGTCAGATGCCCATCAGTCAGCACTTCCACAGCCTTCCCTGCTTGCTGTGTCCCATATTATCTCCTGTCTCTCCAGACCCTGTCTCACCCAGTCGGACTCATTCAGTGTTATGTTAAACAGTTTTGTTGTTGTTGTGCTACCTTTCTCACCCTGTGCTGTGCACACAGCAGACTGCTAGCATGCATCCCTATTTTTACCATACAGCCATGTTCATGCTTCAATGATTCCACCTTTACAGGTTTTACTAATAAATTACTGTGTAACTGTAATAATACAGTAGTAAAGCAACTGCGTTTTATATCTAGATATGTACAGTTTCTGTCTATCTTCTTCTGTGATACTGTTTGACATTAGTGTTTAACAAATACCAATACTGTTTGGCATGTCCATTCTCAGTACATATGCCAGGATGTTGAGCTTATTACAGAAATTGGGAATTGCCACTGCGGATATTAATTTAATAAGGTAATGTCAAACCATGGATAATGTTGAGAGTAGATGCTTCAGACATATTTGAAAGAAACCCCTAGCACAGGAAAAGCATGTCAGTAAGCTTGTAAATTGTTTCTTCCTTATTCCTTTCGGTTAGCACAAAGCTTGTGCTCTGAAGACTGAGAATTTATATTTATTGCTGGTAAGTATATGTCACTGATAAAATCAATATTCTCCACATCTGATTCCTGCTGTTTATTATTTAATCAGAAATGCTTCTAGAGTCTGTCAGTTTGGGGTTATAGAGTTGTTTGAAAGAATTGCCTATAATTTAAATTTTGAACTAAATTTCACATTCTCCTTTTACAGGTCACAGTCTAATTCTTTCATCATTCTGCATCTCTCTGATCTCATTTTCCTCTCTTACCTAAGATAAACTAATGGGATCCCGCCAATCTCATTTTATATGGAAACAAAATGGCATGCATGACTGTTTTATAAAACAGCAAAGTTGATTTTCTGGTACCTTACATGTTTGTGACTATCTAATAACATTTAAATCCTTTTTAATGTATGGTTGTTTCTTTGACATTTATCCTGTCACTATATTTTGTTACAAGCCCTTCAACCTGTGCTATGACTCTTGACTGGTTCAGTTCTTTCACTAGCTGTAGAGGCTAGGTAGAGTCTCAGATCTGACTTTTGACCCCACAGGCACTGGGTGGAAATCCAAACTTGAACAAAACTATTAAAATCAACATGAGAGCAATGTGCTCCAGATTTTCTAGTCAGACTCCAGAGATTTTCTCAGGAAAGAGACATAGGCCATGACTTCATTTAATAGCAACTCACATAGAAATTTTAACACCAATTATTAGTGTAATTTAAAATCATTATTTTAATATAATAAACCCACATATATTCTTTTTTAATTGCTTTCTGTGTTTTGAGTTTTAGCTCAAAACAATGTACAAATTATACAAATCCCAGGTTTTTTCCTCATGTACACATCCCAGATTTTTTTCTGCTATTGTAAGTGATAAAATCTTACTTTCTCTTAAGTCAAAACTGCGAATTCACATCTGTTCTCGGCAACTGAAGTTCTCAGAAAATGCCACGGAACATGAAGTTCACAGTAAAAGGAAAGAAAGATGTCAACATGCATTCTTAATAAATATCTCATAACTGTTCTTCCAGCCATAAGTGATAGCAAGTATCAAACATTCATGGCTGCCACTATGGAAGAAAGCTGAAAATACACTTCTGGCTCTCATGCTGACGACAGCACACATCAGCTACTGGTGCCTGGCTGGTGGTGTGGAGAACTGGGGTCTTGTGACTAGTAACAGATTATGGTCCAGAGAATATCAGTTGTGACATGTGGTAGGAGACAGAGAATACTTAGGAGAGTCTTTGTGTAGCCTGTTCAGCACAGCCAGCTCTTGGCTAATTAGCCTGTCAAGGGAGCTGGCTCTGGCTATACTTGTCTTTTATCAACTGAGATGCCCTCCGATTTCAGTTTAGTAACAGTTCATTTTGAGTTTGATTGGTGACACTGAACTCATTCCTTGATTCCACACCTCTCCTTGTTAGCCCTGGATGCATTAGCATTTTTGCAACTGGTCACAACACCTAAGTCTATGTTGTGTAATGATGTAGAGAGAAATGACTGTCCTATACTGGTGAACATCAATCCAGAAGAGATCTTGGCTTCATCCCCAGCTCACCTGGTGTGTATAGACACATAACAGCCACTTACAACTCAGTTTGTAAGAGGTGCCGAGAACTTGTAGCTCCCATTGAAAGGCTGCCATTAGCCTCTATGCAACAGTTGCTTTTATGAGAAGAATTCTGAATTTATGCAGTCATGCTGGTTTGGAGACCTGTCTTGAGAGAGCTCAACACCTACTGCAAGAGTAGGCTATTTAGACGACATATGAAGTATGGAGGTCAGAGTCACATTTCTGGGTATGTGGGGAAGAAGGAAGTGATTTGCAAGTTACCATGAATTTACCAAGCCTAAATCATGTCTGACTAAACTGGTTGTTTTCTATGATAAATGACTAGATTTTGGGACAAACGAAGAGTAGGAGGATACCAGCTGCCAAAAACCAGACTTTTGACATGTACCTTTCGCAATATTATATGCAAGTTAGAATGCCACTATCTGAATGGAAGGCCAACCAGCTAGACAAAAGTCTTATTGGATGATTGGTCTCAAAGAGTGATGGTAAATGGGTTGTATGCTGTCTAAAACTTGGTAAAACACAGTGGTTTATACCATGACATGTATACCACCTTCCTCAACGGCCAGGGGGAGGTAAAGGAACACTTGTTTCTCAGGCTGGCAGGTGACATCAAACTGGGGAAACTGGAACTTGCTGGAGAGCAGGGCTGCCATCCAGAAGAACCAAGGCATGCTGGAGGAACAGGCCTTGAGCAGTTCAGCCTAGACAAACACTGAGCCCTGCTCCTGGGAAAGCAGACCCCTGGGCAGCAGTCCAGGCTGGGCACTGCCTGCCCAGGCAGCAGCTCTGCGGGAAAGTCCCTGAGGCCCTGGGGGACAACAAGCTGCACAGGAGCCACCCTGAAGCTGGCAGAATTTGGCACTGTAGGACCAGGAACTGCTGAAACTGATGTTTGTTCTCTGATTAGTAGCAGTTTGTTTACATTGGAAAAAATAGCACTCATTTATTTATACCAACTTAAATGTATATCTATCTTGTTAGTGATTCCTTTTTTCGGCTGGGAGGAGCAAAAACCGTATTTTCCTGATATACACAGGGGAGTAAAATAGTCCTGTTTTCTGCAACTGCTCATTTCTGAGAGACAATGAAAGCTTCTCTTCCTACCTATGGCTTTGGAAGGGAGACCACCTAAACAGCAGCTGAGACCAGAGTCAGGACACTGCTGAGGTTCCTCCACTGGCAGCAACATGAGCTGTGACTACTTTGACTCCATCAGTTAAAGAAAGTTGGAGGGAGAAGAGCATGAATGCTGGAATTGCTGTGCATTTGGATAGAAGAGAAACAAAAAGAGATGTAGGTGAGATGACAGATAACAAGAGAGATCTCAGTGGGATCTAAAAGCCCATAATTGGATTCTGACAGAGGAAAAAGTAGAAGGTTCCTCTTTCCCTTCCCCAGCCTTGCCCTCTCTCAGACTGACCACTAGTAATGGCATTTTGACCAATTTATTTACTTTTGTTAAAAAAAAGGTCTTCCCATAGTAGATACGAGCATATTTATAACTTTGTAATCTGTGTAGTGTCTGTAGTGCTGACTCTTAGAATCTCTGTAAAACTTTGTGAATTTTAATGCTATAATAAATTACATAGTCCAAGAACACAGAATGAATATGATTTTGAACAAAGTGTGAATATTTGAATGTAGATTTAGAAGTCAGACCAAGTCTAGCTTGAAAAATACTCAGAGCTTGGTGGTCTGAATGAAATTCCTTTTCTTGACAGTCTGTAAACACTAGGGAGTAATAGCAAGGTACTTAATTGGCTCTTTCCTAGCTTATTCCCCTATATTAACATCAGCTGAAGTCAGGAACAAGGTCTATGCAGAACATGGTCTTGAACTGTATTGATTTGCTTTTCCTGGTTAATGAGTATTTACATGATTGCACAAATTCAGATTTTTAATTTTGGTAACCATTTAATTTTAGTTTACTTATTGAAATATAAAATGTCAAGAGGAGAATACAGAAGATTTTTTCTTTTTAAAATGTGGTTGCCTAGTAAAAGATATTTTCTCTGGGGACTTTGTCTGGATTAGAACAGAGATGTGAGTGTTGCCAGAATGCAATTTAGGTGTCTGGACAATGGCGAACATGCTGTCAAGTCACAGCTAACTAACAGTCAGGAAAGCACAGAGGTAATGCAATATTTTCCACAGTAGCCGGATTTTGCTTCCAGAGCAGCAAGTTTAAATTAACTCCTACATTTTCATATTTCATTGAGATTTGTTATTCTTTTAGGTGCTACTATTTTGGAAATAGTATAGAACAAGAAGATAGCAAAAATCAAGTTGAGTGCAACTTTTCTGTGCCAGTAACAGAATTTTGAAATCATCAGTTATACAGAAAAGCTTCCAAGTCTGACTGAGAGAAAAACTGTAGCTGGAATACACTGGAAGATATGAAATTTCTAAATATACAAAGTTTCCAAACCAGGTTCAGCATAAGAAAATGTAACTCTTTGTACCTTGAGCTTGTACTGACAAGAAAGGCTGTATTTGCCTCTGCTTTACTAGAAGTCAGCTAAAGCAATTTTGATTAACAAAGGCTGTGAAGTGTCACAGAGTTAATGGCATCTTGAGAGGCAGGGCATATCAGTTAGATTTAACTCCTCTGTGGAAAGTAGTTCATAAATAAAATCTCAAGATCTCCTGACAAAACATTTTCTGAGAAATGTAAAATTATAGGTGTATGTTTGACAGTAAAATTTATACTAGAAGCAGTAAAAAGAACTTTATTAACATAAACAAGTCAAGTATCCTAATCCCTTTCAGAACTCCTAAGCTTCTCAATAAGATGAACTCTGGACAAGAGAGTTATCTTGCATATAATTTAGCTTTGGGAGAGACCCTTGTCAGCATCTTTTTGAACAATCCTTTCTCTCAAAAGATATTAGAAGGATTTGTACAACTCCTGGTGTAATGTAGTTGTCACAAAACCTGAATTTCTTTGCAGTTTTGGATGAAAAAGAAAACAGAAATATGTATGGAAAGGGTTAATTTTTTTAGGCTAAGGCAGATCCTCAATTATTTATCACATTTCATGAAATTTGAAGGACATTAAATGAAGGCAGCTGTTCTGGCTCCTGTGTCAGGTTACTGTCTGACACCCAAATAACAGAGAAAGACCACTTCTTCATGTCTTTGCCACCGCGTATTGTACGCCTGGTGAATGCTGTCAATAATTGTTGGGGTTTTTTTTCTCCTTCCTGAATGCTCATAGGCAACTTCAAACAGTCCTGGTAGTACAGAATCAATACCTTAGCGCCAGCAGCTGCGACAAAACTGTTATCATTATTGTGTTTACCCTCGATCAGGTTACACTCTTTCCTCCCAAAGCCACTAAAAATTCCAGCAAGCTCACACAGCGTCTCCTTGGCAAGTTCTTTCTGCTTTCTACAGGTATTAAACATGTTGCATTTTTTTTCCCTCATGGGAGGGTACTATGGCTAAGAAACAAACAGAAATAAAAACAGGCTTTGAGAGAAAGCATTGCCCAGTCTTTAATTAAATGACGTCAGGACACTGTTTCGAAACACCAATGATTATTGAATTGGCACCCCGACCTGCTAAAACCAGGAAAAAATAAGTCATAAGGAGAAATGGACCATGAAAATCTTTGGGTTTACTGTAACGGTAAACAATATACCCTTCCCATGATTTTCTTCTTTTCTCAGACAAAGCACACACATGCGAGCTTGCACTCAGAATGCTGAAGACAGAACCATAAAAAGGTGTGATTTTATATAGACACGTTTAGCCTACCCTTTAATTAATCAACCGAATGCCTCATTTTTACTTCAACTCATTCAGCATTTCTGGCTTTGTTGTGTCATTAAATATGACATTTCCACATTTGGAAAAAAATGTCAAGCTATAATGATACACCTACTGCAGTGTACTGCCTCTACTAAACAGAAATCATGATTGACTGACAGCTTGAGTCTCAGAAAGAATAATTTTCAGTAAATAGGAAATACATATGTTTCATTAGTGGTTTTAAAATATATGGAAAAAAATGAAATGAAACATTTTTTTTCCTGTTTTCTTTCAGTTTCATAAATCATTAATCCTTTCTCTGTTACTTGGCATGCTTTTTAAATTTTTTTTTATTTGTTAACCTTATATCTTACCCTATGGCCACCACAGACAGAATGCTAAAAAAACTCATTCATTGCAGTTTGGCTCAAGTAAAAGAGCTGTGTCACTTACTAGGCAAAGTGACATGTATTAATCATGGGTCTGTTCTTAAAGATCTATTCATATCACTCCTTTTGAGTGTATAGAGTCATGGGAAGATGGAGAGCAAGATAATTAAAGAAATTTTAGAAAAGAGGAGTTTATTATGGTTACTGCTCCTAGTTCTCAGCCATTACAACTCTTCCTGTAGGACTCATTCCTGGTACATTTTCATTTTTTAAATTATTATTTTTTAATAACCGGGAGGAAACAAAACCCTGAGGTAAATACCAGTGAAAGTAATGATTCAAATGGCTGATCAAGATCTAAGCCTAGATTTTTTAGGGTCATATAACTTCAGTTAGACAACTGAATCCCTGGTCAAGCTAGGAATAAGCTGTTCCTGGGAGATTTGCACCTTTAAATAAGAGTAGTTGTCTTCCTTTGATAATAATGTAGCACTAGAATTAGAGGCCAAGATCTCTGGTAATAAAAAGCCCCATAAAAGAGAAGAAAAAATGCAAACATAGAACTTTCTTTGTCCAACAATAGAATTTGTACAAAAGTGTTTTAGATTGTCAAGTGTCTTAAGAAGAAACAGCTAGGAAATGACTGTTCACTAAAATTGCTATTGAAGGGTCTTTTCTACCATTCTAAAATCTTGACAATTTTTGAAAACTGGGGCCATACTCATAAATAATTTATAAATGTTTGATTTTTTTTTAATTGTCAGTAATTTTTGTCGATATTTGAAAGAGACTAAACATTTTTAAATGGTATGTTTCATTTTCAAATAAAAAGTAATTTTGATATGATAAGAACATACATTGTTTGGAAAATGATATCCAATATCAAGGAACGCTTTTTCCTTTCATTTCTACTTCAGAAACTGTCAAAGAACAATTATTTCATGGAGAGGTTTCTGTTTTGATGAACTGATGATTTTTTAAAAACCCGTTTCACTGAAAAAAATTCTCATCGGCTCTATTGCTGACACTGCCTCTAATGACAAACTTCAGTCACTTACGCAAAGCTTCCTGGTGTGATCCTCTGAGGGGAGCACAAGCTGTCCACTAGGCAGTTGTGCCTTCAGTGAGGTGCAGGAGTGTGAATCGGCCTTTTCTTCTGCCTCCACTCTCTGTGTTTTGGGGCTATGCAGAGCTGTTTGAGTATCTAACTCATAACCATATCTGTGTGGACTTTTTCACCTATTGCTGAGTCCTGCCTGTCCCTGCTGAGCAGATTACTGACATATTTTGGCACATGCTCCAAGGCTTCTTAACGATGTCACTGAAGAAACATAATATTGCCAAGCAATAACATTTCACAGGCAGCTAAGAGCCATTACTTAACAGCATTATTCTTATTTACAGTACTGCTGAATTTAGGTCAGGTGTAGCTACACTTCACAAGAATTTCTGCTTGTGTATAAATCATCTTTGAGTCTTTTTTATATTATTTTTTACTCTCAATGTACAAACATGTTTGCATTCCCTGCTTCTGCTCAACACCATGCGTCATTCTGCATCACTTCATGAAAAACAGATTGAATCATCCCCAGTAATCTCAGTAGATAACTCCCCATAAAGATACAAATAGAGGAAACTCATATTTCTATTCAGAAAGAAGGCAGGGAGTATCTATGATATAAGTTTGATCTGCAATTTACTAGGACATTTAGCCAAATTTTACAGATTCACATAGCTGAGATATCAGCCTCCTAAATTTGGGAGAAACTGCATTGAAAGGGACCAGTCTATGAATCTTTTCCATATACTATCTGATAAACTATCTTGTTACCACTGTAGAGGGATTTCTGTGCTAGTATATACTCAACTACAATAAATATAACATTTATCATAATATCGGAGAGTAATTCCAGTGGCTGCAGACAAGAAGAAATCTATTCTGTTGAAAGGAGAAATTGTCAGCGCAGTATGAAAGGAGTTCAGGAAGAAAATGTATATCATTGTAAACACTGCTTTCTGTGAGATTATGTATTGTGTGATCTCTTTCAGACATGTGAAAAGACAGGAATAAATGCAACCATTATAATCTACTGAATAACATATCTCTCCTAAAAGTGTTGTATAAATCATCCAGTCCTTAGAAATTCTGATAACAATATTTTTCTTTTCCATTATATATATTTTTAAATTAAGTATCATAGACAAACATTGTTTAGATAGAAAAACTAATGTTATTTCTTTGAATTACCCTAAAGTAAAGTAGGATGCAGGAGGATATAGTATGAATCTGAAGTCTTTGGTCAATATGAAACTTTTCCACAGCCCAGTCTAGTCTTTCTAAAGGCTATGATGTCTGATATATGTTACGCTCCTGAATTTGAAACAAAAATATATGTAATCATTTTATAAAGAAAGTATTTAACAGCAATGTAATCTTCTTCTACCATACCATTATATTATTGAGGTAGTAGTCCTAAATAGGTAGAGACACTATTTAAGAAGTCTACTTCTTTTAAAGATACCACATAACTCTGAACCATAAAAAAGGCAGTCATTCACAGGATTAGCAATGCAACTTTTGAGGTCGTTTATAGATTAGTGAAGAAAAGCTTTTGTTGAACTTGGGGTAGGGAAACAAAATTTTTACATTTTATAAAGTGTCTTGAAATATATCAATTATCTTCTTTCTGCTGGTACTGAAAATGAAGCAGGGCCTGAGTTCATCTTCAGCTCTTAAATACACTGTAATTAATTGCTTGTGCATTTTTATTTCTATTTTTCACTGACAAGCCAGGGTCATAATAGAGATAAAATCAGACCATTTCTTTTGTTGGCTGGACCAAGATCTGCATCGCTATGTGCAGAGTATTTGTGGTGTTTTGTCTTCTGGTTTGTCTTCTAACACTATTACGATCCATAAATCCTAGCTACTTTTGCAGAAGGCAATGCTGAATTACTCTGCAGTCACTTTGTGTGAATACGTGGGTAGGTGGGAATTTTGGAGTGCAACATGGCAATGCCTTCCCATCCATAAAGTAATTATTTAGCTCTTTGCGTTAAGAAGCAGGGGCAGCTAAGATTTGAGGTTCAGCTCCAGAGTTCTAGAATTCCCTGAGCCCAAATTTTTCCATACTACTGTATGCACTCAATGTAGACATCAGCACAGGCTCCTTCTGCCTCTTAAAATTCAATGTAGACATACCCTCAAAGTCAAGAATAGAAACAGGTTTCCAACTTTTGATTAAGCATTTGGAACTGTATCTGTCTAACAAAAGAACATCTATTATTCCTAATCTAAGCCTAGTATGGAGAGGTTTCAGTATCTTGCCATTGAAGTCAGTGGGAAAAACAGTTTTTAAACTTCAAGAAGATCGCTGCTGTTGTAGAAGCTTGAAGTTAAAAGAATATAATCTTAATTTTAGTTAACACATACACTGAGGTAAAAGAGTGGTAATTATATTTTAAAAAATATTTTTTGTCAGAAACTTTGTAGGTTTTTCTTTATGTTTTAAACTAAAAGTAATTTATTTTTAAAAATTAATACAATCAATTTTCTGAATGAAATTATTTGGCCCTCTTGGTCTTCCATCTCAACTTTTCTAGTTATTCCTTTTTTTAGATCTGCTATCTGGTAATCGTCCATAATATGTCTTTTAAAAATAAAGAAATGCCATAAACATGTCGAGGAACCCAAGAGTATTGCTAATCCTTCTTCAACCACTGTGTCTCTGTCCTTTCATTTCAGCGGATGTGTCTATTCACTCTCAGTGTTCTCCTGACTATCCTTAATGATCTTCCATGCAGAACTGCAATTTCTGGCTCCCTCTGATGGTCCCCTTTGGAATTATATGCTCATAACTACCTATTAAGATACAATATTCCATTTATTATTTTTTCCTAAGATATTCATGGATATGAATATCATGGCTGTGTTTCTTTACTTCTGTTCTCTTTTTTGAGAGTGTTTGAGAGATACTTTTAAACTTTGGTATATGACTCTCCAGCCAGCCACTAGCAGATCTCTCATACTTTATGTTCTTAAAATTGCAAATTAGCATTCTAGGGCTTTCTCATTCCAGGTTTCCATAGAAACTCTTGTACAGCTTATTCATTAGAAAGAGTTCTGTTTAATTGATCTCCTAATGTATTGCTTAATAGT
Organism: Calidris pugnax; assembly: GCF_001431845.1. NCBI lineage: Eukaryota > Metazoa > Chordata > Aves > Charadriiformes > Scolopacidae > Calidris > Calidris pugnax. Next base: position 12,551,509 of record NW_015094508.1, on the reverse strand, counting down.
AACTGTTAAGCAGTCTTTTGTTTCCAGGTCATATTTAGGGTTCACATATTTGCATAAAAGCATTTCATTAGCTGAAACCAATCATTATTAGTAATTTTCTTTTTTTAGTTTAAAATAACTAAACCCTCATTGACATTTTCTGAATAGCAAATATTTATATCTTGCTGAATGGGTTTTCTCTGTGAGCCTGGGTGCTTTGTTTCTCTGAGCAGCAAGAAAATTACAGAGCTTCAAAATGTTAATCAGAGAAGACAAAAAGAAAGTGGCTTTTTTTACAATTGAAATGTAAATGCACAGTGACGATAACTATAGGCCACAGGCAATATTTGATGACAAAGTTGTAATGGATAAATATCCTTTAAAAATCACAGTAATGCACTGCCCAACTCGAATGCACTGGGATTTTTTCGATTATGCATAATAGTGATTTTCTGACGTTTTAGGCTATGAAGTTTAAAGTCTCAAAGAAATCTTTTTTTGCAATATGGTGCTGTCGAAAACTTTTTCCACTTAAGGTAGTCAGCTCTGATGAATATTTTTATAGTCAAATATATTAATTCATGTGGTTCTGGATGAGTTGCAGCCTTATTTTCAGCTTTCTGGGGTGCATGAATGTCAAACAATTCACCCACAGTCACATGATGAAGTTTAGTCCTGACAACAGAAATTTGTGTTCACCAAGAACAATTATTTAAATTATCTCTGGATAATAACTGCTATGGAAAACAAAGTATATACTCTCCAAAACTATATTCTTTTCCCTTGAACACCTTATAAAGAGCTAACATATCATTCTCAAGCTTGAATGGAGAGTATATATATCTTTAGTGGGATTCATGTTCTACATACTATGAGCTTGGTTCACAAATTCACATCAACTGATTATAAATCTGGTTATTCTAAAATAACGTTTTTATTTTTATTTTCATGATCTTTCTGGTTTTTTTTTCCAGTGTGTGCAGTTGATGGTTTTTAGATTTGCTCACAAATATGACAGCTTTAAGTCTGAGTCTTCTTCTGGTTTTGTTCTCTTAAAATAAGACTTTATATTCTCAAGTACAGGACTTCAAGACAGACCCAAGAAAATAGAAGATACAGAATGATTCCTCGTGATTTCCCAAGACTTAGCAGGAGTTACATGTTTCTAAAAGCAAATAATTATCTTCAGATCTCAAAACATTTATAAGCAGTTGTTCTGTTGAGTAGTCCAAAGGAACATGTATAGCTTGAACAAAACCCATAATGTTGGGAAAAGAATTGAGAGGGCCTATATTGAAAAAGAAAGCAAAGGTATTGTGTTTGACATTTTATTTCCTAATAAAATACTGGTGAAAATTGCTGTAATTGTTTCTAATCTTTAGATATTATGGTGAAGCTATCCGGAAAGAGATATAAATGCCATTAGTATTTATGATAAATCATATGCCAAACTTAGTTCACCAATTCAAAGCCTGTACTTGTTGTCTATACTGAAAGAATTCATATGAGTATTTATTACCCACTGATAATTTTAAAATACGTAAGTAGCATCTCTAAAGGAAAAGCTATAAGATAGGAGTTTTTCGGGAGTTCCAAATATCTGGTTCTATTTTCCATCCTTTTTCTGCCATTTTGCGAAATATCAGTATGGACATTTCGCAAAATGTCCATATGTCAAGAATTTTTTTCTAAGCAGCTCATTTATTGGTACAGCCATAAGACAGAGCAAATGTGAACTTATATCGGTTTTGTACCTATGAAAATAATTTTACTAAATATTGTTATGGTTACATATAGTATGTTTGCATGTATAAGAGGTAAACTGGCATCAATAAAACACATTTTTTTCACTGTTCTGTGTATTCACTGAGAAGCCTGCTGAAGACTGAGGATCACCTTAACTTTAAAGTCATCGGGGGCATCGAGGCATTATGCTACAGACTCAAGATCATGACAGTGAATTTTTTAGACCGTTACAGAAGGGGAAGATAATTTGTAATATTTAGGTATTTAAAATTAAATGTTTTAGATACATGAAAGTTAAAGATTATTTTTTTTTCTTGTAATCATAAAATCACTTAAAAAAATTTTCCATACATGGCTAGTATCAATGATGACAATCTTAACAGAAAAAAGCATTCTTCATTTATATTTTAAACTACTTTCCTTCTCTGCCTTTGATATGTTACATTGCTTTTTGAAAAACTTTTAGTATAGTGACAGGGCAATAACTTTATAGTCTTCAGTGATGCCCACTTTTTCTGACTTTTAGAAAACTGCCTTGTGAAACAAGCCTTAGCAGTAATATACCAGCTACTACAGAATAACCAGACATATTGAACAAAAAGTAGTTTAAGGACAGTTATACCTGCTTAATCATGTTGTTTTCCCCTACAAAGAGGGAGAAACATAAGAAAAAAATGAAGTACAAAAGAACAAAAGATTCAGGCTCTTATAATGCCTTTTTTCTGATAGCACTCTGAACTAATGATGTGTGTGTACTCTAAGCTTCAGTGATTTCAAGACTTGGCAACTATCTGTTGTCTACAGCAAGAAGGAAATAATATATTGTCTCAGGAACTATTCTTTTCTAGCAATTTCTTTGCTCTGTGAAGTTCAGCAAACTACTTCCATTTTGGTTTTGAACCAAATAGTGTGTGAGAGAGGGACACACGTATAGCATGCACGTACCTGGCCATGTCTTCTTGAGAGAGGACAGACTGAGATTATTTTGTGTAGGTCTACTCTTCCTACTCTCAGCAGCAGAAGAACATGGAAGCTAGTGCAAAGATACAGCTTCGCCACCTTTAAAAAATTTGATTTTTAGAGGCCATGTAGTTGACACTGTGGTAAAACTAGTATGCCCTTCTGACTGATAGGGCTTAATAGATTGAGCACAATACTGCACAGTGCATCACAAGGTCTCTTAGACTGGATGTTACTTGGGTGTGGCCTTTTTAGTTCTCCCTGAACTATTTTCCTACACATTAGACTACACAACTTGAGTGAGCCTGTGGCTCAGCTATTGTACCCTGTACAGGCTCCCTGACTGTAACAGGAGACTAGGCAACTGGCTCACATGTAACCTTATACATAAGAACAACAAATCCAGATGAGAGGGCAGTCCCACAGGCCATGAATCTTTAGAACAAAAGTTTCAAAGAGAATAAAAAGTCTTATCTGCAATAGGTAGCTCCTCAGTACTTCCAATGAAGCTACATAGAACTTGATTTTTAGGTGAAGAATGTGCAATACATAATCCTTTTTTGCACCCCGACGTCGAACAATATTTCTTTTATTCTATTGTCACTTTTCATTAGATGTAAATACTTTGAGGTTACAGAATACGCTAAGAATTTTTGCAGTCATCATTTATGCTACTTGACTCTCTTAAGTCCTTGAAATATGGGACTCAATAAATAAAGCAACTGAAACTGTGAAATCCATCACAATCTGAGGACAATCTGAAATGGAGAATCTGCCTCCTCTCATTCTTCATCCCATGAATCGGTTCTGGTTTGGGCTGGGCAGGCCACTCAGACCAGGACAGAATGATGTTCTCTGAGCTTGCTACACCCTCTGATGCTTTTTTCTCCTTTTATGTCCAGAACTTAGTCCTAGGATTGATCCTTCTTTCTTTTAGTCAGCACTAAAGCTACTACTCTAATAAGACTCTCTATTATGCATCCAGACTGATCTAACACTCGGGGTTGCACTGCTGTCTTGGGTGCCAGTTTGATGACAGTATTTGTCTTCTCTCTCCCTCTTTTGATGGGTCAAAGATTATTATTTCTTCATGCAAATGACAGAAAAAGCCTCAGACAGCTTCCATTAGGAGCACAATGCTCCTTTCTAAGCATTCGCAAGGTGAGAATACTGTTTATGTATTCTGGTGAATATTCACTCTGTTTAGGCAATTTTAGACATCTTGCAATAGAGTCATTGCTGCACCTACAGTGGGAACCTTCAAAAAAGATACATTCAGTGGATGAAAAAGATAGAGATCTTAGTTGCATACCTAAAACTAGAGAGTATGGAGCAACATGTGTTGGAATAACATTTGCTCTAAATTTGGCCAGACAGCAGTTCAAGTGTTTTTGCGACTGTCTTCTCGTTTCTGGCACAAAAAAGATAGGTGAAAAACATGAAAGAACATCAAAGAAACTACTGTTTTTTTTAAATGTTGCTGTTATATAAAAAAGTGAAATTTATCAGCTGTGATTATTTTCCAGAATGTCTTTCTAGTGATTATCTTAATTGCATTGTTGGCAGAGTATGCAGTTTTTATTAATCAATAAGACAATGATCCTTATAATGAGATTATATAAGCAGCAACTAATCATTATCTCATCATCAATCTCTAAATCTGTTCCCCATTATTAAAATCCACAATACTCTGTAGATTCCTCAACACTAATGTTTTATGACTACAGTGTATGTCACCGCATAGGTGTTTTCACTCTCAACTGTGGCTTAATTTCCTTGTTAGCTAGATTGTTTTGAGCTGAACTTGGTACATAAGATGTAATGAGTCAGTAGCAGCAGTGTCTACCATTTCTGCTGACTGGGTTTCCCCACAGATGCTATAGATGTTTAAAGCTGTATGCGTTTGCTGATATACCACTGCTCCTAGGCTGGGGGTGAAAGGGACACAGGTGGCTGTTGTTTTCCACTTAACTGTCTGTAGCTAAACCCGTGCAACACAGTGCAGGTGCCCTCAACTAACACCTGCCCATGCAGCAACAGCCAACCCCACAGTGGCTGTGGGTTTTAAGCCAACCAGAACTGGGTATTCTCCCCCTAGTCCTGTAAGCACGCAGCTGCTACATGTGTGAGGATGCTGGAGTGAGTGAGGGCTTACGGTGTGGTGGGGAATCCCTGTAGCCTGCATGCTGCTATCTGGGGCTGCCATGTTGGCCTCCAAACTTCTGTCCTTGGCTGTGCTATGTCTCCAATGAAGTAGGAAGGTTGTGTGTCTCATTAACATGAAATACATTTGTAACTAAGAGTGCTTTGGTATCTGAGCCCCTTCAGACACATGCTGTCATTTTCACCTCAAACTGTGACAGTGTCCCGAAAGAAGCATGCTAAGACAACCTTCTTCTCAAAGATAAAAGAAATCCAATGTCTTAGATCTCATCCTAGATCTCATCTAAGCAAGACATGTTAAGGGCATATCTTTTTATTTTACCTCCATTCTTCTTTACCTCAGCAGTCTAATTTAATATCCCAGAAAACATGTTTCTGATGTTTCTGTAAAGGTAATTAAAGGGAGAAGGATCCTCTTGGGGCAGGAAGGTGGCTTCCTGCCCAAGGTGAGTACCTGTTTGAGAAGCTGACAGTGTGGCCACCTGCTAGGCAGAGTTATAGGAAAAGTAAATTAGTGTGGTGTAAGCGCATTGCTATCTATATGACAGTTCTTGTGCTCCTACACTTTTCATTATGTTTTGCCATGAAATGTTTCTTGGAAGCCAAAGCTTTAAGTTAACAGTTAGAGGATTTAAAGGGATGACACTCTACATCATTAATTTATCTGCTTCCAGGTTCTTGCATGTTTCCACTCTTTGCTCCTAACTTCCAATTTACCTGCTTTAGACATTTTTTTAAAAATCTGAGATAAATTCTCAATTGATCCTCTATCCTCTTGTCTTAGCTCAGAACCAACAAAAGAGTGCTTTGTCCTGTTTCCTCACTCCTACAATCCTTGTTGAAAAAAAACCACTGTTCTGTGATCAGTTTACTTGTGGTTTCCTAGGATCAAGAATTACAAGTCTTCTCTTACACCTTCCCAGGGTTTCCATCTTCTTCCATAGCCAATTAACAGTTCATTGTTTTTATCTATGCTAATATCAGTTCATTTGGAAGCTTTTCCTGATTCATTGTTCATGGTCTGTATATTTAATTGAGGAAAATAACGAAGATGATGACTGCCCTGATCACTGGGAAGAAAACCCAGTGTCATCTTGTGCTCTCCTGATATCAGTTTCCACCTTGGATCATGAGCCTGACTGCAAGTCACTCGTCCATCAAGGAATTAGTGCTAGATGAAACAGTCATCCTGATCAGGCACAGGTCCAGTATAGCCTTCATAATGCTGCTGTGATGCATTGGCTGCAGGATAACTTCAGCCAGCTCATTGAATCAGAAGACTGCAGGCAGCTTCCACTCCGTAACAGCAGTTACACCAGTTGCATGGCCTTGCCTTTACCTAACAGCACAGCAAGAAGTTCTCATGTGAACACCATCTTTGACTATTGACATGATAAATGGAGCTATTTCCTTGTAAGAAAATAATATAATAGCTTGAAAGACAAAAAGGGGAGAACCTCTGCAATGGATGAGGTCTGCATGCTGTGCTGCGTGTAGGTGGGAGTCCAGTTTGATGCTACACTGCCCAGGGCTCCCATCATTTAAAGGGATGTGAGATTGTCTGTTTTATTCTCTTCTCATAATGTTAGCTCTAATAAATAGCATTTTAAATGTCACCTTGCAGACTCTTAAGTGCCTTTTTTACTGGGATCATACATACAAGCACCTCCTGGTGCAAAGCATCTTGAGTGCAAAGTAAAGAAATAAGAAAGAAAATAATTCTTATTGGCTTTGAAAAAAATTATATCAGAAAAGACTGGAATCCTTAGAGTTCAGAAAAGTTTACCTGTCTGACTATCAGGGAGTAAACCTGTCCCGTCAGTTGTAACAAGACACCACAAAGGTATAATTCACCTTGGATAAATAACTGAATTACCCAAATATTGGCAGAAAAAGGGATAGCACCTTTAGAAATAGACCATTTCAAGCTACAAACCCTTATATTTCAGTATTTTTCACAGCAAAGGTTTATGATTCAGTTTGGGTGGAAGACAAGTGTGATCAGATATGATGATTAAATAAAAAAATCTGTCTCTGCAAAGTTGGAAAAGATCCAACTATTGGTTTTCAGGAGTTGACAACTGATGACAAACCAATGAGAGAAATCAGTGCCTGCAAACATACAGTGGTAATGTGTGTCCTTGAGGTCATTGGACCAACTTAAAAAAGAGGTTAGAAGTCACATAGAGAGCAAAGCCAGAAGAAACATGGAAATGCACCTCCTAACACAAAAATAATATGCTGGTGCCGATTTTTGTTGATTTAAAATAAAGTTGTAGCTGTAATAATTCGTATCTTACAAGCAGAAAAGAGGTATTTGATTTCTGTCATTACTATTTGGAACACCACTCCTCTAAACGTATACTTTTTGTATTAAAAGTGTCAATCCATTAGGAAGCTAATGGACTGACATTATTCATCCAAGGAAAGGAAAAATAAGAAGTGGCATTAAAATAAGCATTTGTTTTTGCAAGTGCAAATGGGTTTGGAACTAGAAGATAGCTATTCAATGTGTAAATAGTGCCAAAAGGCTCCATTAATGGGTAGGTACTATAACATCTTTGAAAGAGATTTCTACTTTGATAATTTGTTTCCACTATAAATGATTTAAATGAATTTTCTGAGATTGGACCCTGGTCTGCTCCAGGTGAGAGCATTTCCAGGTGTAAACGTTTCCTTTTCTTTAGTGATGAATTTCTGGCCAGTGAGGTCATGTCATCAGCTTAACTCGACGAAGTCCATGTACTGGGCATCTAAAGAAAGATGAGGGTCCTGTCAGGAAGACATAAACAAAACCTGAAGCTATTTCAAAGCCAGGGGGAAGTCTGATATGGCACTGAGGAAAGACAGAGAAATTGGTATAATAATTCAGGATTAGGTAGGATGAGACCTTTCTTTCCTAGCAAAACAAATGTGATTAGAATAAACTCTTTTATGTCAAGCGTCAACCTACAGACACTGTATTTGCCCATCAACTAAATATGTTTGATTTGATTGTAGGAGCACAGATTGATGATGGCATACCGTACATACAATTTTATTTAAATAAACATTCAGAGTATAACTACCAAGTGTTTACAGATTGCCAAATGTATCCCAGAAGATGTCGTTCATATGAGCTGTCCTCTCTCTCCCTTTTTTTAAGGGTTATATCAAATTAAGTTAACATTTTTTCCCCAAAAAAGCTCAAGGAATTCCTTTCTGTTGGTCTAATAAAAATATTTCTTCTTTAGTAAAACTAGTGAAAATGAGAAAACAGGTTCAAGAAATTTAACATTTGTCTAAAACCAACATGGAACATACCACAAAATTAGTAGATAGGAAAACCAAACACAAAAAGTACAATAGAACTACAACTGATAACATCCTGCTTTGGTTATTTACATAAATTGGTGACATATTTTATATGATAGAAATGCTGACGCTTCTACTCACTTTAATAATCTGTGTTTGGAATATGTATTTTGCATGATCTTTGGATAAGGTTGTGTCAGTCACGTTTGTGAAAAGAGCACTAAAAAAATATGAATTTTTACTTAGACAACTCTTGAAGCAAAAAGAAAGGTCTTGAAAAATCCTATGAATTGTTTGCTCAGATTATCCGTTATAAATATATTTCCTGATGTTTTTTTGAAATTTGATCGCCATCTTGTATTTATTTTATATTCTTAATGTAAAAGAACTTTGAAGTCAAATATATTGAGATGCACATTGGAAAAACCTTGGGCTCATTCCACGAATGGAGATATTTGAGTAAGAGATATACTCAATACAAAAATACTGACAACATTTTGTAAAATATAAAAAAAAAAAAATATTAAAAAAATTCAGTGTAGAATTATTTACATTCGCAGCTTTAGGGTGGCCTTCCAAAGAACATTTTTGTTATTATGCCTATTTAATTCCAAAAAGCATCTCTTAAAAAAGAATTTTAAAAAGGCATTTTTAAATTCATAGGACTTTCACAGATGTATTCAAATAAAATGAGATTTAATTTGCAACATTCTTACTATGTGAATCCAGGGTAAATCTTCAATGAATAGTTGTATATCATTATGACTCAGGGCAGAATTTAGTATTTAAGTATGGACTCTCACACAATTTCTTTAAAAGAGAAGAAAATAATGTAATTCCTTCCTACCTGCAGTGTATTCTGATGACAACTTATATGGAAGAATGTATTCTCATCAGCCATCTGTCTTCTTACACTGTTAGTTTAAAACATTTTAATGTTAACACGGGTATCTACATAATGATGAAACAGTTAAAGTGAAAAGTTTTAACCTCCTTCTCTGCCCCTTCATAATTTATGCTATTGTTCAAAAAATACACATATTTTTCATGGAGTAATGCATTTAAGAAATAGACTGTTTGTGTAGAAAGTGCTCAAGAGTTATATGATCTGATAAAAAGGCTTTAAAATGTCTAGTCCTGTAGCAATTTATTCATGTTACTCCATAAGGTGGACTAAGAGAAGCAAAGAATAGTATAAAAGTCGGCAAGAATTATGTGACAGATAGGATGACTGTGTCATTAAACATTAAAATGGTAATAGGAGCAGCAATCAAGAAAGTACAAAGTACTATACCACAGGCTGAATTTAGCTGCCATCAAAAAACATATCTGAAGTAATTCAAAGATTTGGCAGAAACAAATTCACATCGCTATTTTTCATATATAAAAAAATAAAGTTTGGGACCAGATTCAAGGTTACGTTATACAGCCATATACAGAAACAAGCAGACATACCTTAACTTAAGAGTAACCTCCCTGAGTCCACCACAGGTCATGATCAGTGGAGAATGATGAAATAAAAAAAAACAAGAACAGAGAAAGCAAAGAACAATAATATTCCTTTTATGAAAGACTGAAATACATTACCATCACAACTTCTTCTAGCTCAGGTTAAATTTCTGTCATCATATTTATCAGCTTTTCATGGACCTTGACTTTGTCTAATTACTTTTTAAGCCTATTTATAGAAGTTCTGGCATGCAATGTAATTTATGTCAGTATGTTCTCTGATACATTAAAGTTTATGAAAAACTACCTTTTTTCTTCTTTTTTCTTTTTTTTTTTTTTTGTTTGTTTGTTTTAAACCTGTTTGCCTGGCAATTTCAATAGGTGTCCCTGTTTTCCTGTTATGGAAAATATTAATTAATTTAATTATTCTCTGTCCATCTTCCTCAATTCTATAAATCTCTCTCCCGTTGTCTCTCAGTCCTATATTTTCTCAGTCTGAAAATTTTATATATAACTTCTCCACATCTAAAAGCCACCACACAGCTCTGATGATCCAGTCTTGTTTCTTTGGAATATTTTCTAGACTGACCATGTTATTTTGAGATCGTGAGACAAGAACTACATGAATGTCAATCAATTGAACAAATTGATTATTTTTGTTTTACTTTATAATCTGACTTCAGAGAAGTCAAATAAGTTTGCAAAGCATTTTTTTTCCGACAAAAGCTTTCTTTTCCCTTTGCTGTTATAGTCTTTATGGAACCCCCATTTCTCTATGCATTTGCTAATCTTATTTTCATGGAATTCTTGCTAATGTGACCCGTATAGGACTCAGAATTTCTAGTCTGTGTATCTTAAACCCTGCCTTAAATCCTTCTCAAAAATGTGTACCATAGTGGATATCTGTCTTTTTGACCTTAGACAATTCTAATAAATAGTTTGTACTCCATAGTCAGTATTTTATAAAACTTATAGTGCATTATTTGTCATTATTCATTTCATGGCTTTGTTCTCAAGCTGACACTTCAACTTTTTGCAGTTAGATTCATAAGACTCCTTAAGAAAAAACTTCCTTAAACTAATTAGTAGTGAATACATTAGATTATTTTTCTATATGAACGTCCACCCACATACTCATCACTCTTGTTGGGCTGTGTGCCCCATACAAGACACAAAGCAGAATAGAGTTTTGGAATGTGTTATAAATATCCTCATGTTCAGATGACATAATTAATAGGAGTCCTGACAGGAAGGCAAAAAATTCAGGTTCGCAGAAGAATTTTGTAGTAGGGAGAAGGGAGAAGGGGCAGGAAGTTAATAACAAAAAGGAAAGCAGAAAGAGATTGTTTTGCTTCTTTTCAACAGCAAAATCTATGCAGTGGAGAAAGCTGGGAAAATACTGCTTTTCACATGCTTGATATTAATGGAAAATGTTTGTGTTAGCAGTGTTGAGAACAATTCAACCTTATGTAAAAAAATTGCCCACTTAGTTCTGTCAAAGCTGGTATCTATGAAGATTATCTGATACCAGTACTGAGAGTAAGAAAAATGTTTATAACTAGATAACACAGTAGAAAATAGAACAAAAAAAAAAAGCCTTGAAAACATGTTCTACAAAACAAATAATATTATTACATTGGCTACAGTACTCTGCAATCTTTGACAGCTTGAGGTGAATTAAAAAAAATAAAATTGACCAGTAGGGTGGGATTTTGTATCATTTCCATTTTGAATGGCCATGATAGTAAATTATTTGATACGAATGACAGTAAGTCAGCTGCAGTCAAACGTAAACCCAGCATCTAACTATTTCCTAAGTAAATAAAAAAGACACAAAGTGAATATACAATAGGAAAAGAAAACATCACTAGCCTGCAAATGATCGTCTCTTTCTAGCTGGTAGAAATGAAGACAGGCATTGACTGTATGTACAATCTCACTGTGGGTTTTTTGTGTTAACCATGATGAATCACACTTCATTCTACTGTGATTGCATTGTCCACTGCCACTGATGGGATATGACACTGTTCAGCCTAAACAGGACTATCACAATCTGGCCCTAGATATTAAATTATGTATTCTATGCATGAAGTAATAGCCACCTGCATTTATACACATATTCTTGAAATATTCCATGTATACATCTAAATACAGGAAGCTTGTCTGCCTACCTCTAACATAAAGCTCATTGTATATACAATTTTTAACTGAGAATGCAAAGTCTTTCAGTGATTTTAAACATTTTAAAACCTATATGTTTAGCTTAAAGAGAGTAAATTGCAACTATAGATCCTGGAAAAATCTCTGGTGGGGTACTGTAGTCTGTTGATAAACTTGTTATAACCAAGTAGCAAGCTATTTCCTCTCAGTGTTTAGACCTTGATTCACCTCAGCATTTGAAATGGTGAAACAGCAATCTGTGATCTCAGCATTAGTCTTTATGAATCTGCATGATAAAGGTAACTCAATGGCTCTACAGGCTCTTCAAAATTGTGAAAGGAAGGAAACATTGTGTGTTCTGCCAGTGTACTATGGATCTGCTATAAAGCATAGCATTTACTCTTAGTCTCAGTAAAAATACTAAGATACAGTAAAACTCACAATCTGTTAATTTATTTTTATGTCTTTGAATAACATATAAAGCTTAGCATTGTAAAGTTTATTCAAGCAAAAATGTTCTTTCTGAAATAGTGTGGTATGTTTTGGGGTTTGGGGCTTTTTTTGCCTGCCTCTTATGTTCTCTTCTATGACCCTCACAGTCAAAGTTAAAGACCTTTATAGTTTTAAACATATTATGCCTGCAATTTACCTATTTTTACCTAAACTCTCACCTTGTAAGTATGCTCTGAATGTAGCTGACAGGATTCTACGCCACAATTTGTGGCATGGCATTTTCTGGACATGATCCTCAGAGGATAAAAGACAAACTGTCCCCAGTGTCAGCAGCAGCATTTCACCCTATTGCATTGTAGCCCTCTGAGGTAAAAGTGGCAGCCCAGGCATTGGTCTCTAGCCCAAATGACCCTTTTCCCTCCTCCCTTTAATCCTATTCAGAATCTTAAACAAGCTGGTTAAGAACTTTCCAGTTCTTTTGCTGAAGACACATTGAATAACAAGCTGAAACACCATGCCATTCTAGTTTTCATTTTTGCCTTTATTTTTCTGTGTCTAGAGTTAAACATCTGGCAAGAGATCTCTGACATTTTATTAGCTTTTCCATAAAAGACGATTTTTGATGTATTATCTTTGGATGGATCATTGATCCTAGTGTAATGGTAAATAGTATTAATAAAGAGACAATAGGCTAAACATGGATAAATCCAGAGTATCTTCCTAGAGACAATGGAACTAGAATTAGAGAAGCACAACTGTCAAAATATTATGCTATACGAACAATTCATTTCCATGTCCACAGCTTAGTCATCTAGCAAACCAAAGCCTGCTGCACTCAGGTACAATTTTTTACATTGTTGGGCAATGAGAAACCAGTAGAAAATAGAACAAAAAAAAAAAGCCTTGAAAACATGTTCTACAAAACAAATAATATTATTACATTGGCTACAGTACTCTGCAATCTTTGACAGCTTGAGGTTAATTAAAAAAAATAAAATTGACCAGTAGGGTGGGATTTTGTATCATTTCCATTTTGAATGGCCATGATAGTAAATTATTTGATACGAATGACAGTAAGTCAGCTGCAGTCAAACGTAAACCCAGCATCTAACTATTTCCTAAGTAAATAAAAAAGACACAAAGTGAATATACAATAGGAAAAGAAAACATCACTAGCCTGCAAATGATCGTCTCTTTCTAGCTGGTAGAAATGAAGACAGGCATTGACTGTATGTACAATCTCACTGTGGGTTTTTTGTGTTAACCATGATGAATCACACTTCATTCTACTGTGATTGCATTGTCCACTGCCACTGATGGGATATGACACTGTTCAGCCTAAACAGGACTATCACAATCTGGCCCTAGATATTAAATTATGTATTCTATGCATGAAGTAATAGCCACCTGCATTTATACACATATTCTTGAAATATTCCATGTATACATCTAAATACAGGAAGCTTGTCTGCCTACCTCTAACATAAAGCTCATTGTATATACAATTTTTAACTGAGAATGCAAAGTCTTTCAGTGATTTTAAACATTTTAAAACCTATATGTTTAGCTTAAAGAGAGTAAATTGCAACTATAGATCCTGGAAAAATCTCTGGTGGGGTACTGTAGTCTGTTGATAAACTTGTTATAACCAAGTAGCAAGCTATTTCCTCTCAGTGTTTAGACCTTGATTCACCTCAGCATTTGAAATGGTGAAACAGCAATCTGTGATCTCAGCATTAGTCTTTATGAATCTGCATGATAAAGGTAACTCAATGGCTCTACAGGCTCTTCAAAATTGTGAAAGGAAGGAAACATTGTGTGTTCTGCCAGTGTACTATGGATCTGCTATAAAGCATAGCATTTACTCTTAGTCTCAGTAAAAATACTAAGATACAGTAAAACTCACAATCTGTTAATTTATTTTTATGTCTTTGAATAACATATAAAGCTTAGCATTGTAAAGTTTATTCAAGCAAAAATGTTCTTTCTGAAATAGTGTGGTATGTTTTGGGGTTTGGGGCTTTTTTTGCCTGCCTCTTATGTTCTCTTCTATGACCCTCACAGTCAAAGTTAAAGACCTTTATAGTTTTAAACATATTATGCCTGCAATTTACCTATTTTTACCTAAACTCTCACCTTGTAAGTATGCTCTGAATGTAGCTGACAGGATTCTACGCCACAATTTATCAGAGGATAAAAGACAAACTGTCCCCAGTGTCAGCAGCAGCATTTCACCCTATTGCATTGTAGCCCTCTGAGGTAAAAGTGGCAGCCCAGGCATTGGTCTCTAGCCCAAATGACCCTTTTCCCTCCTCCCTTTAATCCTATTCAGAATCTTAAACAAGCTGGTTAAGAACTTTCCAGTTCTTTTGCTGAAGACACATTGAATAACAAGCTGAAACACCATGCCATTCTAGTTTTCATTTTTGCCTTTATTTTTCTGTGTCTAGAGTTAAACATCTGGCAAGAGATCTCTGACATTTTATTAGCTTTTCCATAAAAGACGATTTTTGATGTATTATCTTTGGATGGATCATTGATCCTAGTGTAATGGTAAATAGTATTAATAAAGAGACAATAGGCTAAACATGGATAAATCCAGAGTATCTTCCTAGAGACAATGGAACTAGAATTAGAGAAGCACAACTGTCAAAATATTATGCTATACGAACAATTCATTTCCATGTCCACAGCTTAGTCATCTAGCAAACCAAAGCCTGCTGCACTCAGGTACAATTTTTTACATTGTTGGGCAATGAGAAACGAGGGCTATGCTGTTTTCTTGGTTTTACACATTTTCTTCTGTCTTTTTCAGTGTGCAGCAGGCAGCTAGATTTCTCCTCCCAATTTGGGCCGCACAGCACCATCAGAGATACCTTTTTTTGCGAAAGGTCTGAAGTAAGTGACAGCTATGACATTTCTCAGTTTAAGACACAGCAACTCACTGACAGCAGCCAGGGGATTCTTTGTCAGGTAAATGTGTTGAACTTCTGCTTCTACTCTCCATTTCTTCCTCTGATTCTTTTAGTTTCAAATGCAGCAGCTGGTACCTTTCATTCTACAGTTAAGTTTAATGATTTTGCAGTCTATCAATTGTGGAGTCATTTCTTCTGCCTGCTGATTTCATTTAATATTCCAGACCTCTGCAGGCTAGCCTGTGACTATGGGACCATAAGAAATCTATCTGCCAACAGGTATAAAACTAACACACAACTGTATTTTAAAAATCTATAGAAGTAATGATTTAAGGGTTAAATTAAATTCCAATATAGAGAGTCATGTTGACCACCAACTGCACTAGAAACTACATCTATTAATGGTAGGGCTGGGTACTACTGCATGTTTTTTATAGATGTGTTTGAAAACAGGACATTCTGTCTTGCTTCAATATCTGTACAACTGTAAAATTCTAAGTGTGTAAGGAGTTTAATTTAGGAGCAAATTTAGTTACTGTTTAATCATCAGCTCTGATAATTGTCACATTTTCTTTCACATTTGAATATGGTCACATGAAATATTAATTCATAATCTTTAGACTTTAGGTAGGGATATGCATTCTGAGAAGTAGCATTCATTCATCCACAGGTAACATGGTGGTACCTCAGTTTTAGTATTTAATGATCGTTTCTGGCTTTAGCCAACAGTCTAAACCACTGTGGTCACCCAGGATGAAAGACTCAGATTTATCAGACTCCATTGGCTCCACTCCCAGCAGAAAATGTAGTTCATTGAGGCCGGGACTGCATGGGAACAAAAAATAAATTATCCTTCATTTAAAGAGAATGGCCATGAAACAGGCAGTAGAAAACAGTGAACTCAGGTTCAGCTTAATTTTTTTTCCAAGCAGAAAAGTTAATGTTTCTCTAATATTGCTCACACATGATCACACTGTAACAAACCATGTAGCCATTGCAACAGCTGTGAAGGTCTCTTAAACAAATCATTAAGTCAGGACTGGAAATCTCCCTCACCTATTTTTATGGTAGCTTTCTGATTTATTTGCTAATAACTCTGCAATTCTGTTCATCTACACTCTTCATCTCCAAAAGACGTTATGTATGTGTTTATTTATTTGTTTTTAAATGTTTTTTTTTTTCTTATTTGAGAAATTGTAATTACTTAAAATGCAAATTATTGAGAAAGAAGGGAAGGAAATTAGGATTTCAATTCCCACTGTTTAAAGACTAATCCAATATTTTTTAAAAAAGTTATTTTATTTTCTCTTTCTTTTGTTTTTCAGGGCTTTTTATTTACCAAGAGCAAGATGATTCATGGTAGCCTTGTGCAGAAAACCTGTAGTATAAAAACAGATGGGCTATCAAACTTCAGATTTTGGGGGAGGGATTCTTTTTTGGGACTTCTGCATACATGACCTTTTAAATATGTTTAGAGACTACTATAAGTTTTCATACATTAATTTTGTGTGTATGTGACTGAAGCACATGCGCAAATATCCAAACAACTAATGAAATATTCTTGTGTTTGTCTATGTGCGCATACAAGCACTCACAAGCACACCTCTATCTATTTGTCTGCCTACCTATCTACATATTTCCTACTTGTTCTAACAGGTTGAAAGGACTGGTCGCAGGGTGTGACACATAAAATAATGGCTTGCTGAAAGCCAGTGTAAAGTTAGAAACCATGCTACAGCCTAGAAAAAAATACCTGAAGCAGAGTATCCATGTCAGCTTCTCTCAGAGTTTGACTCCAATTTCTTCTGTTTTGTTTTGCTACACTACTTAATATTGGTCCCTCAGGAAACAACAATTCTACTTAGCACAATCCTTATTCAGAGAAATTTAATCTCTGCATTAGCTGTGGATGCTATAATAGGAACACTGGAATGAACTGTGGTCTTCTGTTCACCTTCTTTCAGTACTTCAGTATTTTAACCTTTCCTTTTCCAAAGTCATTTTCTCAAATGTATGAGCTGATTAATGAGAGCAGATTTTTTTCTACATTCAACAACCATGTGTTCTTCTTTCCCATCTGTCCTTGCATAATTGTAGTTCTGCTGTTCATGCCAATATTTAGGGCTGTGTCAGCACTTCTATTACAAACCCCAATTTTCAGGAGTTTGTAATAAGGCTGGTGCACTTGGCATTTGGCCGAAATTGAAGAGAGTTGGAAATCACACTGGTCAAGGCACTGAATCCAAAATATGAGCAGTGATTTGTTTTGGGCTAGGCTCCATATTTGGCAAGAAAGAGTGGCTGACAGCAAGCACAAGTGAAGTAAAAGAGATCCGAGTATCTGATAGTACAGCTGAGCTTTACATAATGTCAAGGAACAGTGCAAGAGCAGGTCCAGCTAAGTAAGAAAGTCTTTCATAAGGCAGCCAAAACAGTTCCTTTTTTGGAAGGAGGCCAGTGTGGAGAAAATAAAAAAAGGAAGAAACCACAGCAGGACTGGTTTTGTAGCTCTCTCAATGCCAACTCGTTTATTCATGAAGAAATCTCTAACACAGAGCAGTGAATACCTATGTACAGATCTGCAAAGGAGGACAAATTAGTAGGGTATTTAAAGGAAAATTATTCCATTTTCAAAAGTGACTGGTGATTCTGGGCACAGACTCTTACAGAGTGGATTCAGTTTGGGATTTTTGCTGCATGTTGAGAACTTTCTAAGATCCTTTGTACTACTAGAGTTTGTCACTTAAGCAGCACTTTGACTCTTTAATAACTGGAATCCAAACAAACCCAGTATACAAAGACCACTTCTGATTATGCAGGATAACAAAGAGTGGGGTAATCCAAATAAAGAAAAGATACAGATAATGCAAAATATACATAAATTATGGTGTAAGAATGTAATGTATTTAGTATTTTTTACCTTCAGAGAAGGAAGTTATGACATAGAGGCAGAGATCAGGCAGAGACAAAGGAGAAAAGGTGGGTATGTTATTTGAAGTAGTATTATCTGCAAGCTGAATGAAATCCCCTTAGGTAATTAAAGTGGTAACTTCATAATTAACACAAGTAAAATAATTTCTAATCCCAAGTACTTACTGAAATATTTGTAATTTTTTTCATGGTCACAGGTTTGGCCTTGCTCTACGTAACTAATGTGCAGTTTTTGACTTCTTGGGCAGGGCTGAAAACTGGTTACAAATTTGTATTCTGTGAGAAGAGACAACACAAGTCCAAGATAGCACGTTACTTACGAGTATGCCATTATTAATATACTTTTTTTCCTGTGGCTATGACATTTCTGGTAAATCTGAAACACAGATACCCAGTTTCACACACACACAAAACAAATATAGACAGATGAGCAAATTAGCACTGAATAAACTATAGCCTGAGGTTACGATGTTTCAGCTGCTGAAGTGGTACTTACCTATGTTCGCTATTCTTATCCTTATTTTTAAGTTACCTACTTGCCCGACAGTTACTGAATGTACACGCAAACACACAAGCAATTACTGTGATCATCTGTATCATCTGTATCACTGGATCATCTGTATCTCTTTCTCCATGAGTCTATCCTGTCATTCATTCTCAGTAGTTTATAGTATACCAAAATATTCCTTTAGATTTGAGCACCTTGAATTCAGTCCGTCTCCAAAGCATATTTACTTCTACCAAACAAAATAGTTTTATTCCATAATTTAAAATATGAATTAATTGGTAATCTAGTTTTATTCACTCTCTAATGTGGTAAACCCACCAAATGTAAATCTATCAGAACAGATTTTTTATTTTATTTTTTTAATCAGTAAGGTAACTAGCAAGTATTTAGAAGCCCCTTTCCTAATGCTTTTGCTATAAAGTAGCTCCATATTTATAAACAAATTTTTTTCATGCTGTACAGTGATTCTGAGAGATTGGAACCAGGTTGGGTAGGGAGAACGGAATGGATGGGAAGGAAATCTTTCCTGAGTACACAGCAGCATTGCTGCATTCTTGTATTCTTCAGTAAGCTTGGAGCAGCAGCTAATAGATCACCCTTCACACATAAGTTTAAAAAGCATTTAATATTTTCTAAATAACAATACATTGATTCTTTAAACAAGGTTTAGGACACCAGAAAGTAGGAAGTAGTTTATGACTGAGAAGACTAGTTTCTGCTTTTCCAGGTTAAATAATCTACAGCTGCAAAACCTATAGCACCCACTGATGATCTTGAGGGAGTGTCATCACTCTCCAAAATCCTATGTCTTCTAGTTTGCCTGGAAGCCTGTTGCTGCCCCACACCTATTTCCATGACATCCCACATCTCTCTTAGCCTCCGTTCCCCTTTAGCTCTAGTGCTGCCATAGAAGGATCTTTTGCCATCTAAACATATTGTAGAGAATTCTGAATCTTTGTAGATTCAGAAAGGATCTGAAAATGTCAGACTTTTGTTGCAATATAAAAGTAATTTTTGAGCTTCTGTATTTCTGGGAAATACATGTCTTACTGAACACATTAAAAATGGAATCAAGTTACCATTAAAAAACAAGGCGAAAAGCAAGTCTTATAATAATGTGTGAAATTAGGAATCTGAGAAAAAAAGAATCACTATTATGTTATTGACATGTTTTATCATGTCTTTACATAGCTCTTCTTTCACAATCATTTTCAAAAGACTGCATTGTTTTCCTTATTGAAGTATTTATGTATTAATTATCACTTTGCAAAATCTCATAGAAATACACATCTGTGGCATGGTGTCCCATTGCTTTTGGATCAGAGGAGCTGACCACATTATGAAATGAAAATTTGACCTTTGATTTCTCCTGTCATAAACTGGCAATAGATTTTTTTTTTTTTGTGAACTCCTCACCTTTCCCTCTGCAGAATTTCAGCTACACTATTTGGCCTGGGAGAGGAGTCATAATTTGTACTCAATCCCTTCCCTTATTCTTCACTGAGGCTGGAGGAGAAAGAGGAATGTTTTCCAAGGAGCTGTCCTGTGCAAAATCCATTCCAACTGTTAATTTTGTAGAGGGAATGAGCGAGGGGAGGCAGGGAAAATGGAATCTGTTTTTGCAATATAAGATAAATTGAAATTAAGAGAAAGTAGGAAACCAGTGGTGAGAAAGAAACTAGCTTTTTCCCATTCCAGATCTGCATGGTTTTGGAGAAAATAATAGATTTTACTATAAATCAGGGGACTTTGTCATGTTGCTATATATTTTATTCCATTACCGTATATTTGGTGCAGTCTAAAAGGTTCTTTATTAAACCACTGAATGGAACAAATAGAATTGAAAATGTCAATTGGCTATTACAATGTACTGGTGAATTACAACTGTGTCAAAGAGTTGTGATTTATTTATTTATTTTTACTTGATTTTTTCTCAGCTGCTTTGCTTAGAAGATACACATGTGTTGAGTAACACTCTATTTTAAAAAAACTACATGGCTAGGAGCAGATCTTGGAAACAAAATAAATTAAAATTAAAAATTTAAGATCAGAAATGAACAATTGACTACAATGTATTGCAGTTATATGGTAAAAATAAAAAGGTACCTTCTCATGGAAGTTATTATTGTAATTACAAATTATTTTCTTGAGTTATGGTTACTGTGCCATTTTAATTGTCTTGCAAGATTCTTTGAGATAAAAACATTGTGTGTAGGTAAACTGTTGTTACAGTAGATCAAAAAGTTATCATCTCGTGTGTCCGTGAATACATTAATAAAGCTAAGCTCTATATTTTGGATATGTGATAATGTTATTTGGGTCTTCTAAGAGAATATATATCCCCAGGTATTTTATCACCTCTATTTTGAACCATATTTCATGTGAGTTAATGCCTAATGCCTTTTAAAGCGCTGTCCCAGAAGCCAGCATTACCAGAGTTTGCTAATCGTTGGGCAAGCTGTTACACAACCCGGAATACACTCATTGACAAACGCAGAGTGACTGTAGATTCACTCTGTTTTAATGTGCTACTTTCCCGTTTACACTGAAGGCCACCAGAATACCACTGGATGTGATTTTCAAGCATATTGGCTGTCTCCTGCCAACATTAATGTCTCAGTGGCAACCTAGGGACTGTGTGAATGGTCCTTCTCTTAGTTTGGAACTGATTACATTTGGTTTTGTTGGTTTTGGGGTTTTTTTTGTTTGTGGGTTTTTTAGTGTAAGTGACTAAAATATGTTGTATGGAAGAAAAATATTATGCCGAAAAGAATAAATCCTTTGTAAGTGTATCATAAATAAGGAATGTTTCTCCAACTTCCACCTTTCTTTTTTTGTCTTTAGGGGCATCTTAAATTACTGGAAATGGTGTTTCATTATCTGAATACCTAAGAGCATAGTTATAAATTGAAGAAGATACATACAATTTGATGAAGGAGAAGGCGTCTCACACACACACACATGCACACACATTCTTTGTTACAATACTTCATTTGATATGTCTAATCACAGAGATTCAGAATTTGATGACCTTGCTTTCAGGACACTGATACCAAAATAATACACTTAGTATACAATCATAGAATCATAGAATGGCTTCGGTTGTAACACACCTTAAAACTCATTGAGTTTCAACCCCCCTGCCATGGGCAGGGACACCTTCCATTAGACCAGGTTGCTCAAAACCCCATCCAGCCTGGCCTTGAACACTTCCAGGGATCGGGCATCCACAACTTCTCTGGGCAACCTGTTCCAGTGTCTCACCACCCCCACAGTAAAGCATTTCTTCCTAAAATTTAATCTAAATCTACCCTCTGACAGTTTAAAATCATTGTCCCTCATCTTGTCACTACAGTCTCTCATAAAGAGTCCCTCCCTGTCTCTGCTGTAGGCCTTCTTTAGGCGCTGGAAGGCTGGTATAGTTCTCCCTGGAGCCTTCTCTTCTCCAGGCTGAATAACTGCAAGTCTCTCAGCCTGTCTTCATAAGAGAGGTGTTCCAATCCTCTGATCATCTTCATGGCCCTCCTCTGGACTCTCTCCAACAGGTCCATGTCCTTATGTTGGGGACCCCAGAGCTGAACGCAGTACTCCAGGTGGGGTCTCACAAGTAGAAGGGCAGAACTACCTCCCTGGATGTGCTGGCCATGCTTCTTTTGATGCAGCCCGGGATGCTGTTGACCTTCTGGGCTGCAATCACACATTGCCTGCTCATGTTGAACATCAATCAACACCCCTGAGTCCTTCTCCTCCGGACTGCTCTCCAGAAATTCTCTGCCCAGCCTGTACTGGTGCTTGGGATTGTCATGTTCCATGTTGCAGGACCTTGCACTTGGCCTTGTTGAACTTAATGAAATTCACGTGGGCCCACCTCTCAAGCCTGTACAGGTCCCTCTGGATGGCAGTCCTTCCCTCCAGTGGGGCAACCGCACCACACAGCTTGGGGTTGTTGGCAAACTTGCTGAGGGTGCACTCAATCCCACTGACCAAGTCTCTGACAAAGATGTTAAAGAGTACCAGTCCCAGTACACTAACTCCTGAGGAACTCCACTTGTCACTGCCCGACACTTGGACATCGAGCCATTCACCACAACTTGTTGAGAGCAGCCATACTCTTCATCCATTGAATGGTCTATCCATCAACTCCATGTCTCTCCAATTTACCAACAAGGCTGTTGTGTGGGACAATGTCAAATGCTTTGCATAAGTCCGGGTAAATGACATCAGTTGCTCTTCCCAACTAAGACCACCAATCTCTGAACATGTTTTGCTAAATATTCAAATTGACAGAAACAACAGGAACACTGGTATCTCTTCAGAACTGGTTTTATTGAAGCTTAAAAATTATCTTTATTGTTATTGCTAATAGCTGAAATCCTCCTATAAAGGCTGGTTTTGCAGTATGAAAGAAGTAGAAAAACATTCCAATTGTTGTTCAAGTTCTTTAAAGAAAGTTTGCTGCCATGCATGCCTTGTGTTATTTAGAAAAAAACGTGACTTCCTGCTTGACTACCCAATGCCCACTAATGAACTGTTTGACGAACGATAGAGTAATTGGAGCAAACAACTGATATCATATTTCAAGCAGCAATAGCTACACGTAGAAATCACATTGTGAACCACTATTTTCACTGCTTTGCTTTGCAATGAAAGAGTCTTTGTAAAAAAACTTTATTCTATTCACCTGGAACTTTGAGAAATTTTTTAAAGTAGATTTGTAACAAAAGAGAAAGTTTTGAGTAAGAGGAAACATTGGTTTATACTAGCCATACATAAATAGCCTTTCTTGACACAACAATTTTTACTTGTTTTTTTGTCATGAGACCCTTCTTCCAAGAAAAGAAATAACAGTGATACTCAGTAACAGATAATTGCTTTATTTTTAATTTTTTTTTTTCCTGTGAGATTAGTTATACTGCAGATTCTTTAGTTATTTAATGCTGTTGCTTATACTGGTGATAGAGTGTAATGAAACCCGCTTCTGTTTTGGACCAGAACAGTGGTATTCTTTTACGTTCAGCAGCATAGCATCAAGCCGTGTGTGCTGGTTGATTTCTCAATCAGTCAGAAATGCTGAGCAGTTTTAAGTGATGTTATTAAAGCTTCTAGTGGTCTTGTCCTGGAAAATTCAATTTTAATAGCTACAGGATATCACCCTGAATCAGTAGCTTGCCTTCAAGGACTCCTGTTGGATGGGATCTTTAATGCCAAAAGGAGCTTCAGCTTGACAGCAAGAATATAGCTGCTCAAAAATAAATGATCACTATAGACCATTAGTGAAAATAACCTGATTTTATTTTACTAGCTGCTGTAAATATTTACTTTGACAACTGGCTTTATCGAACTATGAGGATACAGTTTTGTGTATGATAAGACTGAAGGTCAATGCTTGTTTAATAAACTCTAAATAAAGAATTATGTGATACATTGTACACGTTTCACTTCCAGTGATGTATTAATGCATCATTGCACTCTGTATAATCAGCTCAAATTACTTCCTTTAAGGAGACAGAGACTGTTCACTTGCATTTTTTTTTTTTTAAACAATTTAAATGCACTATTGGTTAAATGCCGAAATCCAGCTAACATTTAAGGTGAATATGATATTAGGTCTATTGAATCTTTTAATTTTCAATGTCTTAAAGATAAATGAGAGATAAAGAAGTCCAGCCTATTTTGCAACATAGTTTTTAAATAATTACCTGTTGAGACCACAGTCAAATCTAATGCCAGAATTGTCAGACTCATACTTGGAACGCTGATATAGCTTCAGTGTTTTTCCAAGGATGTTTCACTGCTCTGTTGTATTTTTCTGCTTGCTTATTTATTCTGCTGAGTATCACTTGCTGGATGTGGACCACGTTACTGGAGAGTGCGAAACAAATATATATAGATAAATATGTAAAAGCCACTGAACAAAACATCTTTGACTGAATGTTTGAAGTTGAATAGGAAATAGGCCCTCTGATTTGCATGCCTAGGTATATACAGGAATATAGGGCTAGATACAATTTCCTTCAGTGTTCGGTCTTACTGTCTGTTTGCTTAATGTTATTAGAATTTCATCTGCTGTAAAAGCAGATGTGAAGATATTAGAATGGCCACTCCAGCAGTCTGCTGTGGGATATTAAATGGCTGAGTCCAGACATATGGATCAATCTCTTTATGGTTCCCAAAGCAGTACCTGAATTTTTAAAATCTTGCTAGAAATATTTTATTCCTTACTGTCCTCAGACATCTGAGTCTCTCTGCATTTGTACCTCCTGCTTTAAGGAACTGTGTTCATTATTCTTTCACTTGTTGAAATCTTTCCTTTTCCTATTTATTTAATTTTATTTTTTTAAAGAAAGAATTTTTTCAAATTATTGATCATAAACATGATTTTGATGAATCGGCACAGGTAAAAGATTGTCCTTGCTCTTCTGTGAATTCATAGGGCAAGTGAATGTATACAGGAAAACATAAATATGGTGTTCATAGGGTAAGAAAAGTAGGTTTTTGTTTTTTGAATACTTTTTTTTAATATATTTTGATAAAGTGGAACCTACATTCTCTGTGTATATGTATGAATCCAACATTGCCATTAAATTATTATCTTTCTATCAGCCTAAGGTCACAGGAAGACTGTTGGGATGCAAAGTAACCCAGAAAACTTTGAAAAACTCAGGGCTTCACACAACCCTTTCTGGGCTTCACACAGTATACCTTTCCTGGAACACCCTTCTGTCTCTGAAAGGAATTTAGGTTTGTTCACAGACAGGAAGTGTTTACACAGACTCAGCTGAGCTAGCTGTAAACCAGGCAGTTTACCTACCAATGTTAAGTAGTTTCCTGTGGCTGGAGAGTCAATTATCAAATTTCTCAAGAAATTCAGGAGGTTCAGGATCATCTCTCAAAAATTCCTTCTGATCTTATTCACTTCTCTAGGTACTAGCTCAGATCTCAGATAGCAAGCCACCATTATATCTCTGTGGTCAGGAAAACTGCATGAATTTATGCTACTTTAGGACTGGCCAGCTGAATTTACGTTGTGGTATTAATCACACTGTCAAAATCAAAAACCTAATTCTTAATTTCTTGTAAACTCTAAAGAAATTATGGGATATGAACGCAGGTATTCCATGTAATTGGTAAAGTGTCATGGTGATGAATTATTAGTAAAAATTGTTTACACTATTAATTGAGTGTGCCCATGGTAACCACTAACAAAGAAAAACTTACATTTTACATTAAACTTCTAAACTTACATTTAGAAGTGGTATCACTCTTTTAAACCAAGTTTCTGCAAGCCAAATGGGAGGCAGGGTTAAGGCACCTGAAAGACAACATCAGCGTCAGAATTTCTTTAAAGAGCAGTAGAACTCTGTTTCTCCCCTCTGCCTTTCAAGAGACCATGAGACAAATTGCATTGCCCTGAAACTTGAAAAAATTAAACAAATGCAACTTCTCTGTAAGAAGTCTGAATCACTTATAGCAAACCCAGGAGTTGTTCATGGGAGTACAATTAAACAAATGCAGTAGATGCTGAATACTTTGTGATGCTGTGTGAAGGGGGTGCCTCTTCATTCTATTCACCTCTGGCTCTGTAGCTATTCTCCGGCCTTGAGGTCTTCAGAATCTGTGTGTACCTTTAGATTTTTTTTTAATTTGTGTGTGTGTGTGTGTGTCTATGGATCATTGACTGTTTACTATAGTGCTGATGCAGCCTGAAGAGATGCAGGGCCTGAGATGTTTTATCTCTTGTCAGAGCTCGCTTCAATTAAATTAATGGATCCATTCAACTCCCTCTTTCCTCTTTCAGCTGCATTACTGCCGAATACATTAAAAAGATCTTAAGTCTCAAGATGGTACATCATGGCATTAGCCAGGGCACTCATTTCCCTCTGTCTTCTTTTTCTGTAAATCAAATAATTAATGAGATCTCTACCTCAATAGAGCACTTCATCAATATTTTGTAGCAATAGAAAAAAAGATGCGCTTTTTGCTTTTGGAGGAGCTTTTATCTCCATCTGTGTAGGATTTGGTGGGCAAATGTTGTAATTCTAAAATGACAAAATATTGACTATTTTTTTTCAGTTGGCTCTTAATTTGTGAGAAAAATTATTCTAAAGGCTTCGGTACTTTCACTGAATTTCACTGAATTTCTAGAGTTGGAAGGGACCATAGAGATCATCTAGTCCAACTCCCCTGCTGAAGCAGGATTGCCCAGAGCTAGAGCATGTTACTCAGGACTGCATCCAGGCGGGTTTTGAAAATCTCCAAGGAAGGGGACTCCACAACCTCCCTGGGCAGCCTGTTCCAGGGCTCTGTCACCCTCACCGTGAAGAAGTTTCTCCTCATATTTGAGTGGAACCTCTTATGTTCCAACTTGTGCCCGTTGCCCCTCGTCCTCTCACTGGGAACCACTGAAAAGAGTCTGGCTCCCTCCTCCTTCAACCCTCCCTTGAGATACTTGTAGGCGTTGATAAGGTCTCCCCTCAGCCTTCTCTTCTCCAGACTAAAGAGTCCCAGCTCTCTCAGTCTCTCCTCATAAGGGAGATGCTCCAATCCTTGAATCATCTTTGTAGCCCTACGCTGGACTCTTTCCAGTAGTTCCCTGTCCCTCTTGAACTGGGGAGCCCAGAACTGGACACAGTACTCCAGTTGTGGCCTCACCAGTGCAGAGTAGAGGGGGAGAATGACTTCCCTTGACCTGCTGGTTACACTCTTCCCTATACAACCCAAGATACCATTGGCCTTCCTGGCCGCAAGAGCACACTGTTTACTCATTGTCATTTTACTGTCCACCAGGACCCCTAGATCTTTCTCTTCAGTAGTTGCCTCTAGCGGGTCCACCCCTAACCTATACTGGTACCTGACATTTTTCTTCCCCAGGTGCAGGACCCTACACTTTTCCCTGTTGAACCTCATGAGGTTCTTCTTTGCCCAGCCCTCCAGCCTGTCCAAGTCTCGCTGGATGGCAGCACAGCCCTCCGGGGTGTCAGCCACTCCTCCCAGTTTGGTATCATCAGCAAACTTGCTGAGGATACACTCTGTCCCCTCGTCCAGGTCACTGATGAATATATTAAACAGCACGGGTCCAAGTATTGACCCCTGGGGGACTCCACTGGTTACAGGCTTCCAACTTGAACCTGCTCCATTAATAATTACCCTTTGGGTCCTGTCACACAGCCAGTTCTCAATCCACCTCACTGTCCCCTCATCCAGCCCATACTGCCTCAGTTTCCCAATGAGGATGTTATGGGAGACAGTGTCAAAAGCCTTGCTGAAGTCAAGGTAGATGACATCTGCTGCCCTCCCCTCATCCAACCAACCGGTTATGGCATCATAGAAGGCTATCAGATTGGTCATACATGATTTACCCTTGGTAAACCCGTGTTGCCCACTTCCAATAACCCCCCACTCTTCAACTTGTTTGGAGATGACATCTAGTATGAGTCTCTCCATCACCTTCCCAGGGACAGAGGTGAGACTAACTGGTCTGTAGTTCCCAGGGTCCTCCTTCTTGCCCTTTTTGAAGACTGGAGTGATGTTGGCCTTCCTCCAGTCCTCAGGCACCTCTCCTGTTCTCCACGACTTCTCAAAGATGATCGAGAGTGGTCCAGCGATAACGTCTGCCAGCTCCCTCAGCACTCGTGGGTGCAACCCATCAGGCCCCATGGACTTATGAATGTCCAGTTTGGCCAAGTGGTCCCGAACCTGGCCCTCCTCTACTAGAGGAAAAATTTCCTCTCTCCATACCATCCCCCTTGCCTCTAAGGCCACAGATTCATGAGGGGCAGTCCTAACAGTGAAGACTGAAGAAAAGAAGGCATTCAGCAACTCTGCTTTCTCCGTGTCTTCCACTACTAGGGTGCCCACCTCATCCATCAGTGGGCCCACATTATCCCTCACCTTTCTCTTGCTGTTAACATACTGAAAAAACCCCTTTTTGTTATTGTTAATATTGGTGGCCAAGCTGAGCTCCACTTGAGCCTTGGCCCTTCTAATTTTCCCCCTGCATATCCTCACCGCTTCATGGTATTTCTCCTTATCTGCCAGGCCCTTTTTCCAAAGATTATAAGCCTTTTTTTTGTTCCTGAGTTCCAGCCGAAGCTCTCTATTTAGCCAGGCTGGTCTTCTTCCCTTCCTGCTTGATTTTAGGGACTTGGGAATAGCTTTATCTTGCGCCTTTAAGAGTGCCTCCTTGAAGAATGACCAGCTTTCCTGGGCACCCTTGCCCTCGAGGACCATCTCCCAAGGGACACCCCCAATCATGCTCCTGAAGAGGCCAAAGTCTGCCCTTCGGAAGTCCAGGGTGGCAGTCCTGCTGGCCCCCCGCCTTGCTTCAGTGAGAATTGAAAATTTTATCATTTCATGATCACTTTGTCCAAGACGACCTCCAACGTTTACTTCTGATGTAAAGATTGGTGCTGTTTGAAGTTTAAACTTGTAATAAAAATTTATTGAAATTCAGTTATTTGTAGAATATGTAATTGCACAGAATTATATAACTGAGTATCACAATTTAATGTTCAGTGTTTCCATTCAATTAATAAAAAAATAATTATACTGCATATAATGTCAGGTATTCTGTTTCCTTTACAAAACTTTATTTACCTTGGCACCATTAACTCCTTCATGATAAAAGGGAAGAAAAAAACATTTTAAAAGTATGTAATTGAAGAGTTTCATACCTAGGATACAATAGACAGTGTATTATAACACAGAAATAGATGCAGAAAAATTTAATAACTTGCTCAAAGCTAAATAGCAGGTTTGCAGCAGACACAGGCATTAGCTTTCATTCCTATGGTTCTAGTCTTAATCATTTTGTTCTTTTCTTAAAGAAAATTTTAGTTCAAAAAATTTAAACAGTCTTTATGATTCTGATGTTGAAGTGACACTGATTATTTAGTTGAATACCATACTTCTCTTACTGAGAATCATGCACTGATTTGTAATTACTTTTTGTCCTAGGTTTTGGAAAAGGAATATAGTAATTTTAATTTAATGATTTGGCTGAAAACTGAATAGAGAACATTTGACTACAATGAGGGGGAAAGAGTCAAATACAGTCTTACTGAGTTGTTAAAATATAATAGCAATTTTTACTGAAATGATAATTGCATTACATTATAATTAGAACAATACCTTTTAATTAAAAGTGCAAACATGCAGTACTGGCCTTCAAATGATTTCCATTAAATACCACTACATTGCCGTGGTAAAAATAGTCCATTCCTGCAGGATAGGCATGGCTGAAAACTGTAAATGCACATAAATGCAGATAATGTTCTGTCTGCTTGCTGCTCCTTGTAGGAGGAAAGGTCTTACAGATGAGAATCTGTGAGAATCAGAGAATCTGAGAATCAGTAACACATTTTTTCCAGATATTCATGTTTCATTACATGATAACTTTGTCTGCAAGTACACTAACAGAGGAATCCTTCCCATAGAATGATCTCTGGACTCCAGGACAGGTGTGGAAGGTAGCTCAACTCCAACCTGTTCATGGTCAGCCCTGAGCATGGAGCAGATGACCTGCATCTCCTGTGGCTTCCATATGTTGCCTATGTGACTACATTATGTGTGTACATCACAACCATGTGTAGCTTTTTAGCTTAAACTGGCTGAAACAGTATGAAAAGACACAACATAGCCTCTGAGATTGCATATGCTGCAGCACAACATGATGAAGGTTTGGGGCTTTTGAGGACAGGGACTTTGAGGGTAGCTTGGAAGAACTGCAAAGGGGAGGGGGCCAAACCTGATGCAGTTCTGTCTGTACTACTCAAGACCAAACTATAGCCAAGACCAAACTGTATATATCTTGCAGCTTTTATAGGTCCAAAATCCTTAAAGTCTCTATCTGTGATATCTCACCTTTGAATTTTTAGGAGAACTCAAAGTGTGAAGAGAACATTATGAATCTGATGATATAGTATGGTGTTCACAGCAACAACTGGTGCTTGTGGTTTGTGTGTAGTGTAGTGCCTAGCT
This sequence comes from Calidris pugnax, assembly GCF_001431845.1. NCBI lineage: Eukaryota > Metazoa > Chordata > Aves > Charadriiformes > Scolopacidae > Calidris > Calidris pugnax. The sequence continues at coordinate 12,520,972 of NW_015094508.1, read as the reverse complement.
AGTGCTGCTAAATGATTAATATTGTGAGGACAGTATTTCATCTAGTAGTGAGGAAAAAGTTGATTCCTGGCATGAATTTTTGGCCAAGGTTGTTTTGTCTTTGGACACAAAACCTTGTGACATTGACATAACGTCCTTCTTGGATACAGATTCCGTATGTGTTTCGTCTTGGTGAAAGCTGAAGCACTGTGTTTTTTCCTTTTCAGTGACAAAACTAAAATCACCTGGGTTATGGCATAGGACACCGTCAATTGGTGGCAAAAGTACTGTTTCATGTGGACTGTGCTAGTACCTTTAACTGTAAGAGTAAATCCAGGATAGTGAGACATGGGCTAAACCACAATTCAAATGGCATTCCTGAACAGAATGAGCCCAGTGTGGCCTTTTATTACAAAACATTTATTACATAGCACTGTGTGTTCCCTGACGCTATTTGCCTTGGAGCAACGTGTAGCTGCGCTGGAAGCTTGGGTTGCTACCCTGTTTTGATTCCTACCTTGTGCAAATGGGTGATTTACCATATACTTGTTTTCCTTGGCAGCCATTTCTAGAAGTGCCACTTGTCTCCAGGAGACACTTGCAAGTGCTTCTGGAAACTTTCTTGTTGCTGTTGCACATTTTAGAATTTCTTTTAATTGCTAACACTAATAATAAAAGCAGGGAGGGTAAAATACAGAAATAATGACTTGGATTCAGAAACAGGTCTTTGGTTTGCGTTTTTCTTTGAGTCAATTGTCCCTCCAGGCTATTCATATTCATATTTTCATCCTTTCAATAATTTTCCAACTACATAACCTTTCCTACAACAAACTGTTTGTTAGCTAAAACACTCACATTGCTAGTTTATTTAATGAAGATCTTAGTACTGTATCATGGAAATAATGCCATATATATAAGGTTTATTGCATGTGTAAAGAAAAAAAAAATAGACTGCGGTGTGGTTGATATCTTAATATTCCCCTTCTGCCTCAATTGATTGGTTAGCTTCCTAAATCAGACTGACATCCTACAAAAATGTTCATGATTGTTTTGGAGGAGTAGTTTATTATTCTTGGATGACTTCTGTCATCTAAAAACACTGATGCAGACTCCTAAGCAGAGAGATTATCCATGAATTAATTGCTCAATAAACTATGTCTTCCTTCCTGTGGTTCTACTATTCCATTCCTAAAAAAAAACAAGTGAAATTTAATTTCTCTTCCAGGTTCCTTGAGACCACTAAATTGTCACGACGAAATTTGTCAACTACCCAAAGTAATGTAGTGTGTTTGTGGTACACTGAGGTCTTATCTTGCTGTGTATAAATTTGATACTGCTCTATGGAAGGTATTAGAAATATCATAAAAGGAATTAGAATTGGAATTCATTTTGCTTATTTGTTTTTCTGACTCACGCAAAGGCAGTTAATAATTTCTGAATGTGGAGTAGTAACTGAAAGCAGTTTTAGCCTGAGTAGTGCTCTGTGTCAAGGAAGCACAGAGGTATGACTGACAAATCAGTTTATTACATTATAGGCGCTAAGCTTTTGTGGGATTCAGTTCTGAATGAGAAGGTAATTATAAAAAACAATTCCAAACCAGATAGTCCCCAAAATGTAACCTTCAAATGGTACTATGGATTGTGATCTTGTACTTAACCTAAATCATTTACTTACGTAAATGGTTTTTCTTCAGGTTTCTTTTTAGTGACCATAGAGATGTAGGAAGCATATACAATATGCAATATTATAGAAGTATCTCTATATGTGCATATGTATATAAATACTTCTTTTTCTGTGTTTAGGCATATGTATTTACTAATTATATTTTCATATTGTGTTAAACTGATAAGATTTTTAAAACATAGATTAGCCTTTTTTTTGGCATGCATTGTAGAAATAATTTCTGACTATGTATAATCTATTCCATGCACAGAACCTACACCTAGCATGAATAAACCACGTGTGCACACACAGAATTACCCATGATTTACTATATCGATAGTGTATGATAATGCCAAGCTTTTCAGTTGGTGCAAGTGCTTATACGAACAAGCAGTGTGACAGCCACTTAAATCAGCTAAGTATCTGGCCAGGTTTCTGCAGACAACAGCTTTATGTTACTAGATGAAACACTAAGCAGGATTGTGCTGTTATTCTGGAGCTGACACTCAGTTTAGGAACCTTTTGCCTAAACTTAAGTGCTAGTTTGCTGACACTGTTGTGGAGTACACAAAAGATCTGCAAGAGACTTAGGTGTACCACTGGACCTCGAGGCCTACTATACCATCAGCGGGAAAACATAAGGCTTATACAACTATGTGTCTACTCAAGTGAACTCCCTATCTCATTGCTATTCTCTTGCTCTCTATTGTTTCTTGAGCTCTTCAAGAAAACTGGACAATCACACATCTGGTGTTTGGACTTCAGTTTGGACCTAAATAAAAATTGTGTCCCAGAACCTGACTGTTCTTGTCCAATATAATTTTGCATCATAATTTTGCTACCGCCCTAGAACCTCACTTACTTCCAAATCCAAATAGCTGTGTCTTTCCTTAAACTTTTTTGAGATTCCTTTTCAGTCTCTATCCTTATTGAAAAAGCAGCTTCTTTGGATACTGGGCAAGAAAATAAAATATACTATTGTCTGACATGGTTAGAATGCATCTTAGCATTGCAGTGTAGGTAGATATCATTTTAGGACAGGTAGATCATTTTTCATTCCTGTTACAAAGAATTTGTATTCAGAGATCTGCTGGTTTACCTCCATACAAACACTAGATAATGAGAAACTACACAGCTTGAACTGTGCTTTAACCATGAAGGGTCATCTGGGTTGTAATGGGATCTCCATGGCTGTCTCCAAGACAGCCGTAGCTGTCTTTGTGGTGTAGAAAGGATTAGGGTAGGAAAATGCAATGGATCTGGAGTGAGACACATACAGCTGTGCATATCTGGCACACAGGATTTTGTGTTTTTAGTTGACTGCTCGCCAATATTAAAGCCAGATTTATTAGAGGATCCACATAGTTTTTTCATAGAAAAATGATGTAAACTCTGGCATTAACAATAACAGTCCTCTCTCCCATAGTAGGGTCTGTGTTTGGGCTACAGCCACTACTCCTTTTCTGCAGACTGAGACAGTATCAAGTTATCCACCCTTTCAACAGCTCAGTGGTAGAGGTATTGAATTAGAATGAGGTAGGTACAGGTGGCAGCAGCTGCTAAAATATAGGGAGGGTTAATTTTGTACTGACTCTATTTTTTTGTTTGTCCGTTTTATTCAAGTAGTTTCCTGATGGTAAGATTTCACTGAATTGTGGAAGAATATTTTCTAGGTTCTTGTTTTCCTGGTAAGGACTGGGTAGCCTTTCAATATCAAAAAATTTAAACCTCATTGGTAAAGTCTGTTAGTATCTTTAAAAATCAAAACACATAGCATTCTGAGAGAAAAAAATAAGAAAAATAGAAGAACAAAAAAGCAATATTTTAAAATGAACCCCATCCTTTAAATGAAAAGGGGGTAAAAAAAGCAAGCATGTTGCCAAGAGAAGCCTGTTTTACGCTAAATACAAGCAAAATGAAAAGGACTCAGAGGAGGGCATTCAGATTCTGACAGTCCTGCTGGGGCAAGTGCTTTTGAAAAGAATTGTAAGAAAATCAGGTGATACACAAACATGCATCAGCAATACGACAGCTTGCTCAAGGATTGGTAACAGTTACATATTGGATGGGTAGCAGTTACTTAGAAATCTTAAGTACAGAAGATATTAGTAAAAGCACTGTTCCTGCCTCTTTTCTGCTGAACTGTGTGTGTACTCACTCCAATCTAAGTAGCTGAATACCAGCTTGAAATAAGCTTTGAAATATAAAAGCTAGACAAGAATTTGACTGTATACTTGAGGAGTGGAAACTTAAGCATATGAAGGAACTTAATTATCTTCACACAACATATGTGAAATCAAAGTTATTAGGTCTGGAAGTTTAGTACCAGAGACTCAGCTTTGTATTCCTAGTTTGGCATCTTAGACATTATGACACCACTCATAGAGTGCCCAGCTCCTTTCTGCTAACCATTTGTTACCAATGTGCAAGGTGTAATAACTACCAATGTTAAACCCAATAAGCTTATTGGTGGATCAAGATACTTCCCAGTCAAGAAATGTGAATAACGTAGTCCCAATAGTTGCAAGCAAAGACAGATTCTTAGCAGATAAATTATAAGCAAGAGCTCTTCTCATCTTCTCTTTTTCTTGTTTCATGCTAATAAACACCTTTAAACAAAGAGATCTTTATTTCCATCTTTGGAACTACAGCTGTAATGGGAAAGGCTGATGAACTTACTCAGCACATACATGTGATAATTTCTTGTGGAACTCTAGCATTTGACCCACGAGGTTGTTTAACCTAAATACCTGCAGGTTTTTAAAGTTACTATGATTATCCTGCAAAGAAAGACTGCACATGTATAATTATATAATAATTATATATAATTTAACTGTAGCAGATAGGGAGAAGAGAAAAGATTCGCCTTTCAGGTAAGTACCCAACATTATACAGAAGTAATTAGGATCTGAAATAGTTAAAGCTGCTTTTAATAAAGTAATATACTCCAGCACTATTTAGAGTAATTTTGTTGTTACACATATTCTAGGCCCAAAGAATGAAAAGCCTGACAGTTACAGTTATGTGAAGCCTGATGTTGGATCCTGTTTTATAATTCCTTTTAGAATCATAGAAAACCTGGAATAAAACTAACATCTTATGCTGTTTGATCTTAACGGATGAAAAGGCCGTTACACTTTGTGTAAAATGTTTCTGGATGTGGCAAAGTATAGAAGACCACCACGGAAAAAATCTCCTTTGGAGGGAAAGTATAAAGGTCTCAATCCAACAAAAACTGTATATTTTCTACACAGAGCATGGATTAAGTTTGCCTGGTGTAACAGAGCATCCTACACTTGCCTGGTTTCACGTGTTAAGTAACTAAGCTCAGTTCAGTGGTGACAGGTGCAGTTCTTATGGCTTTCACTGGTGACTAGATCTGAAATGATGGGAGAGTGTTCCTTCATTTGTCACTCAGCAATTAATATGCTGGATCTCAATTGCATTCTACTTCCTTATCACTTATTATCTACTAAATTTATTAACTTACTTAAAAACAATGGGCAGATACTTTTAGTATCTAGTTTAGCATCTAGTTTAGCATCTAGAAGCATTTATCTTACTTCTCAAAATTTCCCTTAGAAATATTTGTAAAACAGTTACCTAGAATCCTACAGAAAAAAATTTCACTGGCAGTAGGACATCTGAAAAATGAATGAATGCAATGACTGAATTCAATTTTGAAGGTATTAAAAAAAAAACTTTTGCTTTTTCTACTGTTTTTTTTTTCTTTCAAAACAGAGGAGCTTAAGAACGTTCTTGCACTCCAGAACTTGTCTGGTGCTGCCTCTGCTACTGTTTCTCTTATTATTCTCCAGTGATATCACTGTTCGTCTGGAGAGGGGAAGAAGATCAACAGAAGCAATGAGAGAGGTCCACAAAAACAGGTATAGCAAGAAGCAACAAATTCCTATTGTTTTCTTTAGCAGGATACCGATAGAAGGGGATGAATAGACAGAACTTGAACAAAAAACTAACACATAAAATCAAATCCCACCTATGCTGAGAACACCAGGAGGGGAGGCAACTAACTTTAAAGCTCCATCTTATATTTGGCATTCATATCCATGAAATCCACCAGAGAAATAGAAAATTATGCCAGGTATGCCTCTTTTAGAGAAAATACTGTCAGGTGGTAGCACTTTTCCTGTTTGGGGAAAAAGATTTTATTCTCTATACCCACATCTCAGAGAATATTGCAGCTGTCATGCACTTCAGAACGTGGAAAGGAGGCAACACAAGACGCTCCTCTGCCTGACTCAAAATTTTTTAATGCAACCTGTGATGTCATACTGGATCCTATCTGACCCTTCAGAATTTTTAACTGAACACATGTCACTTTCTGTAAGTATCTAAAAGTTCACTGGAAGTGGAAAGATGTCTAGAGAGAGAAAATCCCTCATTCAAGAACCTGCTGGCATCCTTGCTTCAGAGAATATTTGTGTATTTCATATGAATTAGAGCAACTTCACCTGTAATTGCTGAAAAGCATCTTTCCTTTCCTAGACTTAGAAATTGCACCAGTACTTTTGGTGCAAGCTCAATAGAAAGATCTGTTGGAGATTTAAAAGTGTTAGCCCCTCATAGGCCAAGGATGGTAATTAGGATGAAAATGGCTTTGCAGAACACCTATAGGAATCCCCCAGACACTTCTCAGGAGAACTCAATCTGGCCCAGCACAAATTGCTCTCTAACGTTTCCCTGCTACCTCCTGCACTATGGAGTGACCTAATATTCTTGTCTTAAGCCAAGGGTACTATAAGCAATGAATGCATAGGCTTCCTAAATACGCAGTACCTCAGGTCTTCCTCCGGTGGCTTCTTGTTAGTCCTTGAAGGAAAATGTTGAAAATTACCCATAAGTCAGAGGTTCTGCAATCTCAGTGCTTCATATAAACATGCAAACTTCTGTGATATGTTGCCAGATAGACCAAACCTAGATTAGCAAGGTAGGGAAGAAAGAGGGAATTAATATATTTTAGACCTACCCCAAAGCTCTTGAATTTTCTCATCACAGATCTGAATTATTATTCAAAGCAAGGCTTCCATACGGCACACTTTATTAAGGCCATAAAGAACTTATTTTTCTACAAACATCAAAGGTACCCAATTTTTCGTTCTAGATACCTCAGCTGGGGATTAACAGGCACTCTGTGTTCAAACATCATTTTTTTAATTTCATCTCCTAACTCATTGCGATCTGCCATTTGAATTCATGACCTTTTAAGCTATGCATATCTGTGATCCTCACTTTTAATGACTGAGCAATTCATAAACATTTAAGGCTGCATCCAGTACAACTATTTTGTTAGATATCATTTCTGTTCTAGAAGAAACAGAGAGGAAAAAGTCTCACATTCAAGCCTTCAAGCAGATTTCCAGGTTTGGTCTGCAGCGTTCGATTTTAAACACATCAGAAATTACGTTACACAGAGTAAGGTAGGACCAAATGTGTGCAGTCTTGTGAAGTTCATGATTTGTATGGCAAGATCACATAACAAAAGACAGTTTAATTTGGAATACAATCTACTATCCACTGAAGTCAGAGAAAATTCAACAATCCCTTCCATCAGACTTCAGTAGAAAAATCCAAAGACGGAAAGTCTACCACTCATGATTTTTCCAATGGCTTAAGTCTTTTTTACCCCCATGGCTTTATTTCCGCTTTACATGCCTGGTTTCACCTTCCAGCTACTGTTTTTTATTGTACTCCTACCACCTAGATTAAGATATTACTAGTATCTGGTTTCCCCCCTGTAACGGAGTTACCATACAGTGTTCTTTCTGATAAGTTAAACACACTAAGCTTTTAGAGTCCTTCTTCTCTACAGTATCTTTTCTGGTAAATGATCTTCTTTGTATCCTCTCTAACATTTCAAGACATTTTCACAATGTAACATCAGCCTAGACACAATATCAAATGTTATCTCAGAAACGAGATGTAGTGTCACTTTCCTACTGCTATTAGCTAGCTTTTTTGATATTGGTATTCAAGAAATAGTTCTTATCATAGCCAGTTCACATATTTAATCTATCATAAAACCCAGATTTTTTTTACAGTCACAATTTCTCAAAACCAAAATTCTCCTGTAAATGCTGCCTGTGTTCACTGTTCATTGGCAGATTATTTTATGCTTAGTTGTATTAAAACATATTCTGGATGAGTGGCCCCAGTTTACCTAGATGACTGATTATGGCTGTCTGTCCTCATCAATATTAAATGTCTATTGTTTTGTGTCATCTTCAAATTTTAGCAGCAATGATTTTACATTTGCTTGCAGATCATTTGTTGAAATGTTGAGTAGCACTGGGTCTTTGTGGAATCCCAGTGCTGAATCCATATTTGACAATGATTCTCCATTGGCAAATACTTTTTGAAAACCATCTAATAGCCAACTTTAACCTATTTAATGTGTGTTTTATTGATACTGTATAGTGCTAGTGTCTCAAACAGAATGTCATGTGATATTACCACAAACACTGTTATAAGTCCAGACCTATTACATCTCTGTGGTTATCTTTATCAACCAAACTGGAATCTTATCAAAAAAGAGTGTCATATTTGTTTGACAGGCCCTATTTAAAGGAAATTAAAAAAGACAAAACCACTCTCATGCTAGCAAACATTAATTGTATGACAGTTCTTCAATCCTTCTTTAATAGAATCCCTCTTCAACTTTTCATGTCACTTAATCTAGCATACTGATACCCTGTCAGCTCTGAGATATCACAGCAGAGAAGCTCACTGGAATGTATCAGCTCTCCATCAAGTAATGAACATAGCAAATTTTAGACCTCCCATCCTATGAATAACCCAACAATATTTTCTGATAAGTAGACTTTTGAAAGCTTTGTACTTTGTAAATGTACATTATATCCTCTAGTGTTTTCAAAAATATATTTTCCCTCATACTTCACATCCTCAACACATTTAAATTGAAGTCCCAACTGGAATTTCCAGTAGTGACGAACTAGGAGATTGTTTCAAGAACATCATTTTTGCTGGTCTGGGATGTTTCTTAAATACAATTCATTAAGATGATAAAGGAAAAGCAAACATGATGTGAGTATGTAAAGGATAAATATGTAGTGTGTTGTATTTATCAAGATTCAAGGTTATTCTTAAACACTCCTTTTTTTTTTCTTTTC
>NW_015094508.1:12166407-12511808 GCF_001431845.1 Calidris pugnax | reverse complement strand
TTTTTTTTTTTTTTCCCCCCCCCCCCCAACAGTAGGCACAAAACAGTCACAATAAATGAAAACAGAAATGTTATTTTGACTTGTTAAGGCGTTCTGTCTTTGATAAGATATGCAGTTTGTAGTCTTTATAGAGCTCATACGGTTTCTTAATCTTGCCTTTGGTGTATTTGTGCTTGTGCAGTCCTTCTGTGGTCACCCTGAAGAATTCCTACAGCCCTTCACAGGATCAGAAGAACACTTTCAGAGGACTGGAAAGAGGCATTGGGATGCATAAACCATTCCCAAGGATAATTTGTACTGAGACCCTGTAGAGAAGGCAAAGGCACTTTCAAATGTAATGAAGTATGAAGATATGCTCTAGAAGGTATGAAGAGGAGGTTAAGGCTGCATCTGGATGCAAGGAGAAGACCTGTGTATGAATTTAGAGCTTGTCAGGATACAAGATGACTGTGAGAGCACAAGAAGCATTAATGGGAATGGAAATCATCTCCCCAGGAGAAGCCAAGGACAAAAATAGAGTGAATTTTCTTTTGCAAGAAGGGAATGGGGAATTGAGGGAATGGTAAAGTTTTACTATGCTGCTTCTGGGTCTTGTATCAGAAACACAAAGGGAAAGAGAAGCTCCCTAGGTAGTGGCAGCTCTTCTTACATATGTCTGCGGTTGCTTGGACAATTTTTAAGCATTTCAGTCTCTCTCCACAGCATGAACTAAAGACCAAAATATTACAGTAAATGAGACTGAAAATGCCATTCATTTTGTGTGTGAGCAAAAGCTCCAGCTACAGATCGAGAATCAGAGCCTTCCTACCTGACATAGCAGCAATGCTTAGAATTATGAGCTCAAAGAATCATATGAAAAGATCTATAAATATCTATATTACTATTCATCTTGTTACTTTTCTTCATCTTGCTTATTACATTTTCCTTTAGCACATTTCCAGTAGTATGTCTTTGTGGAAATCTTTGCTGCAGTAAATAAAGCTGCCGTAAAGTAAGGTCTCATTGCAATGGTATGGAGATAAAAAATATTACGTCTGTAGTCTTTTTTTTCTTTCAGTAAATTTTAAAAGAACAAGGCCAACTAGTCAGTGACAAAATTTTACTGATCTGCAGTATGTAATCAAGTTGCTAGTTTTCAAAAGGCAATGACAAAATTTAAATCAGAAGTTAAATCAAAATTTTTTAGGGTTGTTTTGGGGTGGGCTTTTTATGGATTTGGCCTAATCTTTCTCTTATAATACTGAAGTTTATGTAGACAGATAGCTTAAAAATCAGATCAATAAATCAGTCAGGCAAACTGACTGGACTCAAGCCCTGGGACTCAGTTCTGGGATGAGAATTAACACCAGATCTCCTTCAATGAACGCTATGGGTCACCTCCTGGGAGTCATTCACCCTGGGGAGACAAATCCTTACATTATCACAGATAAGTGCAATGAAATCAAGTCCTCAAATCTTTCAGAGATTAGCCTTACAAATGCCTTTTCCTTCTCCAAGTAAGTGGGAATGTGTAGACTGATGACATTCCTGATGTATGGCCCAGTATGACCGCTACACAATGTAAATGAATACATTCAGCGCCAGATATGGGTGTTGAGGGGGAAAAACTGTTGCTACACAGCAAAAATTAACAAGATTCTTAAAAGAATCAGAACATCAAGAAAGCTGTTCAAAATATCTTGTGGAAAACCAAAAGACACAGATGACTGAGTGCCAAGATGCTAAACGGCAGGTTCCATAAGACACCAACCTCATATCAAGGTCAGGTAAAACAGTATATGAACAGCAGTGCTTTCAAATAACTATTTTAAATCCTTATTATGTTTTTAATTTGATAGAATTTTCTGGAAATCATCTTCTCATTCCATGGAAATTAATTAAATTCTGAACATTCTGTTTTATGTTGAAAATAGAAAAAATAAAATCTCAACATATATATTTTTTGGTAGGAATTGATCATTTGTAATCAACTAAAATAAGGTCATAGTATTTCCATACATTTCAAAATACTGTCTTTTAAATCCTGGACTTTAAACCCTTCTACCCCCACTATTTTTTTCTGAAATTGAATACCAAAAAGATATTTTGAAACAGACCGAGAAAATTATTTTGCTTTTAAAATGTGAAAGACATTCTGAAATAGTTTTAAGTGCACAGTCAATAAAATATGCTTATAACCATGAACTATTTCAATTTGATGAATTAATATTTTCATAAGAAATTTGGAAGCTATCAGATGACTTTTACCCACTCTAGTAATGTGGTTATCTTATATGTGGTTATCTTGGTAAATGAAAGAACTTTAGAAATCTGCTATGATTAATTGTGCTGTTTGAAAGAATAAGACATTTTTATATCACCAAAGATGAGAAAACATTTGCGAATTCATTTTACATTGGGTAGGAGAAAAGAATATGATGTATTTGAGAAAAGGCTAAATTTCTTTTAAGAGTATACATTCAGTGCCTTCAAATACACATTTCATTACAATGACTTTTTAAAGCCCACTGTGAATTTAATAATGATGCACAATAGTATAAATACATGTCTGTAAAAACCTCCAAAACCTGGCAAGAAAGAATAGGATAAAAAAGATGTAAATTAAAATTATGCTATTTGAAAAGAACTTCTGTCTTAAGAGGACTAATCTCCCTATATGTGTAAATAATTAAACATAAGGTGCTTTCCAAGGCTTTAATGATGCATTTCACCACAGTTCATGGGGCAATTGAAAGTTCTGTAGAGTATGATAGAAAAAGAAATTGTGGTTCATAAAAAAATTAAAATAATTCCCTGTAGCCATGCTTAGTGTTTATGTCATCAGTTAAATTAAATGTGACAGGACCAGTAAATCTGGAGATTTTCAGTATTTGTGAACTTGCCTTGAAGTATCTTGTCTCTTTAGGATTTCTTTCACTCCATTGCTGAATGAAGCTGACTCCAATTCAATCCAGCTTACCTTTTTAACAGCAGTTTTGATATAGGTATCATATGTATATATATGTGTACATATATATAACCTTCCTATGGGAAAAGTAATGCCTCTGTGGCCCAGGCCACTTCTTGTCCTGTCACTTCAGAAAAGAATGTCAATTAGGACATGGGAGCAGCATTTTATCAATGTAGGAATAACTAGAGGAGGAAGTGACCTCTTCAGGGAATCATGTGTTAGATTAACAAGCCTCTTTTGAAGGGTTTTCATTTGGGAAGTGCCTCACGTAGAATGTTTGGGCATAAAGGGAAAGACAACATACTTTTTTGGGGAGGAGGAAAAAATCAGGAAATAGCAAAAAATTCTTGTAATGTTTATGAACCTGGACTATTTTTTGAGATGACAAGCCAGTTCTGAGTGGTTGCTGTCATGATCCATACTAGCTGATATCAAATCCAAAGGATTCTAAGCACTTAATTTTGTTATTGTAACCATATTTAAATTATCATGAAGATTCATCACATTGGGATCAATTTACTTTTTATTGTTAGTGCCATTGTGCTAAGTGTAGATCTGGGGGTACCTGGGTGTCCTTCCCCTCTGTCCAGCCCTTCCTAATTCCTCTGCTTCTATGCTGACAGCTCACATGTCCCACTGCCCTGTCCACCTGCTCTAGTAAACTAAATAGGACTTGGGCTTGAGCTCAGCCCAGTCCCATACGAGCTAACTGCCAGTAAACCTTCTGGCAGAGCTTTAGCCTGGCCATATGCTTCTCATACCTGGGCACGCTCTGGATCATGATTCAGCCAGGGGCTTTTATCCAATAAGCTTCATGGGCAAAGCTACCTATTTTGCAGTGTAAAGGAGTTAGGTATAGATACAAGCCACAGCATTTGGCTTTCAGACCAGAAAACAGCCACTGACCCCACTGTTTTCCCATATAATCATAATCTACTCCTCCTCATTTCCAAGATCTACCTGTACAAATCTGAACAGAAGCAGTGGAGGTACACAGTGTGTCCACTCATGATCCATCGATTCAAACACCATGGTCTCAACTCCTGTCACTGGTGCACCTGACCCAAGTGCGGGTGTGTACCTGGGCTGCCTCTGGCATTGAGTGGTGCACCCTCAGCTGTACCCTTGCCCGCCCACCTAGCTGAGGGACAGGGAGTAAATAGAGATGGAGCAGAGCATAAATACACAGCTCAGAAACAGTAAGGTCCAGCTTTAATATTTTTAGAAATTCAGAAAGAGAAAAGCATGTCACATTTTTCTCAGGTAAAGCCCTGATGCTTCTGTTACAGATCTGCAGAAGTGAAGACAATTTCAGGGATGATGACAAGACAGATGCAAAAATTGAAGACAGGAAACACCAAGAAGCACCAAAGACCCAAACTTAAGGCACAGACATAGACAGGTTTACTCAATGTCATATAGGAACTCCAGGGCATGAAATTCTGTGAAAAGAACCTGGATTGTGGGAATTAGGCCCTGTAATCCTCCTAAACTGTCCCTCCTCTGCATAGTTCTTATTAAAACAAAAGCATAATGACATGTTATGTCCCTTCACAGGCGAATCTGGACAGACTGGATCAATGGGCTGAGGCCAATGGGATGAGGTGCAACAAGGCCAAGTGTGCTGTCCTGTACTTGGGTTACAACAACCCCATGCAGCTCTACAGGCTTGGGGAAGAGTGGCTGGAAAGCTGGCTGGCAAAAAAAGATCTGGGGATGCTGGTCAACTGTCGGCTGAACATGAGCCAACAGTGTGCCCAGATGGCCAAGAATGCCAACAACATCCTGGCCTGTATCAGACACTGGTGAGGCCCCATCTTGAGTACTGTGTCCAATTTTGGGCCCTTTACCACAAAAAAGACATGGAGGTGCTGGAGCAGGTCCAGAGAAGGACAATGAAGCTCGTGAGGGGTCTGGAGAATAAATCTTAAGAGGAGAGGCTGAGGGAGATGGGGTTGTTCAGCCTGGAGGAGAGGAGGCTGAGTGGAGACCTTATCACTCTCTACAAATACCTGAAAGAAGGTTGTAGAGAGGCGGGGGGTGATCTCTTATCCCAAATCACAGTCGATAGGACAAGGGGAAATGGTCCCAAGTTGCATTAGGGGAGGTTCAGGTTGGAAATTAGGAAAATTTTTTACACTGAAAGGGTTATTAAGCATTGGAATAGGCTGCCCAGGGAAGTGGTTGAGGCACCACTGCTGGAGGTATTTAAAAAAGGGTTGACATAGTGCTTAGTGACATGGTTTAGTGAGGCAGTTTTTTTTATCAGAGTTAGGTTGACGGTTGGACTAGATGATCTTTAAGGTCCCTTCCAACCTAGACAATTCTATGATTCTATATGAAGTAGTCCAAGAAGGAATATGTCCATCAATAGAGTGCGTATAGGCACTAGATAACCTAACCTTAACAACAGAAATACAAGCAAATATATTAAAAACATTCACTGTTAAGGTTGCCCAAGTACATTAGGAAATGGAACCAAATTCATTGCTACTGCAAGTACTTTTGAAGCAAAACACAATTTTCTCTTTGTAAATGTCTAAACCCTCCACGTTATCCACAATAATTACATTAAAAAAGATGAAATACCGCGCATGCATCTTTCAGTTAAATGGTCCATTAATCGCCTGAGGAAAAAAAACCCACTATATAACTTTTATTTCAAGAATTTTTTTCCCTTCTTCAATGAAAGTCAAATAATACATCATTTTCTGAATGGCACCATATAAAAGACTATCTGAAATGACCTATGATTCTAGAACCATTTGAAGTTTTATTGTAAAGTATTTTAAACCTCCTAATTTTAGCTAAAATTAGGAGGTTTAAAATACTTTACAATAAAACTTCAATACTAAAGTTTTCTCTCAAATACAGTAGCACTTAATTTATATTTTCCTAATGTGCTTGCAATCCATTTAAAAAGAAAGTCTGAAATTTATGGTCATATATCTAAAAACCAGATTAAACTCCGAGTATGGAAGAACTGTCATATATAATAGCTATAAAATTACAGTAATGCTGCACATGCATCATACGTAATAACCTTGGATGAGCCTCAGTTGTGGGATCTTGAAATCTTTGCTCACTTTGCAGACCTCGCCTACGATTGTTCAGTGAAGAGGAGCTCACACCAAAATGCAGCCAGATTCCTGACCTAAAGAGTCAGTGGACCAGAGCTGCAGGATGCGCTGTGGTTCACTGTACAGCACTGTTTACCCATACACTGGTATTCCTCAGTCCTTTTGCAGTTATGCACTTACAGTCAGCAAACATGGCTTGGTATGGTCATTTGCAACAACAAAGTTGCAACCAGCCTGGTGACTAGAGCATTTTCACGACAGATAAGAGTTTAAATGCAGTCAAAGACATTTAGGAAATCCCAGGATGCCCTAGGAACTAAGCCCATGTCTGCCATCCTTGGATGCATGTTGTATCCACCATACCATGAAACAAAAGACGGGGCTCTCGTCATTTGACCATGTTTTAAAGGCAGCCTTTTAAAGGCACCCTCAGGAAGGGTACTGTTGTGCTGAACAAATGGCAGGCCCAGAGCATGTGAAGATCCAGATATCTCCTTTGTGTGGGATTTCTGTAACTGCAGCCAGGATGTTCCTCACACCAGCTGTGGGTTCCTTTCTAATGCATCCTGGTCTCTAACCCCAGACATTCATCTTATAAACTACAAATTACTCCTGTAAGGCTCAACACGGAAAGTGGCTGTGTCCCTACATTGGGCATGTTCCAGATCTGTCCCTTTCTTGGAAGAGAAGTGTAGCAATTATTAAAGGTAAACAGTGAAGTCTGGGAGTCCTTATTCACTGTTTGTTCAGTGACAACATTTCTGTATTCACATTGACAGACTCGCTCCCACTATGTATTAATCTTTCACCAGAAATTATTTCTTTTT
Source organism: Calidris pugnax (assembly GCF_001431845.1). NCBI lineage: Eukaryota > Metazoa > Chordata > Aves > Charadriiformes > Scolopacidae > Calidris > Calidris pugnax. The sequence continues at coordinate 12,504,951 of NW_015094508.1, read as the reverse complement.
CGTCGTTAATTGCAGTGCTCTCTATGCAGTGCTATCAATAGAAGAACTTCTTGAAAGAGCACCCTAAGAAAGGAGTTGTTCTCAAGTTAGACTAAACTGTTTGTTGAATAAAGTAGGAGCTGATATCACCAACACCTAAACAAGAGAGCAATTTGAGATACCTTTGGCAAATTCCAGAACTCCCATTGGTCTTAATTAGAACAACTGAAAGAAACCGTTAATTTCAATCAGCTGGTGAAAAATGCTGGTGTCATAATCAGTCAGGCTTTTGGAGTTCAGTTTTCAACTTTTTAAGTAACAGACAGTCTTACACAAGATACACTGTTTCCTTGGAAAAATACATGTATCTTTCTTTTTATTAGAGAACATTTACAGTGTTATGCACCCAGAATGTGTGTTAAAACTTGTGGTTTTTTTCTAGATAAACTTTCCTTGTTTTATCAGTCAGAATTTAATAACAAAGCAACATATGCAGAAAATTATTGTACCTTTTTAAAAAAATATTTTCTAACAAAGCCTACTGAGTAATCCACTAGTAATAGACAATGCTAGCTGATTCCTGGATGCCTAATCACTGCAAAACAAATGCCTAAAAAATTTTTGGAAGACCTTGGATTTGCATTTTGATGTTCCAGGAATTTATTTGTGAGACCTTGAAATATACCTGGTCTGAGATCTCTTTTTTCCTTTGGCGACTTCAGATAAAGCACTTGTGTTTTTTTTTCATGTATCCGTATTTTCTCCCAAGACATACTGCTGTATGAAATAAATTAATACATTAAATTGAATAGATGTTAGTGGAATAGTCTACTCTGGTGTAACATGAAAAATTAAGTCAGTGTAGATGCAACATGCATTGTTACTTTGTTAAAACTGCAAAGTACTTATACTCAAGTGATATGTAGACACTTAAAAAAAAAAAGAATTTTGGAAAAAAATCCACTCCTAAACAACATAAAACTTTTAATAAATTCAACTGAAGCTTGGAGTAGCCAGGATGTTTATCTAGAACATGGAAGATGCAAGTTTCATTCTCTTTTTCATTCACAATTTAGAGCAGAAATTGAAAAAAAAAAAAAAAAAAAAAAAAGCTGCCTTTTTAGAGTATAGGTACAGGTCCTTCAGAAGTGACCAAAGATTTTTCTCCATTTAGAAACAACAAGGAAGTAATCTGTATCCAGAGAGTCAAGATAGAGTAGTTAATGGACATGGGAGAATGTATTTGCACTCCAAATGCTTTGAGTAGATCCTGAAACAGTGGTGAACTCATGGGAAGGGCACACTTCAAAAATGGAAAAATTGGATGTTAAAGTTTGCTCCACTGTCAATCAAAGAAAGCCTCAAGACCAAACGCCCTGCACGTTGGGCAACTATCTTAGCACAGGGTGCTGGAACACTGTTGTCCCTTTAGTTTTTGAGTCATACAGAGAATCTCTCTAGCTACCTCTATTACTGTCATATTTCCATAATAAAATGCATCTAAAACAGTGACACTTAGCAGTTGTCATTATTCATACCCTTTACAAGGTAGTATATTGACAAAAATGAAAAAAAATCTGTGGTTTCTTCCTACCATCTTTGCTCAGATCTGGTCAAAAAAATCTACTGAATTAGGGATTCTTTCAGGTTTTCTATAAAAAAAATTATGTGGCTTATGAGGCTGTTGTGTCTACAGAATATACACATTTTTTTTTAAAGCTTCACATTCACTTTATACAATTGTAGAGGCCAAATGCTAGCTGCTCTTGCGAATTTAAAGAGCTTTCTACATGTTTTCTCTGTTAATTTCCACTTCCACACACGTTAGCCTCCATATTCATCCCAAAGTAATAATAAGGAATTATACTGAATAGTCAGGAGCGGAAAACATTCTGAAACGCTTTTTGCAGAGCTTCCACTGAATAAGTGTTTGGATAAATATACCACAGAAGACTAGGAAGTTCAGCCTTTGGGATTGCACAGAATTTCACCAGTGGATGGAGAGTGTGGTCTGTAAGTGCTGCAATGTTGGGCTCCTTTTGAATATTTTGTAGAGAATATTCCCTTGGTACAAGAAACATGGACAATAAACGAGTCAATACAGTACAAGATATTTCCCCAAATCCATAGGTGTATCAAGACTAACAGCCAGTGTTTAATAGGATTTTCCCCCTCTGCCTTGGTTGTAACCACACTGCTATACAATTTAGGGGAATTTTCACATGCAGTCGAGATCATGTACACACAATTTGCACTGCTCCTTTGTTTCTCAATTAAAAAAACAAATAAACAAGCATAAAGACCAACAAAAAACAGAACAGCAAGAAGAGCATGGTCTTTTGCCTGTTATCCAAAGAAACGCAAGCAAGAAAAAGAACCATAAAAAATAAGAACCATAAGGAGAATGTAATGGAACTGCAGGAACTGCCTAGCTTGGATATGTCCCTGCCTGAAATGTTTTTACAAGGGCATCCTTGTTACCAGAGTGAAAAAAAATCCTAAATGTTAACTAGAAATCACTTTCCTTCATCGCACATCTTTCCCCTCTGTAAATGAAGACAGGATGAACAGCTAAAATTACTAATTGGTTTACTGATCAGTTGTAGTTTGTTCGATTGATTTGCAATTAATTCTGGTTTGTGGTGCACAGAAGAGGAAGGTTGGCGCCAACCTTTGAGGCAGCTGATACTCAATATCCTCCAAGAGAGCTGTGGGCCAGAATATCAATAATCTGTTTTGAAGCATCTCCTGAAGGTATTGAGACCGTGTCTTTTGCATTTGTAAGAGCTCCAGGGAATAAAAATAAATCTGCATTTTTTTAATAAATATATCTTTCTGTGAAGATTAGACATTTTTAACCTTTCACCTAGTATGTAGTTCCATTCTTATTTCAGAAAAAAAATGTAAATATTTTTCATAATCTGTACTATCAATGGTGCTTTTTGTGATAATTCAGTATATCAGAGCATTCATTTTTCCAGGCTCTTTACAGGTAAATGGAAATTTAAAATCAAAAGCCACTACAGGTTTTCCTTCACTAATACTCAAAATTCACAGAAATTAACCCTGTAAGAACACAAGTACATGCCCAATGTATGAGAAGCATATCACTTTTTTGAGACGTACACAGCCACCTTTAGAGTAGGTACAGCTCATTTGTTTCAGTTATGAAATAAAGTTCTTCTAAACAGAAGAAAAAGAATATACATGAAGACAAACAGAATCAGAATTGAAGCACAAATTAGTTCATGATTAGCATATCTTCCTCCTTTGTATTTATTTGTATTTATAATGTGACATCAGATATTTTCATTTTGGGAGCTTGATTTAAATTTTACTTCAATATTCATTTGGTGAGAGAATCCTTTCCTGGATGTCTTTTACAGTTCTGTATCATTTTCTCCTTGGAGTGGTTTTCCAGAAAGAAATGATGACATTCTTTTACTCTGACACTGTAGGCTGCTTATTTGTCTCCTATTATTAGCATATGCATCCTATTACTTGGTCCAGTGTGCATTTTTTTTTCTTTCTTTTCCTGAAGTTTGCCAATTTCATATAAAAATCTCTGAATCCTTTCTACAGAATGCATCCTCTTCTATATCTTTCCAAGTGCATTCTCTTAATCCCCCAAATATCATGAAAATTTTCTGAAATAACTTTTTGTTTTCTTTTTTTCTGTTCAGAACTGAGAGGAATATTTAGTAATCTGATTTTCTATGGGAAACATGGTAGCAAATAATTTGACCCTTTCTTATTGTAGTATAAATATATTTTAATGCATACTAAGCTTAATTTTATGTTCTTTTCATTTAAATATTTGTGAAAGCAGTGTTATCCATAACGTGAAAGAACAACTTATTTTAACTTCAAAAAAATCTATTTTAACCTTCTGTTTGCTGACATATTGCAGACACATTTATGTAACATAAAAAGTAACAAAATGGATAGGGAAAGGACAAATGAATGGCCATTCATAGAGACTATTTTTGAGCCTCTAATAAATAAAACACCTGATTAAAGCTATAGAAGAGAGTGATAAGGAAAACTGAACTGAGTTTCCATGCTACTTAAGACTTCGGCTTTTCACTGTAAATGTGATCTTGTTTCAAACTCTGAATGAATCTAAACCTGCATGTTAGTAGCCGCATTAGAGATACTGTAATAGTGGTGGATCATTCCCGTGAGAAAGGCAAGCAAGGCTTAGTGACTCCTGTGTAAGAGAGCTATCTGTCACAGATGTCAGTTTATCTGATTGAGACTCCTTAGCTGCTGCTATACTTGCACCCTTCTCTATATCAAGACCTTTTGCATCTACAAGCTGCCAGCAGGGGAGAAAAAAAAGCCCTTCTTCTGATGAGATAGCATTGGGATCTTTGCAGCTTTTTGTCTCAGCATTTAAACAGTGGGTTTAATTGGCTGACATTTGAACTTTGAAAGAATCCTAATTCTTATGGGATGTGGAGGTTTTTTACTGTATTTCATAACCCTTCCATCATTTCACGTTTCTTACACCATTAGCCCTGTATGCTGCCAGTCTGTCAAAGTAATCTATAGATCATTTATCTGATACACCAGCAGAACACTTGTATATTTTTGTTGTCCGTAGTCAAAGCTTTTGTGATCATTCTGATGAGAAAAAAAGTAGTGAGGAGAGCTGTCCAAATCATTAAAACGTAGAATTAAGACAACAAAAGCTGCTCAGACTTTTAATCCATTTCTTTTTCCTAATGTTTAATTTTGATCTTCATAGAGATTTGATTATAAAATGAAGCATCTTTTTTTTGTTGTTGTTTTAACCTTCAAAACAATTCGAGATGAGGGGCATACAATTCATTACTGAATAAAATGACCTTCAGTACAAGACAGTTTGTGGGCCATATTCTCAGTTGGAAAAATACGAAATATACTAATGCTTGCAAAACAGATCATGAACAGGTTTTGCTCTATATCTCCACCACACACATGTGTACACGCCACCAGCAATTTCAATTGCTTTGTCCAGGCAGCTGTACAAAACAATTTTTTAAAAACTTACTTTTGATATCATAGTAGATATAACCGGCATCGTTGCCTTTAATGATTTATAGGGGGAGCGGGAATCTGTTTTCACTCTTGCATCTCTTACCAGACCACAAATTCAGAAAGTAACAAAGTTACCCTCATTTGCTGATTTGTTATGAATGTGCATGGTTTTACAGTGAGAATAATGAGGTAAGACAAGAAAGCAACATGAAGAAGGAAGGAGAAATTGGGGTTGTTACAGACATCAACTCCATTGTTTATGATTGTGTGTGTAAAATTTATGGATTTACTACTTCTTTGTAATGTATTTACTCAAGGAAGCTCTGTTATAAATCATCTGTTTTCCAATAGGAACTTGCATTTTTCACCCTAATCTCCAGTTGAGTTCACTGAGGCAAGAAGGGGTCAAATGACGAGCCCAGTGTTGCATGATGAGTCATTCAATGAACCAAAAGCACTAGGATCCTCCTTGCCCCTAGCCCTTTATATCAACAGGCCACAGGGGCTTTGTATTGCTCCTTTCAGCTGCCTTTAAATCCAAAGTGTTAGCTAGAAACGTCTTCCATTAAATCTTAGCCCGGCTCAGACAATGCAAGTAAATACAGTCCTTGAGATGGTCTGTTCATATACTGGATATGTTTCTCTGTTTTTTCTGTGTCACCCTTTCTGCTGAGATTTGTTTACTGTTCTCCATAAATCAGCATTCTCATCAGATGTGGTAATGAAGTTCTATGAAAGCCAGTCAATATTTCCACAGTCATTAAGTAGTTATCTAAAGATTTCTTTCTTTTGGGGCTTGATTCACCACTGGGTTTCTTCAGGTTTATGCTGGCGTAAGTCTAATGGGTTCAAATTGGTTGTAGTAAATCAACACATGGGACTAGTCCCTGAGCTGGTGTAAATCAGTGTAGCTCCACTGTGTTCAGATACAGCAATCCTTATTTATGCCAGCCAAAGATCTGTTCTGTGGAGTTCAGACAAGCCTACTGTACATGCTGCCAGGCCAGGTTCAGCTTTGATGACTAGGTATTCCCAGGTGGAGTGTTAGTGTTACACTTTCAAAAATGAAAATCGGGTTTGATTAGAATGATAAAGGAGAGACATTTTTGTGTGTGATAGTTTTTTTGTCATCTGTTTCTTTTTTCTCTGCAAAAACAGCACTCCCTTTCAGAGCTGCTCTTCTGAGGTTTCATCTGCAGTAGGAGGAAAACCACTGACTGCAGGCTAACAGAGTGGCAGATGTAAAATAAATCCTTTGGAAGACATCTAATGCATGTGAAAAGAAGAAACAAGAAACTACATCTACACAAATTAAACAGAGGGCGAGTCCATCCATAGTCCTTCTACACATTATCAATTAGGCTGTGAGCAGACAAAAACTTAGCCATATGCCTGGATGAGTATGTCCACCAGAGTCAGAGGAACTAATCATGTATAAAGCTGGCTTCCTCTAAGTTCTTGCCAGAATTGTCAGTCCCTTTTGACTGCAAATAAATATTCAATGTGCTCTTAGGTATTTTCAGACTTTTTTAATAGATAAGAAAAGAAACTTTGAAGTGAATACTTGAGTAGAAAATTAATTTTGAAATTTTAAAATGCATCACATTTTTTTTCTTTTATTTTGCATTTTTTCCTTCTGTTATTTGTAGCTGATCTACAGCATGAACACGTATTCAGAAAAATGGTATTCCTAAAGTCACCTTTCACTATGAAAAGCTTCAGCAACAAAAATTGCCTTTGTCTACTTTTCTTCCAAGCAGGTTTTTGAATCTGCACCTTTATGGAAGAGCATATTGGAGTTGGGGTCCAGATCTTCTGAAATGTTCAATGTCATAAAAGCAAAGAAAACAGCATTTTTATTACAGTATTAAAACCTCTTTTTAATATAGTGCCACAATACTGTTCAGAGGAACATATGACAATTCTCCACAAATATCCATTTCCAGTGCATTCAAAAGCAAGACCAAAGGCAATCATAAAAGCATGGACAGAATTCTTTTTGCTTTCAATACGTATGCAGTATCTCAGTTACACTTTCTGCCTTTGAGAATCTTCCACCTTCTTAAAACCTATAGCGAACCTATATGTTGCGTATAGATGAGGGCAGATATGTGAATTCTCCTTTGTAAGAATTAATTTACACTTCTCGTAAAGCATACTCTTGTTCCCCCTGTCATATTTTACTGTTTTATTTTGGTACCTATTATCTATTAATGTGTACAAATGGGTTTTAATTTAATTTTAACAGAGAAAATTAAGCAGCACAGAAATAGTATATGCTTTGTATCTATTAACAGAAAGACCATTTTCTGGTTTACTGTGTAAATGACTGTAAATGCAGTACAACAGTTTTCAGTTTACTTATGTCACCAAAAGCAAAACACAATCAAAAAATGCCCCTGCTGACAGTCATGAGCCTTAGGTAACCTTTACTTTTAACTTAGGTGTTAGCTTATGTGTTTTCTAGTGTAGTAAAAATCTCTTTGTGCACTATGACAAAAACTTTTATTGTCAGGTTTTCTGATTCATGAATTCTATTTATTTGCTAGCTATGTCTTCAGATACTATTGTGAAGTTTAGGGCCTTAAGCACTCTTATCAAAAAAATACACAAGATAATGAATTTTAAACCTTTTTTTTTTTTAATTTAGTTATTAATATGACTAAATAAACATGAAAACACAAAGGAAAACTGTCTTAAGAGTGACCCAAGTCCACTTTCATTGTTTTGATGAATAAAGAAACAAATTCATAGCTTATTTCCTGCAAGAGAGTCCCATATTTCCCACATAAAATCCTTTACACGGAGCTCTAAAATTGTTGATTAAGACTTGTCCTTCGATCAGTCAAATATTGTTTTATGTGAAACTTTAAAAATTAAATTCAAAACTCCTCCAATTTCTGTTATCTCACTTTTGGAGGGAATCTTTTCTTCCTTTTAAATGGGAAATTACAGGTGGATCTAATTCTTTCAATGATATGAAAAACAAGAGGAATGCATTTTCAATTTTGTGTAAAATTCACATAAATATACCCACACATATAAATGAAAATAAACAAATTGGTATAAGAAAACATTTTATTTATGTTGCAAGCTTGCATGTAGAGAATTTTCTGTTTTAAATACTGTACAAATAGAAAATACAACTTTTAAAAGGGATACATACGGAAAGTGAAAACTACTTTAAGCAAATGGAAATACAAAACCAATTACATCAAATTTCAAATGTGGAAGCACATTTCATTACCTGTAATTTTCAGGTTCCGATATCTAAAACCCAATATGTTCTTTTCCTCATTCGAAATGCTGAGATGATTTAGGATGAATCAATCACTTGAGAAGTTTTATGCATGCGAAAAAGTATGCATAAACAATGATATGACAATCCTGAAAACCACCTAATAATTACAAAATGGATTTTCTTTAAAAAAAGGAAGAATGAACTTTTCTGCTTGTCATAAATAAGAAATATCAACACAATTCTTTTTCACGAGTAAATATAATTTATACATTCCAAACCATATCTCTTTTACATGGTTTAACAATCCCATTGAAAGACTATTCGTTGTTTTCTGAAAATAGAGAATTAGCTTCCATTTCAACAAATATTACACTTTTGAACTGTGTCATTTTAAAGATTCATAGGGATGATATTTTCATAATTTAAGATGATTTTATGTCTAGTATTTAAAATGCAAGGAAAGATACTACTCTGATGTATACATTGAGCGGTAACAAAAAATAGAGCAGAGTCTGAAGATTACTTTAGATACAACAGAGGTTCTTTGAGTCTGTATATTTTAGGAAATGAAATTTATAATGATTGGTAAACAAATTGCCTGATTGAAGTCATCAGCCAAAGGTGTCTTGCACAGATTTACTGCTCAAAGCTCCCGTGACCTGTTTAATGACCCTAAACCTTAGTGTCAGAAGTTCTTTCTAATCCTTAAATATCCATGTCTAATAAATCCAGAAGGCTAATAAAAGGACTTTATTTTTTGTATTGATACAAGTATGGATTTATTTATTCTAAATTACTCACCAGAGAGAGACATTTCATTGAAAAATACCCCTCAAAAGTGATTCATTAAAACCAAGGTGTCATCTTTAAACAAATTGCTGGAAATTGTATCATCAGAGGTAATTGACAATATATCTTTTTAATTTCATTTGTGATCTCTTTACTGTCCTTCTTTTGAGGTAATTTTTTCACTAAAAATATTTTTCTAATTTCTTCTATGCTTAGTATAATAAATGCAACTCCCTTTTGCTGCAACAGCCACTGAATATGTTTTACATTCTAACAAAAGGAAATAAATTAAAAATAACATGTTTATTTGACTTACTGCTAAATCAACATGGAGCTAAGATTTAAGATATGCATTAAAAATATGTATGGACTTAAGATGAAAAAAATCTTTGCAGCTTTTTTTCCCCCCACCTAAATGAGCATTTGAAATTGTAGATCAGTCTGGGTCACAATAGTATTTTAAAAAATTGAACATATTAGATATAGAAATGAATATTTAAAATGCATTAACAGCCTTAATTATGTGCAGCTGCAAAATGATGCAATAATAAATTCACACTATCAATTCACAACATTCAATGGCACAGGTTACAGTTCTTTGAATTACAAAGTATATTTGCACAGGAACTTTTCTTGGTGCAGAGACCCAGATTTAAAACAATTGTGACTTGAAGTCTGAAAAATGAAGTTTAAAATTTCTAATCAATGGAGCTGTATCTCCACTGGTAAAAGCAATTTCCTTATCAATAGGAATCAGCAACAACACAAAACAAGCCCTTGCAGCCAGATCAAAGCTGGGGAAAATCTGCATCTAAGCAGCATTTTCTAAGGTGGGGCTTGGCTTACTTGCATACCCGACCCCACACAGATCCAGCTGCAAGATCCACACTTTTCAAACAGGTTTGCTTTTCCTGTTGAAACATTTCTAGCCACTACACTAGCCAGTGAGGACAATTTGTATGCCTCTCAGTGGCATACAAATTCGTAATTCCTGCGTCAAATAGATCTCAGACACCCCACTCTTTGAGCATTGTCATAGAAATCAACCAGCTAATTAAGTCATCTTGTGGCATTAGGATGAGAATAGTTGGCTGATTACTGCTTCTTTTTTTTTAGTAGAGATAGGAGGTTTTGTAAGAAATTCTTTTCATCAGCCTGATATCCTTACTTTATCCAATTCACCGATTTTTTGTGTTCAAAAAAAAAAAAAAAAAAAGAAAAAAGAAAAAAAAAGAAATTACTCTTCTGCACTTTCACCCATGAAAATCGAAGGAAGCAAGGAAAATACAGCTCAGAAGTCACCTGCTCAGGTCTCTGAATTTGTATTCTGCTATTAAATAGACCACATATATATTATGCGTATACTGTGACTAATATCAGGCGTTAAGTCCCACATATGGCTCTGTCACCTCACAGTAACGGTTGCAGGGGACTCACCTACTGTTTTGGATTCCTCAGTGGAGGACACACCATTAGCAGTATCCCTCACAAAATTGCTCAGGAGAAAGAAAACCTCAGTGAATCAGAGGGCAGATTGTCTAATCTCCTTTTGGTTATTTTTTTGTTAGGCTTAGAAGAGGGCACACACCACTACAGGAAACATTATTTTAGAGGAGTAGAGTTACCTGCTTGGATTAAGCCCCTGGTTTTTTGGTTCTGTGCTCATCTCTGCGTAAGGCTGTTCCTGTACAGCACTGCAGAAACAGTCAGCCTGGCCAACTGGGAGGAACTCTGTGGCACAGTAATTTGACATTTTCTGAAAATTTTTGAACTCCAATTTTCAATAATTACTTTTATTTATGCCATGAGCATATGATATGACCCTTCACTAGACTTTTGGTTTATAATCAAAAACCACATTGCTGGATAATCCCTACATGCAGAGAGAGTATAGTCAAGAAAGGTGGTTTGGTAAAGCATATCTAGCAATGAGTTCCTTGATACAAAACTGAAGCCAAATTCCTCTTCCATTGAAGATAATACTGATTTTGCTGCTGATTTGAATGGATGGAAATGCCCAATGCAGCCTCCGTTTTCTGACTCTGTCACCAGCCAGCTGCGTGAGCATTGGGAGTGAACGCGAGTTCCTTCCTCTCCATCACCTGCTATGTCTGCTCAGGCTCTGAATGCCCTCATACTGTGCAGGGACTTTCTTTGATGATATGTTTGAAAAGGGGAAAGCAACATGGGAACTAGTCCAGCAGCGGCTTCAGGAACCACCATAGTATAGGTCAGATCTTCCATTGTCAAGCCTTGGTTTAATTAAGGAAGCAGCGCAAATGAAAGTGGTTTGGTTTTTTCTTGCAGTTCCTCTGCTTATGTTTTCCCAGTGTTAATAATCTTATTCTCTTATTTCAGAATCCCTAATATTTAAGCATTAATTTATATCTTTCTTTACTTGATTAAATAAGGATTTAACTGCAGCTTGCCAGGAATCATTTACTGTGTTTAATCACTTTTGAATCTTATTCACTCTGAATGACACCGAATAGAGGTGTGAGGTTTTTCTTTGGAGTGGGTCTTCTTACTGATGAGTTACCAAAGAACAGGAGGCAGAAGAAAGTTAGTGTTATTTGTCTGATTGATAGCTAATAAGGCCCTTTCATGGAGACACTTGGAGTGTTGTTGCAGCCTGCTGTCCAATTAGCAGATCCCTTTTAGCACTGTTCTCCTAGCTCATCCACCTCTGTGGTGTAGTAGCCTACTGCGAAAAAAGCATAGACAAGTTTTTACACTAATCTTTAAAAAACTTAAATGAGGAAATGTAATAAAACAATTATTATATATAAATATGTGTCTATAAAGGCACATACATGCACATTATGAGAAAGGAGAGATATAGGCGCACACACACATCCATATGAAAATGCTTAAAGACCATATTGTAGTCTGCCTGTGAAACGGTTAACAGGGAAATAAATCAACATTCCTTTCTATGTGTGTTACAAATGTTATTATCTCCAAGTCACATTTTAATTTCATACTTGATGCTTCAGCTCATGCTATGGTTTTAGTTAGTGATGGCCTATTAAGCTGCTAATTTATATACTGTTGTGAAGGCCTCTGTAAATGCTGCTCTATAAATAATAGAGCAGTGATCCATAACCACCTTCCATGTAACAGCACAGAGTCCACTGCAGCTAATATGAAAGAACTGCTGGTTGCTAGGTGCCAAAATGCTGCCTGCCTATTTAGGAACTGCTATAGTTTTGTCTCCCTGCTAAGATGACAAAAGTGTAATTAGAGATTAATCAAGAGCTACATTAGTGCCACAGTTTCCTGCAGACTGACTTTTGTTGCTCACCAGCAGTTAAGTGCATCTGCCTGTATTTACCAGTTCTCTGGAGATTTAAAAATTTATTGTCATATTTACAGGGACAGCTACAGTAAGAGTTATCAAATCATGGAGGAAACTTGGCAAAATGCATATAATTTGCAATTGCAGATATGACTCTGTATTTATTTTTTAAACATTCCCCATATGAGAAAGGTTTTAAATTTCCTGCTGCCACATACTTAATTCACTGGGATAAGGGGAAGAGGGCTTAGACCCAGGCTGTTTTATCCCCTACTGAAGCCTCATTAACATAAACTTTTACACCATTTTTAATATTCTTATTTAATTCTATGTCATTTGTAAGCTTCATTTAATATCATACAGAGACCCTTTGTCTATTTAGATAGCCAACAGCTTCTAGAGCTGCTGAAACCTTTAAATATTTTAATCTATTTATAATTTAACATTTTAAAAAACTATATTTTTAGATGCCTGAGATATCACCTTGATTATATGACCACTACTTATATATTTCTTGATAGAAAATCAGCACTTACTAGGAAATGGTTGTGCTGGGTTCTTTATACTGTATCATGTAGTAAAAGCCATGCCAGGATTTTTTTCAGAAATTTATTATAATTAAAGAAATTCTCATTTTAATTTATTCTTCCCAAATTGGGAACTTTTAAAATTATCCAAATTTTTAATAAGAAATACATTCTATTTCCTGTCTAGCTCCAGTAATAATGTAAAGAGGGCAGATAGAAAAACAGATGGAAAGTTTATGGGACTTATCCAAGGTTGCATAACGAACCACTGGTATCCCAGAATAGATCACAGTCATTCTGTAGGAGAAATTGTGGAGAAAGCCTGTACTGTCTTTAAATGAGAGACTTCAGATAACGTTACATGAATATCTGCTTCAAAGCCCATCCAAGAGTCTTGGCAAGCAGTCTGTGTTAAGCTCTGTGCTACTTACCATGCAATATTTGGGTAAGATTATGTCAACTATGGCATAATCACTGGCACATTGGGTAGTAAGGTTAGTATGGCAGTAAAAATGTGGTGTTTTCGACACATGAGTAGCAATCTTTACAGGGAGACTAAGAATAACCGGCTTCCATTAATGAGATCAATGCTTACAATCTAACGAGCCAATAAAAAGCAGAAAGAAGACAGTAAAAACACAGAGATTGTGCAGCCTACTCTGAGTAACTTCATTTAAACCAAGCCGTCAGAACTCAAGTACAGGAAAATGCTGTATAAACAACTCTACTGTGAATAGATTAATACTGTAAAACTCTGCAATCTGTCTTTCCTTCCACACCAAATCCCTTTAATAAAAGAGTTAGTTGGTTAGTAACTGAGATTTCAAAGATAAAAAACATTGGTACTTATATATATATAAAAGTTAACATATATAAAACCTATGAATGTATATTTGTGTATAAATATATATACCATTAGTTTTTTGTAGATTCATAAGCAGGGAATTCCAGTTCTGGGGCAACAGAACAGGAATTCCAGGATGGAGATTTCCTAGGAGTGATTGTATTTACTCATAAAGCAAACCTAGAAGAGAAAACTCTGTACTATGGCATATGGCTCGGTGGATTTATTCATAGCTCATTTCCTCAAGGGAAACAGCAGAAACTGGTATTTTTAAAGGAGAAGGAGAATTAGGTAAATCCCTTCTGTATTTGTTAGAGATTGTTCCAGATATTACAACCCCTTTACTTACACAAGGACAAAAGCTTGTGGATAATAGGCTTAACAATGAGCTTCTCACTCAGTACTTCCTAATCTTTTAGTTTCCTCTTCCTTTTGGAAAGATCTTTATAATACTTACAAAGCTAACATTTGGATAAATTGGGTTCTTTCTTATATACAATCTGGAATCTACCTTTTTTTGAAGGTAATATTTTCTTTTTTCCTAATAACTACCATAAATAACTACCATAAATAACAACATAAAAGCTCTGCACAAAGACTGATGAACCTCAAAAACAAATGATGACTCCCAGAAGTGTTAAAAAAAAAGAGTATTTATTGATTCAGTTTTCGCTTTTGTGCCTAGAGTCATGATATCTGAGTTCTAGGCAAAGTAAGACTCATCTTTCTTCCCCTCCAGACTGTTGTCCTTCTGGATTGATAGCACCTTACTTTCAGTATGATGAAGAGTAGCAGCTGTCAGAACTCAGATGTCACTATAATCATGTTATGGTTTCAAATTATGGCATAACCACAACCATAAGTTATCTGAACCATAAGTTCAGATACTTTCTATAACATGGAAATCATGGCTTCCAAACACCCTCAGACTGACAGAACCTGACATATCACAGCTCCCATTTCCAGGAAAGTGCCCAAACTCTTTAAGTACTTGCAGAACTGGGTGACAGTTCTGCTGAGCACTGTGATCCTAAAGTTCTCCAGAGCTATTTTTCTATTTTGTTTTTTTTTGGGAGGGAAGGTGGTGGTGGTGTTTTTTTCTTTTTTCTTTTTTTTCTCTAAACACAACCATTATGAGAAGCCATACTGCCTTCATCTAGATGGTAAGAATGTATGAGAAATAAACAGGAAAGGCGCCTGCTTTCTCACTGTGCACTATTTAGCACTCTGAGTATGGTCAGAGTCTAATTTTAACTGCTGAAGGAACATGAAGATTGACTAAGGAAGCATCTTTTGATAACTGGCAGAGGTGCTGGAGAGCAGGCCTTCTAGATGATGGCCTCAGAGTTTGGGAACCTCAGTTCCACCTAGTCTCCGTTAGAGAACTTTGGATTGTACCAAAGAAAAATAATAAAATAAAATGTAAATTAATTTATAAGCAAATCTAAATATACTGTACTCTCAGTCCTGAGTTTTAAAGAGGTATGTATTAAAACAAAATCTAAATTATCCAGGATTAAGAGAGAACATATGTATAACTCAGTCACTTGGGATCAAACACTAGATCCAAAAGGCAGCTGCAAAGCACAGATGAACAATTTTGTACAACACAATTACCTTGATTGCAGCTAATCTGATTTAGGCTGCCGTATGTGTATGTATGTGCATCTAATCTTACATAAGGGTTGATGCCTTTGCTGGCTGAATTAGGTCAAAATACAAAAGACAAAATAGCAAATAAATAAGGAACATTATCAAAATTTTAAATCCACAATTGTACTCTATTTCCACAAACCTAGTGCTTTGATGAAATGTGTTTATTACATGGCTAAGTTCTTAGCTAGAAGGCATCTTCTGGGCTTTGAAGATTTTACCATAGTCTTAGAAATAAAAAAAAAAAAAGAAAAAAAAAGAGGAAATTGCTGTGCTTTTCTGTAATTTTGTAAAACAGGGTGTTTCAAGATAAATTATACTAGCGGACGGTATCTGTCTTGTACCACAAAACACATGTAAAATACCTGTAATTTAGTCATTTCAAGGCATGCATAGAAAAAGGTAATAAACACAAACACATCCTTACTAGTTTGTAGACATGCAGACTTCACAAGTTAGAAAGATCTTAGGCTTGCTAAATATCAAAGATGGGATCTGTACTGCACACCAAACTACCTAAAATTGCCTTCAAATTTAAGGTGCAATTTATTTCAAATGGCATAAAGTTGTAGATAGCAGCACTAGAATACACAGACACACTGGATATCTGTGTGTGTCAGTGACTGAGTTGAAATAGAACTCATTTCTGGGTTATAGATATGGTTGTATTTAGATAGATCGTACAAAATCCATAGGGAGTTATAAATATGCAACATAATATATGCTTGTAATGTCATGATTTAGTTGCAATTTTGCTTTTTCTTAATAATTTAAGGTGTCCTTTTTTGTAAAATATTTTTTTATTCCAAACACTTTCCCTTCCAAATTCACACATTGTATTTCAAAATGTGTTCAGTGTGGTTTCCTGTAATTTTTCCCTTCCTTCTCCATTCAGGAAGCACTTACTGGACCTGAGTATACTTTTCTTTCTAATACTTGAAAAAGAAAAAAATGGTGATTTTATTGTCTCTAGCTTTGCACAAAAATTGTGACTAGAAGGAAAAAGTGAATTCAACAAGAAGTGGAATGGTGAACTTTAAATTGCCCATTAATGCATTGAATTTTATAAGGCAGCATTTATTCCCTTGAACTCACACCACCCTGAAACATGAACATGTTTCTTGGAAAGACCTTTTCATAATGGATGAAGATACTTAACATTTTACTACCATTTTTCTGTTTTACGAATATATTGTAACAGTACTGTTATAGTGCACATCATAATTGATTTTCTGAAGCTATGGGACAGAATACAATTATGTTTAAAGGCTGTTTACACCTCTTAGATCCTGTCACAATTTTTGTCTTTAAAACCCTTTCAGAAAGAGAGGGTCATGCACATTGTCCTATTCGAAAACCCCACTAACCTCATGTATGTGCTGCAGGGCTCTCACCTACCATACAGTGGTAGGTTTCCTACAGTCAGCCCCAGACCTGCAGGAGAGACTAGAGGTTAACCCATCAACTTGAATTACACTTTCAGAATTTTAATTTATATGGAAAATTTAATGTGATTTGAAAACAATACCAAGTATTTCTTTGAAATCCAAAATCGCAGCTGATGCTTCTCAGTGTTAAAGAGTTTGAATAACTTTGTATTTTGTGAACTCAAAAAATTGTGTGAATTGTGTGAATCATGTGTTTCATTCATCTGTGTGAATCATGGATGTGCATAACCTGCCATACTGGGAGGGAGGAAAATACGAAGCCTTCCAGAGAGCTCAAATTTGGCTAAATCTATGTCCTTCCCTGTGTAAGCAATGACTTTTCCCACCATCAGCTATGTTAAAGAAATAGGTCCACAAACCAGAATTAATGGTGCCTCTTTCTCTAAGGTTTGTTTCTTGTGATTGATTCAATGTTCCAATTAAGGCTATTCCCCTAATCAGGGTATTAACAAGGTCCCTCTGGCACGTAAATTCTCTTATATCCATATACAGGAGTAGGCAAGATGTCTTTTCTAACGGTTTTGGTATTTTACGGTTTTACTCCTCTGCCTACTTACTTGTATAGGGCAACTTGCATGAACTTTTTTATTTTTAAAATTCTTATTCAAATTTCATATGAGGAAGAAAAGTATGATCACAGCATGATTAGAGAAGCTTCACTTTGTTCAAATTCAGAGTTGTGTGGTAGCAATAAAAGTTGTGCTTGGATGTCCAGGAACCATGAAATACTGGACTGAAAACATATGAAGGAAATGTCAGAGAAAAGCTGGAGAAGAATGAACATCATAATTCGAGCAGAGGCCATGCTCAAGGAATATGTACAGACTTCAGGCAGACACAATATTACAGTGTGCCCAATTATCTTGTCACAGAGGAGGCTAATAATTGTCTTTTTAAACATATAAATCACTTGGCACCTGGGAATTTTCCTGTATATCTGTTAACCTACAGGCGTAGGAGCTTCCCCTCCTCCCTGCCATCAGCTGATTCTCCAAACCAGGGCTGTGCTGCAGCCCTGAGGATCGCAGGTCCTGGGAATGCTGCTGCTTCAGGAGCAGGGATCCAGAAATCACATTTCAGCACTGGCCAGGTGGATTCACTGGCTCTGATGTGTCATTTCCAGAAGCACTACCTCTCACAGACATTTCAGCATGGCAGACCAGTGGGTCAGAGGGTAAAAGCAGGTTACTCAATGGGTGGAAGTAGATAATGGGCATTCTATTACAAACACATCTCTCTCTTTAAAGCTGTTATTCTCAAGGATTATTCAGGTGACCTTAGTCATGATTTTGATTTCATAAAATGGAATTGCAACACTGTTCATTTCCACAACTGAGTATGTACATGGGCAGTATTAACAGATTTAGCAGATTAACCTCTTAACTGCTGGGCTTCTCTAAATAAAGGGATAATCCCTTTTTACTCTACTCATCCTGGTTACCAAAATTAAGAAGTAAAGTAGAATAAAAGGTGGTTCATATTTCTAACACATTCAGAGTAGTCTAAAGACAGCAAAAATATTAAACAATAACCTCTTGTTTAAACATCTATTAGTCTTACTCTGAAGGGCTGTAGAGATAACAAAGAATAACCTAAACTTCTTAACACGGTCTTTTTCCTAACATACGAATTCTCTGCCCAGAACAAATTTAAGATTTTCTGGTTGAAAAAAAAAATAAAGAAAAAAAACCCCAAGATTTTATTCAGCAGAGAGAATTTTCCTTCTCTTGTTCAGTAAAATAACGCAACACATGCCTCTTTGTCTTTGATGCCATTGCTCTCCCAGATCCTTGGCCACATTCTAGGGCTTCAGGCAAGTACTTCACACTTACTTTCAGACCTCCTTGCCACTCACTGCAAATTGCTTCACTTTCTAAAATGGCCATGTGGATGTGTAACACCTTTGCCCTCCCTCTTCATTCTCCACAATTCTCACCACAACCAGTTGAAGAAAGGACAAGGTTCTTGGAAATGGTTGACCATACCTCTCTTTTGAGGTGACTTTTCCATTCCTGATTTTTGGTTGAAGTGGGACAAACCAGCAGACCCACAAGTGACTGGCCTTTACTGGAGCTTAGAGTCAACCCCATGGCATTTAAGTACCTTGAATAGTTATATTTGCATTATTAACTGTGGTCTTTTCTTATACAACAAATTCTGTCCAATGATGCTGTTTTGAAATCTTTTTTTCAAATCCAGGCATTTTATTAGCCTAAATATATATATATTTAGGCTACGCAAATATAAGCATAAATAGATCTTTTTCTTGGAGAGGAGAAAAGCACTGTAGGTATTCAGTCTAAAATGGATGCCTGTGTCAGATGTTTTTGGAAGTATGGAATAATAGCAGTCAGAGTATGCCAGCTTGCACTCCATCGCAGTGCTAGTCATGCTGTGATTTCTTATATTCAAGACATGTTTTAATTAAATAAGTTCCAATAGCTAAAAGAAGTTCCAAAAGACTTCAAATTGTCAATATGCTTTCCATCATGAGTTTTGTCCTCTCTCATACTCCTAACAGATGTGTTATGTGGGTTGGCAGAAAATAATTTATTGGACCTCTCCTTATGACTGTGATTTAAATGGGAAGTCAGCTTAATGCAACTGTTGCCAGTGATCCTAGCTGCCTAAGAAAACATCATTGTTTTGAATATCCTAATTATTCATTAGCTGAATAAATGTCTTTTTCACGTGGGAATGTTTATCACTTTTTGAAGATGAAATATTAGCTTCTTCCTCCTTCTATGATTTCCTTTCATTTGTGTTGATAGTCTCTGACTTACTATCTGTCCTGTCTGCAGTCTGTCAATGGATACTTCCCAGATCAGAACAAACATTGCTTCACTTCCATTGCTGTACAATGTTTGGCCAAATAATAACCATATGGCCATTATGTCCCTAGAACTCCTACACACCATGGAAGGTAACAGCTCTGCTGTAATACTCCATGGCCCTGATTTTCTTGAGCTTGTTTGAAACTCAGTCTGAGGTTAAAGAACAAAAATGCAACTGTCACCTACAATGTCATATATAGCTTTGTGCAAGAATACTTTTCTTATTAGCAAATTGATGGAAAATAAGTTCTATCATATTCCCAGTCATACTCAACAGTCAGAATGGGGGTGCAGGGAGAACAGACCTCAAGTCTCTTGCTCACTAACAAGTGAAACATCTTTCAAAAAAAGTCATGAAAAACCAGCTTCAGCAGTAATATTACCTCTTGCTACTATGGCGATTAAATAAAAAAATATTCCTATGAGCATACTAATACTCAGACAATATATGCTTCATTAGCTTGTTGAAAAAAATAAGAGTCCTGTTAGACTGGTAAAGAAATGTGTTCTTAAACACTTCAGTGGAACCTCTTCAGTGAATAATTTTCCACTGTTTGTTAGAGTTTGCATTGTGGTGTGATGGTCATCAACAGTGACAAATATTTATATTCCTGGGATATTAACATACAAGAATTAACTTCATTGTACTATATCAATGCCTTATAAACAGAATGATGAATAACCTTTCCAACAAAACAATAATAAAAACTCTGTATTGTATTTAAGACAATAGGAAATTAAGGATAGTTGGTGTATAGTATAACCAGTGTATTCTACAACTGTCTAACGAATCACAAGCTCTCTCACTCAAATCTTTTTTTGATAGTTGCTTGCATGGAATTTTCACTTGTGAAAGCTCTGCATGAAATTCCATGTGGAATACTTGATTCCTGTAGGTCTGCCAGTCTGGAAGTGCTGATGTCTGTGGAAGAATGAAATATCTCAAATACATATGCCCAAGACATTAAGAAACAGTTATTGAAATTAATAATTGTAGCCGTTAGGAAGCTATTTATTATTTACTAATAAACTACTTTGAAAGGTAGTTTATTTCAGAACACATTCTTAGATCAGAAAAAGTGCCCTCATGCTATAAAGAGAGAAAAACTGTGATATAGAGACCTAGGTTTTCTTGGGATAATTGATGCCACCTAAAAGGCAAAATTGGCATTTGGGGTTTTTCACAGCACGAAAACAGATAATCTAAAAGAAATGCCAGTTTCCTGGAATTTCTGCAAGTTTGGTGGATGCTGTGTCCACTGCATGGGAGTGGAAGTATTTAATCCCTTACTGTGTGAAAGGCAAATGCTGTTACCTTTGAGGCTTAAGAATTTAGAGTGTTCACTAACAGTTGGGTGGATCTCTAAGTACAAATCCCACATGGTCTATTCACCTTTTTTGTGGTAAATGCAAGGAAGCAAGATGTTTTACTTGCACTGAGAGGAACAGGAGGACTATTTCTAGCTCTGGATTAGATTAGATGGAAGAAATGTGACATGGCATTGTGTATTATCCCCCTTCAGGCTTATAATAAACAGGCATGCCCTGAAAAGACAACAGTGTAACATACTGCAGGGTATGTTTGGAATTTATGAACTAATAATATGAGCCAGTGCCTGCTCGTCTGCCTAGGAGCTGAGCTCCCAGGCTGTAAGAATTTCCACAGGATAAGAAATTAACAAAAATCTGGCCAAAATCTTGGCAAAATAAACACTTTCAATATCTAGTCTATCCATATTGACAGAGGATTCTGATGTCTTTGGAAGAGTCCGTCCCTCTTGAAGGCAATCACCAGGGAAATATGTGAGGAGCCAACCTGAATTCTGAGAATTTTCTTCTTTATTTCTCTCTGGGAAAAGGATCAATACATGTATATTTTTTTCCCAGTGGACAGAGGAACACAATTCCTACATGTAAAATTGCATTGCATACTCCTGTGCCATTTTCCTTCTTTGCTCAAATATTAAAGAACAATAATAGTAAAAGCATTTGAAAGAACAAACAGGAGGCATTAATCTGCTCCTGCTTCTCTTGTTGGATCTTATTATACTAATATCTTTTCTTTCATTTGTGACTTAAATTCATGTCTTGTCTTTAGAAGGTGTGAAACAGAGCTATTCAGCTGCCAGAATCATTGCATTTAAAAATGTCATATATAGCAAATGAGTCCAATAAAACTGTATATGCAAAATCATGAATATTGGAATTTATTTGCAAATTTCAATCAATTATGATAAAGGCAGCGATACCACTGTCACAAAAATGGATACCTGGTTAGGAAAAAAACCCCAGAAATCAGTCCCCACTGAGGAAGAGACTGCAGCTTGAGTTCAAAACTTAGACACAAGAGCATCAATCATGGATGAGAGCTGTGGGGAACAGGCCTTCCAAACTTTCAGCTGTTCAGAGTTATTTGTTTAAAGAGGGAACAAAACTGAGCCAGTAACATAGTTTTCAACTCTGCAGAGAGCACCACTGCTTTTGGGTTTGAGGGGCCCATGTGCCAAGTTAGGAAGACTGAGAGGAAAGCCAACAATACTGTACCATCAATCTGTACTATAAAGGCAGCAAAACCCAGAACCACTCTTAGATGTAGTAGTAGTTTGAAAACAGAAACCATGATCTCCCGTTTAATCTCTGTATTTATGGCAAGAGAAAAGGGAAAGCTAAGCGAGTATCAAAGACTCCGTATCACCAACTGAGAATACAGCACATTGTTTTAAGTGGCAACTTGTCTTCCTGAACTTTTGTAGTAGTAGTAAAACTAATCCACATCTCAGGATTCAGCTCAACACCTAATATGAGCTATTGCAGACATACCTGATGTCTTTTATAAAACAACTGCAGCCCTTCTCTTTCTTTCCCCTCTTTCTCTAAGATTGGAACAAAGTCACTAAGAGCTAGTTAAATCTTTCTATTTATACACTAATAGTTCAGAAGTCTCAGAAAAGTCAGATTTTAATTTTTTTTTTCCTCTTCTCCCCATCTTTTCTCACAATTTCCAAGTTACATCTTGCTGTGATTGACTTGTCCTGCTTTGTGAAGTGGATCATCACAATGCCCCTGGTGCTTCTAGTTTTAGGTGGTAATTAGATGGATTTACAGTGGACTGTGCTGAATCAATCTGCCCTTGTTTTCTCAACTCAAGGTGTACTTTCACTTATGATACAAATGTTCACCACAAACCCCTTCTTTAGGGCTATAAAAGTTCTGAATTCACCTTCTGCTGACAGTTACTATTTGGTTACTATCTGGACATGAGCAAAAACAAGGGAATGAAAGATTTTCCAGCCAAACAAGCCATTATGATCATTTAGTCTATGTGTAACTCAGAAAAAATATTCATCAGATGAATCTTACACATAAGCAGCAGACTAACAGTGAATTAGAGAAGTTTTTAACCCATTAATCTGTATTTAAGAAATATTTCACAGGCTTTACAATTTACATGGCAAAACTATCTAGAGCTGGGGCTTATTCTCTCACCGCACCAAGCTTTGTAATCTTTTCTGTGCCGCCAGACCAAGTACTAGAGGGTTATTGCACAGTTGCACACTGAGAAACTATTTTGACCCAGCCAGTGCTTGTATGCATTGTCATCATACTCATAGATAAGAAATACTGCTCATCTCCTTGTCTGTAAACTTCACTTCTCTAAAGTGTGTATCACAAGACAGGCAGCTACCAAAAAATTGACGAGAGGTATTTCTTGAGGCATTTCCTGTTAGCTCCTCTCTCTTCTGCTGTACAGTTACACTCAAGGGAATTTTACTAATCTTAAACTTTAAAATGGTCAGAGAAATGAGCAAGTGTTAAAATTGATTTAGACTCTTTATCACCAGTCACAGGCTTCTGTCACTGAAGGCTGAGTGCCCAGAATAGAAGTTGTTTCTCTTCACATATTTAATTTCTGCACAGGGATTTGCAGGTTATCCTGTCTTCACTTAATTTTGTGGAGAGCTGTGGAAAGATAAATAAAGGCCACAAAAAGTGTAAATCATCCCTCAATTTGAATACATATTGAAAGGTTATAACTTCTTGAATATCAGCTGGAACTCATAGCTTAAACTCATTTCTTTTTTTTTTAGGACGATGTTTTGAATAACTAATTCTGAGCATTTCAGTTCAGAGAAAATTTTACACCTAATTTATAGATTTCTGAAACTGGATGCTTGCAACATAAATACTAGCAGCCGGTTAATTTTTGTGCCTTGAGCAGCACTACAATTAATTCAGGCAAATTCACACATGTAAACAACACCAGAGAAACAGGTGTTTACTAAAGACTCGCTGTGTTGGTCCTGCTTAATAACCTCATGCTTCATTCACTAGGACCCCTCTAAGAAGAGCTAGTAAACATAAAAACTGCCGCAAGCATGTTCAGTTACATTCCTACTATCCCACTGTATAACAGCAACCCCAGACAGAGCAAAAAAGAAACCAAAATAAATATCTAGAATCCCAACACAAATTAGATTTTTAATCAACTCCACAGATAGAAAACAATATCACTGTGGTAGCAATATTTGTATTAATTATCTCTCTTTTATTTTTACTTACAAGATATGAATAACCAGTAGTTAAACACAGTCTTTTGATTTTAGCTAGGCTTACAATGTAAAAGCAAAGGAACACCATTTGGAATCTCGTACAAAATTAAATTTTGCTTTCTTCCCATCTTAGGAAAGCAGCACATTCTGAAACTGAAAATAGGCAGCTTTGAGTTTCAACTCTTATAAACCTCTTTGGTAAAATTTAGGACACACAAAATTTACAGACTAGATCTAGTAGAGAGATTAAGAGGATGTTTGGTTTTGCATGTATTCTAACACATTGCATCTGTCTTTCCATTAAAATTATTTTCTTCTAGTTGAGGTTTTCCTTTTATTGTCTTTATTTTGTATTTCTTGGCAATGTTCCTACTTTTCTATGCTTTGTCCCTCTTCCTTATCTTGTTGGATTTTGTGGGGATTTTTGCACACATAACATGAATTTAATAATTGACTTTTTTGTGTGTAATTGTGCAAATTACACAGTGTGAACTGTGTGATTTTAACTTCCATTTTTTTTATATATATAGACTAGGTATTTCCTTAAAAATAAAACAAACCTTTTTTATTAATTGACATCATATTCCCTGTATTTGCTTTTTGCAGCCTTTTATAGGCAAAAATCTCCACAGAACTGAACTTCTGAATCAGAGTCTGAAGAAATCACTTGTATGAGTTTCTAAGTCTCACATAATAACAAGTGAAAATAAACATTTTTCAAGAAGTGCACCCATACTCATCAAAAAATGTATTATCTTATTTATAGGGCCAAATCATAACTACTCACCTGCAGATTAGGTAGGATGTATTAAGATTATGTATACCTTTTGCAAACCACAGGAAAAAAACCCCACAAACTGAGTAGTTGAACAGTTTTTAATAGCAAATTTAAAAAAATTGCTTTAATTATTCTATAGACATTCTGCAAGGAGGAAAAAAAAAACCAAACCAACAACTAGCCCAGGTCTAAAACCTCAGCCAGCATTCAACTCATGTTGCTTCAATCACTGCTGTGGATCTGTGAGGGCTGACATCAGTAAACTTGGCCCTAAACCTCTCAAATTACAATTTTCCTGTGTATTGGTTATCCAGCACCAATCTGTACAATTTTGCCAAACTTAAAATAGAGCAGATTGGGAGATGGGAGTGGCGAGGTGGAGAGGAGGGAGAAAGCAGAAACAGAACACAGTTAAAAGGGATTGCCAAACTGAGCACAGACTTATTAGGGGGTAGGAAATGTCAGTAGCTCAAACAAGCAAAAGAACAATCATGAAGGTGTTACTGCACTAATTATAGTATCATCATGATATAGGGAGTCAAATTTTCCTTTCCGGTTTGTATTTATTTTTTAAAGTGTAAAAAGTGAAGATGTAAAAAGCACAGCTCTTTCCCCATAAACAGACTGTTTGTGATTAAGTAACTTGGACTAACTCTTGTTTTCTTTATTAATGAAATTAGTCATATTTCTTTACTGGCTCCAGTTCAGCAAAGCACTTAAATATGTGCATAAATCCTACCGTTTTCAATGGGATTTACACATGTGCTTAAAATTAAGCACACGCTTAATTTCACTGCTAAATTGGGAATATGAGAAATTGAAGTGGAATCCTCACCCAATATTGTGATTTGGCTAGTCCAGTAACTTTTTGCCGTGTTAACTTGCAACATCAAGCAATCCTAAGACTTTTATGATAAGCAAAATGAGACCAGATGGGCTCCCAAACCAAGTAGTTTAAGATTACCATTTTCTGAGTAGTGACTATGGACTTTTCTCCAGACAACATGGAGCACTTCTTGGACTTTATTAGAAACAAATTCATTGTACATATTGTACTAGTGTCTCTGAAAGCCATGTTTGCATAGAAAAATGTATCTATGAATAAATATTTTAATGATTGTTTCTTTTTCTTCCTATCCCAAGATCTCATGCTGCTACTTTGACTTCTGCAGTTTGCAGTGTTTTACTGTGCGAAACTTATTCCCCTTAGCAGGCTGTCCTGGATATAAGTAGACAGTATTTTCTGTTGTAATTCAGTAACTGGAATCTTACATCTTCAAAACATTTTAGTAAAACTTAATTAATTAATCTCTCTTAATTATGAGTGCTCACAAGAAAAGGTCAGTGATGATACACTGCCAAGTCTCCAAGTGGTTATCACGGTTTCGAAGAGTTGTAAATGCATGTTTTCAAAACTCTCTCTTCTCCTCAGACCACTTTGCATGTTGTTAGGAACACTTAGCTTCACCTTTGGAAAGGAATACAACCTTTTAAAAGCTGACATTCTTGTGAATCAAAAATAGTAAAAGTGGAGGAGAAAAAAAATACAAGTTAAACTTTCTAAGAAATGGTGGCTGTAGAAAGTTGCTTTCACTCACCAGAGGAAGTTTTTGGATAAAAGCCTGTTTGTTCACTATTTTAACACATTTGGTTGTGGAGCATACTTCTTGAATCAGCTTCCAAAGTAATCTTTTAATTCACTATTTTAACTAGAATCTAAAAAGCTGTTATAATAACAGTCGGTCTTTATTCTTTGTCATATCATTTTTAAATGTATTCTCCTCAGCTGATACACAACAGTTCAGTAATATTTTGGGGGCAAATGTGTTTACCACATACCTTGTTGTGCCTTTTATTCAAATCTAGCTGAGAGAACTGGCAGATGTTATTGCTGAGCCAATCTCCATCATTTTAGAGAGGTCTTGGAGAACAGGAGAAATGCCTGAGGACGGGAGGAAGGCAAATATCACACCAGTCTACAAAAAGGTCAAGAAGGAGGACCCAGGGAACTACAGGCCAGTTAGTTTCACCTCTGTCCCTGTGAAAATAATGGAGCAACTCATTCTCGATGTCATCTCCAAACACATTGAAGATCAAGAAGTTATAGGAAGTGGTCAACATGGATTTACCAAGGGTAAATCATGCTTGACCAATCTGATAGCCTTCTATGGCATTATAACTGGATGGCTGGATGAGGGGAGAGCAGCAGATGTCATCTACCTTGACTTCAGCAAGGCTTTTGACACTGTCTCCCACAACATCCTCATTAGAAAATTTAGGAAGTGTGGGCTAGATGAGGGGTCAGTGAGGTGGATTAAGTCCTGGCTGTGTGACAGAACTCAGAGGGTTGTCATTAATGGAGCAGGATCAAGTTGGAGGCCTGTAACCAGCGGTGTCCCCAGGGGTCAATACTTGGCCCAGTCCTGTTCAACATATTCATCAATGACCTGGACAAGGGGACAGAGTGTATCCTCAGCAAGTTCACTGATGATACCAGACTGGGAGGGCTGGCCGAGACTCCAGAGGGCTGTGCCACCATCCAGCACAGCCCAGATGGAGAGCTGGGCAGAGAAGAACCTAATGAGGTTCAACAAAGGCAAATGTAGGGTCCTGCACCTGGGGAGGAAGAACCCCAGGCACCAATACAGGTTAGGGGTGGATCTTCTGGAAAGCACTACTGAGGAGAAGGATCTGGGGTGTCCTCATGGATAGCAAACTTTCCATGAGCCAGCAATGTGCCCTTGTTGCCAATGGAATCCTGGGCTCCATAGGGAAGAGTGTGGCCAGTAGGTCAAGGGAGATAATTCTCCCCCTCTTACTCTGCACTGGTGAGGCCACAACGGGAATACTGCATCCGGTTCTGGTCTCCCCAGTTCAAGAGGGACAGGGAACTGCTGGAGAGAGTCCAACGTAGGGCAACTAAAATGATTATGGGATTGGAGTATCTCCCTTATGAGGAAAACTCAAAGAGCTGGGGCTCTTTAGCCTTGAGAAGAGAAGGCTGAGGGGAGACCTTATCCACATTTATAAGTACCTAAAGGGTGGTTTGAAGGATGATGGAGCCAGACTCTTTTCAGTGGTTTCCAGCGATAGGACCAGGGGCAATGGGCACAAGCTGGAACATAGGAAGTTCCATTCAAATATGAGGAAAAACTTCTTTATAGCGAGGGTGACAGAGCCCTGGAACAGGCTGCCCAGGGAGGTCGTGGAGTCCCCTTCTCCGGAGATCTTCAAGACCCGCCTGGATGCAGCCCTGAGTGATGTGCTCTAGGCAATCCTGCTTAGCAGGGGAGCTGGACTGGATGATCTCTAGAGGTCCCTTCCAACTCTGACAATTCCGTGACTCCATGATTCCACAATATACTTTTTTACATGATGTTTTGCATATGTCAGCATTGTTGTGTTAGTGAGATACAGTATGGCATCTTGAATGAATAACCAGTCCCAAGGACCAATTGCTACCTTGCCAAAGAATTAGCAGAAAGCTTTTCTCTGTTTTATAGACACACACACAAAAGCAACCAAAATCTAAAAACCTTTCTAGACTGGGCCTTCTCTACAGCAGCTCCCAGCGTGCTTCCTGGTCTCAGTGACACAGCATGGCTCCCCTTGACTAGTTTGTCAAAATCTTCCTCCAGTGCGTTTTTCCTTGGAGCAGGGCTGTGACTTGACATTATCATGGACATCTCTGCTGTACTCATCTGTAGTTCTTTTCCACTGTTGTGGGATATTGCTTCATCTTTTCTCACTTCCCACCTTATTCCAACCAGCTGGGCACAAAAAAAGGGTCTTCTGAAACCAAATTATGTGCATTTGTGACTACATTATTGTGCAATGCATAGAATGGATTTCTAAGAGTAAGACAGCATGAAAAATGGGGCATTGTGTAGTGATGTTACAAAACTCTAGTCTAAGTATCTCTGTGCACTTCACGTGTCTTTTGTAAATCAGCTAACCCCACAATGCTGAGAAATGGGGAAAAAAAAGCCATATCAAACTGGAATAAAATATTTTAGAAATCTCATAAAATGTAAATAATATCAGCCCATTTCTTTCCCTAGGCATTTTATTCTTTTCTCAGTGGAGCTAATGAAGTTAGGGGTAATTTTTTTGTTCTGTTCTTTGGAAGTGCAGATCGTTGCACAAGCTGAGGTAACACCACCCCCTTCTGTTCGCACTGATGCTAGGCACCGATAGCTACATATCCAGCATAGCAAGCCACTGGTACTCCAGTACCATTTGCCCAGCTGAATAGGAAGAATGGATTTTACTGCTTCGGCTTAATTTCGCTCTGTGCATTTTTAATTAAATTATTTTAATCATTATCTAAACTAGCTCACTCCAAGAATTTCTGGATAGAAAATTATTAAAGTAGCTAAAGCATTGCAATTTTTCTTTAACTCCCTAGCATCCCTAGCATGAATAAGTACAAAATTTAATTAATAAAAAGTTCATTTGGATGTTAGGGATCCCTTTTTTCATCTGAAGCTCATTTTCATTTTAATATGCTTCTTTTGATCATGTCTCAGAGCAGCATCTCTCCTCTGATCTGATACTGGGAAGGTTTCTCCTTTTGTGATATGGAAAGAATTTTACCTGGATGCCTTTATGCTTTACAAACTCAATATTGTACACAGAAAATGCCTATTACTAATACATTATACTCAGGTAAGTTCCTCAGCGTTACTTGATTAGTTCTTTAAGTTGATTAGCAGTCTAGTACGTCAGTTGTCTGGACAAATTACTCACTTTGACACAATTAAATCTGATGCTGAGGTTGTGGTTTCATGACGATTTCTCTGGTTGGAAGCAGCAGCCTGAGCAGTATGGTTCCCTCCATCCGTGTATGTTCGTTTCCCTGTAATGAGCCAAAGCAGTGAGCTGAACTGGGACTGAGCCAGGTTAAACATAATTTAGTTAAAACCAACCCTGTGGCTGTCAGTTTGGGGAAGCAGTCCAGGTCACGACACAGCTGCATGAGCAGCACAAGCTGGGGGAGCAGCCTGCATCAGGGGTGAAGAAGGAGAAGGGTGTGAGGGAGACTGTTTACACTTGTGGTTTTTTGCTGCAGAAATTTCAACAAAGTACTCTTAAGAGTTTGATAGAGTTTTTTTCCCCCACATAAAATGTAAGCATTTAAACGGTAAAGCAAAATTAAGAACATTCTGGAAGCTTTGATCAAATCACAGAAGAAAAAACACCTCTCTGGCTATTTCTAATGCTACTATTTTTTGAAGTCTTTCATGTACGTGCGTTGCAAAGCCTAAACAGCATGAGTGTAATTTCTGTGCTTTCTGCAATTCACAACTGAATTCTAAAAAAGAACTGCTATACAGAGGTCTAAAAAAGAACTGGGGTATATAACCTCATGGCATTTGGAAAACTCACTGTAAGATATGTTTGTTTGCCTGTTTACTCTATGAGGCCTGGGAACTCTATTGTTGTTGTTCAACCAACAGAAAGACACTGACTGTTTTCCAATATCACTGAAATTCTTGTGTTAGTCCTGAAGCGCCATATGTGAAATACAACATCCAGTCTTTGTCATGGAAGACGATTTTTTGCTAGGAAGAGAGGCTCTATGGAAAGACCGATCACGGTATAGATGCTGCCCCTGAACTGCAGGTTTCCTTCTGCACAGCTGTCTTTGTGGGACGTTGCACTACTTAGACATCCTCATGGTTGCACAGGCACATGATGAGCAACCTATGGGCCATCCTGGGAACTGCCAGCATGCTGGAGAATTAAGGAACAAAGGATAGCAGATTTTCATGGATATTTCTGTTCCTTGGTTGGACCAAAAGAAACTGAGGATAAGGGTACATGTTTGTTTTCTACCCATACCCTTAGAGACCATTAAAACTACTGAAATTTTAAAAATTTAGACCAAACCTTGATCCTTTTGCAGATTCCTAAACAAAACATATTGCTGGTGTGAGTGATATTTCACTGCTTTCAGTCTAATTTTCAGACACATAGCATGAAACCCAGCGATTACCGCAACTCTGTGTGTCAGTTGACTGAGCAAAGCAGAGATTAAGCATGAATCAAAGGTGTGGTCTGCCACAGTTTCAAGCACCACAAAAAAGGAGGGCCCAGATTAATAAAACAAAACAGGATGTTACAAAGGAGAAGAAAGATTGGAGGGGCAGTCCTAGGAAAGGGGGAAGCTGATGCTTCAGTGGAAGAGTTCAGGTGAACTGTGATTGTTACAGTGATTTTTGGAGAAGGCTTTCTCCCTCTCAGACACTTGCTCAAAGGAGTTTCTCAGCTCTGTAGATCTACCGTACATATAAAGTTCGAGCCACTCACTTCTTGCTTCTATCAGATGAATAATTTGTGCTATAAGGAGACCATCTGTACCAGCTGGAGATAAGTTACAACTTGTGCTTCTATGAAATATAAAGGAAGGCAGCTAAAAGCAAACCTGAAATCTTTTTTCCATTGGTTGAAGGGAAATCATCCCAAACTTCACAATGATGCTAACCTGTCATGAATGGGAACTTGATCCACAGAGAGCATTTACAGGTGGTTTCTGCATTTCTGCAGTGACTCAGAAAAAACCCCACAACAAACCACCTGAAAGCAAGGCAGGCTTTTCCTTGAAGTTCAATATCCAGAAATTCTTTTATTGGATGGATTTTCAGAACTACTGGCAGACCATGTGTTGAGACTTTTTGTAAGTTATAATTTTTCCAATGAGTGGGATATGTTTGGGATTTTCTGTTGTTTGTTTTTTTTTTTTTTTTTTCTTGATCTTCAATTGTGATTGCTGAGCTCTGGTAAAAAAGCTCTTACCTTGAAGTTCAATATCCAGAAATTCTTTTATTGGATGGATTTTCAGAACTACTGGCAGACCATGTGTTGAGACTTTTTGTAAGTTATAATTTTTCCAATGAGTGGGATATGTTTGGGATTTTCTGTTGTTTTTTTTTTTTTTTTTTTTTACTTGATCTTCAATTGTGATTGCTGAGCTCTGGTAAAAAAGCTCTTAAATATAATTTTCTATCTTTCTATCTCACACTGTGCTACCAAAGATCTCCTCGGGTTTCAATTTCCTGGCTTTTTACACTGTTCAGCTCCTGCAACATCTCTGAAACATGAGAGAATGTGCCAGAGGGTGTTATCTGGGTACTGTATGCTTCCCATGTACCCTTGCAATCCTTGTAGTCAACATATTCCTCAAGACTATGTGTGACTCATGCTGTCACTCCTGTTTGGTCTACACCAGTGTTGTTAGAAAATTTGCCCAAAAGAAATAGGAAAAAAAAGTAAATCAGCAAAAGGTTCAACATGGTTCCAGATTACACAATTTTTAAAAATTTAAATTGTCAAAGTACATTCTATTATACACCTGAAAGCATTTAAAAGAACTAAAAATAGCTGATGTGTTTAAAGCAGAGTGAAGAAGGTATTTAGAAATAAAAAATATATAAATCTTCAAAAAGCAGAAATTGTGTCAAAACAAGAATGGGAGGTGGGGGCTGGGCATTAATTCTGATGAGTTACATATGGAATTTTAATGACATAGGTCAGAAGCAACACTTCAGAAGTAGAAAGCTTACCAGAGAGTCTCTAGGGCCAATAGATGATTGAGGTGTAAAAGGAAGGTGGGCCATTTTCATAGCTGAAAATTAATTCCTTTTGAATACCCAAGCAGCTTTTGACATGATTCCTTATCAAAGATTCTTAAAGGGAATTACATTGTCATGGGCTCGTATAGATTAAGAGTTGACAGAAAGATAGGAAACAGAATGAAAGTAGAGGACAAGGTTATCAGCACAGATCTGTAAGGTGTCTATAGTATGACCTGTGCTGCATGCCAATAATTAATGTACAGGAAAAGTACATGGTTCTGAAGTTCTCTTAAAGTCACGTCTCTTAAAGTCACAATGATGAACTTGCAGATATCTAACTGCTATGTCATGAACCAATGTGCCACTGGCATTGTGGCACATTGGCACTTAGAATCAAGATAGTATGTGCCATTGGCTTCTTTTCTGGGAATCAGTAAGTTAATTTTTCAAAATATGTTGCCACACAGTTTCCTGACACAGGCAAATAAAAATTACTTACAAACCTGAAATTTCCATCCAATTAATTGAATCTGTGCAAGAACCTTTTGATGTCTACAGTGAGTTCTAGCAACGTAAAAAACAAGACGAGCATTTCAGTTGCAAAAGTTCACAGGCACCTTTGTGGTGACCCATCCTGTGTCTGCTCCTCATTAGTGCATCACTATTCCTGCGATAGTAACCTAGTATCACAACATACACTATGCACTTCAGCAGCCTCTCATGTATTGCTACCATCCAGCTGCATCACACTTTTAGTGGAAAACCAGCATAGTCCTAGGTTCCCTATGGCAGGGCTGTCCTGGCTGGAAGGTTGTGCTAGAGCTGATAGATGGAGTGCAGGCCATGTAGTAAATAGTGGGGCAGGAGTTTTTGGGATGGCTGGGATTCCAGAATGTTCCACATGTCCGTACTTTGAGGACATTTCCATGGCTAGATATTATTAGTGGACCTCGGTGCCTGGGAAGATCATGGAACAGACAATCCTGAGTGGCATCATGCAACACATGAAGGACACCCATGCAATCAGGCCCAGCCAGCACGGGTTCACGAGGGGCAGGTCCTGCTTGACAAACCTGATCTCCTTCTATGACAAAGTGACCCGCTTGCTGGATGAAGGAAGGCTGTGGGTGTTGTTTACCTGGACTTCAGCAAAGCCTTTGATACAGTCTCCCACAGTATCCTCCTGGAGAAACTGGCTGCCCATGGCTTGGATGGGTATACCCTCCGCTGGGTTAAAAACTGGCTGGAGGGCCGGGCCCAGAGACTGGTGGTGAACGGAGTTAAATCCAGCTGGCGTCCAGTCACGAGTGGTGTCCCACAGGGCTCGGTACTGGGGCCAATTCTCTTTAACATCTTTATCAATGATCTGGATGAGGGGATTGAGTGCACCCTCAGTAAGTTCGCAGACGACATCAAGTTAGATGGGAGTGTCGACCTGCTGGAGGGTAGAGAAGCTCTGCAGAGAGATCTCAACAGGCTGGATCGATGGGCCAAGACTAACGGGATGAGGTTCAACAAGGCCAAGTACCAGGTCCTGCACTTGGGTCACAACAACCCCATGCAGCGCTACAGGCTGGGGGCAGAGTGGCTGGAGAGTTGCCTGGCAGAAAAGGACCTGGGGTTGTTGGTCGACTGTCAGCTGAACATGAGCCAGCAGTGTGCCCAGGTGGCCAAGAAAACCAACAGCATCCTGGCCTATATCAGGAACAGCATGGCGAGTAGGGCCCGAGGGGTGATCGGACCCCTGTACTTGGCACTGGTGAGGCCCCACCTCGAGTACTGTGTCCAGTTTTGGGTCCCCTACCATAAAAAAGACATTGAGGTGTCTTTTGACATTGAGGTGCTGGAGCGGGTCCAGAGAAGGGCAACAAAGATGGTGAGGGGTCTGGAGCACAAGTCTTATGAGGAGAGGCTGAGGGAGCTGGGGTTATTCAGCCTGGAGAAGAGGAGGCTGAGGGGAGACCTTATTGCTCTCTACAACTACCTGAAAGGAGGTTGTAGAGAGGTGGGGGTCAGTCTCTTCTCTCAAGTCACAGGCGACAGGACGAGAGGAAATGGCCTCAAGTTACGCCAGGGGAGGTTCAGGCTGGATATTAGGAAAAATTTTTTCACTGAAAGGGTCATCAGACATTGGAATGGGCTGCCCAGGGAGGTGGTTGAGGCACTATCCCTGGAGGTGTTCAAAAGACAGGTTGATGTAGTGCTGGGAGGTATGGTTTAGTGATGGTGATGCTTCTTGTTTGTTGTGTGGGTGTCTATTTTTGTCAGTTAAGCTGACAGTTGGACAAGACGATCTTTAAGGTCCCTTCCAACCTAGAAGATTCTGTGATTCTGTGATTCTGTGAATTTGGACAGAGGCTATGTACTCCTGTCATGGCACCTTTACTGGATAACTTAACAAGGTGGCATAGAATTAGCTCGTGTATACCAAGATAAAATCCTTAAGGTCTTGTTTGTTTATAAAGCTTACGGTACACAGTGTGATAAAATTTACTTCTGTGGAGTTAATCTCTTCATGACTAGGAAAGGGTGACTGTAGCTTTACAGTTCCTGAAATACACATCAGAAGTTCTTCAAAATCTGGGTGCATACTTTGTGTCCTGTGTCCAAACTTAAATATAATAGAGCTTAGTTCTTCAACCTGTACACTGGTGAGTAAATCAGTCAGAAGTAATTGTGGAAGTAGTTAATGTAGGCTGGGATTAAGCCGTTACAAACAGACAAGGTAAGATTTCTGAAATTTGCTCTAAGATACTGGCCAGTTTCTTCTCTCCATAACTCAAATCAGCTGGGACTTCAGCATGAAAAAACCATTCTGCAAGTCAACTATAAATAATGCTTGTGAATTAAAAAGCAGTATTTTAATTTCTACCCATTGGATTATCTTCATACACCACTAGCAGATAAAAGTACAAAACAGGTTGGAGAAAAACATTCACTGAACATATGGCTTTTCTTACTGGAACTTTAGAAACAAAATTAAAAGAAAAACAAAACCAACAAATAGCCAGGTCTTGCAACTTTACCTCAAAATTTTGCCTGAAAGGGTTAACTAACAGTCTTTCTTTGCGTTAACTCACTGTCTTTCAACACTGGCTTCCTTGTTTTTCACTATGGACAGTTTATTCTCCGACTGAGTTGAGATGGTGAAATGAATGTATACAAAAGAGAATTCTGAAGCTTTAGTGTGCCATTTTGTTACTTAAAATAAGCAAAGCTCTAATAAATTATTGTCAAGTTCAAAAAGAATTGCATTTATTCCTTTGTGACCTTTTGTCAAACTGTGTATAATTCTGCTTCCTGTACATGAACCACCTGTGCAGATAAGCCTTTTTGCATGTCTATATTCATTTGGAACAAAATAATTCAAACTGATTTTCAAAGCAAAGTTCTAGCTTTTCCACTTTTTGGTGCCTCTAATGCTAAAATGAGAAAAAAAAATAATTCTGAGGAACTGGGTTAGAGTTTCTAAACTTTATTGTTACTCCCAGTTATTAGTTTCACTTTTAAAAAATATAAAAGTATACATATTTATAAATTGTTTTACAGGTACAATTATCAAAACAGATTACTCCTGTTTTATAAAAAGAAAAAAAGCGCCAAACAATAAAGAAATTGATGGGTCACTATGTATAATATTTACTATTCCACCACAGTAGGAAGCACGTAAAATTTTTCAGAGATTGGACTGACACAATTTCACATGAGATTTACATGTTCCTCTGTGACACTTAATATTAAAGATGTCTTAAACACTGAGGAGATGAATCTAATGATATCATCTATATGAGCTGGCCCTCCCAAAAACCCGCTCAGGATTTCAACCTGAAGAATGACTACATTTTGATGCATTTTCCCTCTGAACTTCATCTACTTCCTTAGAAGGTATAATAGTGTTGTAGTATAGTACGGATGTTGGCTGCAGAGATATCTGATTCTAATGAGAACTTTAAAAGCTTACACTCTCTCTCATGAGCTTCAGCATTAAAACATGTTATGTTATCAGATGGGCTGACCATTAAAAATAAGAAGTCTTGTAGGACTTTTTCATGAGAACCTGTAGGAGTTGCCTTTTTTACTGGATGTATTTTTCTGAATATGCTTTTTCCAGACACAAAAGAAACTACTGCAAGGTTTTATGTTTGAATCATTCAGAGAAGACTAAGATTCAGATCATGATAAAATATAACTTCTCATTATAAGGATTTTAAGGGTTTTCATAGCACGCGTTGCTGCAGTTTAGACTAACTGGTAAAACAAATCCCCAAAGGTCAAGATCAATCATATTAGGTGGATAGATGAATTTCAGACAGCTCTTTGTGAATGCTTTTTCTGGTTTCCTTTATCCTTTCTTATTACTTTGTGGGTTGCAGGGGAGAAGATGGTAACATGACAGAAAAAAACACACAGGGACAGGCAAAGAAAAGCATGCCCAGTGTTTCATGCAGTAAATGTTTTACAAATCTCAGGTTCATCAAAACAGATTTCAGCCTCTCATATTTTTGGAAAAAAATTACATCCACTGGAAATAAGTGCGACAGTCACTACTTGTGTAGTGTGTCCAAGAGCACCTGGAATACAGGGCAGATGCTTCCATTTATGCATATGTGTAGGAAACAACTAAAAGATTTTTTTTCTGTCTTCTAAGAGGATCTATGTAATAGATGGAAGAAAAACAGTGAATGTCAAAGAGCAGAAAGCTTTGCATCAGATTTAAATAACTGCATGAAAAAAGCACCCACTTCTTCATGAAGGACATGTAATTCTGTTACTAACCAAAGTGCCAGTTTTACTGTGGGGAAAAATCTTCGTTTATGTTCTGTTTCTTTTTTCCTTCTTAGTACTCTTAAATCTCTTTCTAGCATAATATTCCTAGAAAAACAAACAGATTTTTAAATTTCCAAGATTTCTGTTCCTCAATTTTATTCTTTGTTGTGAACCTGCAAATAAAATTTATCTCAAAACAGCTCAAGTTGAAAACACATGAGGTTAATAATGCCACCGAGTGGTAGGTAATAAAAAGAGTCATAAAATCAGTGTAGTTGAAGAGTGGACAATATAATCTAAGGAGAATTTAAGAAGTTATGCCAAGATCTTCCCTGAATCCACTGGAAAAAGAAAGAAGTACAAAAGCCATTAAGGAAGCAAGAAAACAGAGAGAGAAATACCATGTGTTGATCTGCTGTTGTGTAAAACTAGGTGCCTGATTACTGTACATTGATCTAAAAAAAAATTAGGGTGTTACAAAGGTGACAGCTATTAGGACCAAGAAGCCAAAATGAAATTTTTACCCCCTCTTTTGCATTTCTTCACCAAATGCATCTACAGAGTACTAATTAGAAGGAAAAGGAGATTTAGAATAAATTCTAAAGGTAAGGTATTTGTTAATGTTACCATCAGTAAGTTTGTTATCTATCAAAATCTGTAAGGCTTTAAGAATCATTTTGTATATATGCTGGGAAATCTAAAAATTTCTATACACCCAGCTTTCAACCTTCATGAAGGTGTTTGTTAAACTCATATAAGCCTCCAGAAATGTGCTTGGCATGCACATTGATTATAAAACACACAGATGAAATTATGAATGAATTAATTGTTTTGTGCAGACCTGTGTTTCTATCTTGATTGAAAGGAAAGTATTTCTCGTAAACGCAAATGACAGTTTTCAAAAATGGTGCTTACAGAACATTGAATTACCCAGGAAAAAAATACTGTCATGTATATATGTGTAGCTAATAGCTCATGATCAGGTACCTACATTAGAAAGGCTTTCTCTTTTTTCATAGTGACTATCATGCTGCTTTCTGTGCTTAAAGGAAGCAGATTTTTTTCATTTTAAAAAGTTTCTGTATTTTGTGTCAATTCGAGAGGTAGATATTAATCCTAATACTATGTGTTTTAAAGTGAAGAAAAATTTCACCCTTGCATATGCCAAGTGAATTAGTATATTAATTAATTAATTAAACACACCAACAAATAATTTAATTTACTTTTCCCATTACATGCAGTAGGCTCAGAAAATACCCCATCATATTTTAAGTCTATCCAAACTACTTAAAATTAAATTACCTTCTGTTGATAGTTTTAAAGGGCTACTGGGTTATTGTAAGATGATGACAAGTTCCCACATTAACGGTGTACCAAACTAGCTAAAAAAGAGAGGTCAAATATAAAAGTAATTCTTACTTTTCCAAGAAATGGTGTTGAAATTAGGTTTCTCAGTAAAAAAAAAAAAAAAAAAAAAAAAAAAGACACAAAAGAAGACATTGATTTAAGCCCAAGCACATAAACTACAATGAGAAATGATCAGAAAAGTCTTTAATTTTTCACTTGGATAGAAATCTTAGAGTAAAACATTTCACATGCTAAAACTGTTGGTTTAAACTGCTGGAAATATTATTTCATAGTCACGAACAGTGACAGTAGCCGTTTACACTAAAATGGCTGCTTGTTTGTTACATAGTCCAGGGAGCACACATGCAATGGAAGCCCTTTAGCCTGAAAAATGTACAGTACAAAGCTATAAAGTATAAATACACCTGTTCCTACAAATACGTGACATCTGTTTCAAGCCTTTGGCTAAAGGATGGAAATAATGTGAAATGTTGCAATCAAATGAGGCATAAAGACAATCGTATCTAATTTTTTTTTTCACTTCAGAATATTTTGTCTAAGCAGCCAGCCTAGGTAAAGCTGTAAGAATAGTACTTCCAAAAATTAATATTAGAATCAAAACTTGTGGGTTCTTGTCCCATTTTCAGGTTTTTGGAATAAAAAACAAAAGCTAATTTTGTTTCCAAATTCTCAGTGTAGGCAAGACTGGGAATTTTTGCATGGAATCTATTGCATACAGGTGAATATACTGAAAAGTTATACTCAAAACCTCCTGTAACACCTATCAAGATTACAGCTGGATATTTCAGTGCAGTCTCAAGAGACCAAAGAATGGGAATCTGGATGAAGCCTCTTGTTATCTTTATGTGTCAAGCAGTTCATTTTTTAGCTCCCAAATACAGCTTCAAAAAGGTCTTCTCTGTAATAGATAAACTCAGACGACGATAAAGGCCTGTATTTATGCTTTATTTGTTGCAATATCATTTAATAGCCCACCATTCATCATTTCTTTCCTCATAACTTTCTGAAGCTTCTTCCAGTTCTCTGTCTAACTCCATGCACAGTTTGAAAGGCAAGATGAGATAAAACATATGCATGGGCTGTCAGCTAGGTGGGACCACCATCCACGCAGTCAAATAGCACCCAACTGTTTATAGTGATCATCATTAGTTAGAAGGTAATCTTTCATGATAGAGTATTGCTCATTGTACCTGCCAAAACACATACCAGCACTGTGCTGGTCTAACAAGGCACCTGCTCTTTTTACAGTATGGAAAGTAACACACTTTCAAATGGAAGGGAATTTCTGGAAGAGGATTGTAGCTTTCCTTTTGTAAAATAAGAGGCCTTATAAAAGTGCTTGTAAAACGATTCATAACTGCTTATTCAGTTTTTCACTTTGCTTCAGTGTTATCCTGAAAGTCCACCATAAATACAGTTTTACCTCAAAACAGGATTTTGCATTCCTTTAAATATCTTTCTGGTAGCTCATTCTGCCTGTGCTTCTGTCAAGGGCTAGAAGGAAGAGACAACGGGAGACACAGGAAAACAAAATAAAATAAAGCAATCAGTAAAACCTATCTTCTCAATTTAGTAGATAACGAACCTGCCTATTACAGAAAGTTTCAGCTAATTTAGTTGATTGTGTTTAACACTGATGTCACAAAACCATTGCAATCCCTAATATGTAAAGTTTAAAATTATTTATTATTTCATAAATTTGTTTAATTTGATATAGCAACTTTCTTGTTAAGTACCTTTGCTCCAACAATTTCTTCATAATCTGCTTGCTGTGATCCTGATTATTTTAAACATTCTAAAGATTTTCTGTAAGAGTTGACAAAAAAATTAGTACAGAACTTTAAAATATATTATGGTAAAATTAATTCCACGTATATAGGATCATTACAGCATTGGACCAAATCAGAAAATTCTACCAAAATTTAAGTACTAAGAAATTTGGAGTTCAGCACTGATTTGATCTTTGTAGGATTATGCTGGAAATAGAAATAAAAGCTGAATATTTTCCTATAATGCATATTTCATATTTCACTTCTCTGGATGTTCTCCAAGAAATTGCCACCTGTCTAGGACAAATGACTGTTTCCCCATGGCCGCAGGATGCGCCTTTTTTTTGTCTTGAGAATGGTCTGTTTATACTGCTGTGGTAAATGATACACAAATCACTAATGTGTTGATTTGCTGTTGTGCAGTATATGATGGATATTTTTCTCACAGTTCCATAGAAACATCACATGGAAACATCCTCTTCCAGGCTCCTCATCATTTCTAGACACCTTCAACAACATTACGTAAAACTGGAATCTGTCTCAAAAAGCTATGGTTAAATTAGAAGGATAATCAGTCTTGATTTAAAGCTGGACCTAATACAGATTTTAAATAAGTGAAAGTTCATCTTGCAATACCTAAGATTTAAATTCAACCCATTATCTTATTAAACTAAGATTAGGCAAGTTAATGCTTGTTACTTTTGTTAAATTTCTCTTCCAAACATGCATCAAGTATTAAAATTATAGGTTTACTTCAGGAAAAATGAATCTATATTACATATATACAGATGCCAGTGAAATGTTGGACACAGAAGACATAGCAGATTTTAGAAATAACCACATAGAACAACTAGTGTCTGGTGATAAATTCACCTGCTTTAAGAGGTGATGTGTGCATCTCTGCCTGCCCTGATCCAGATCCCAGAGACTTCTCTGAAGATAAATGACTACAGTATTTCCTTCACAGAAATGAGAAGGGTTCATGGTTTTCTTTTAAAAGGGACACATTGTACTCATATCTTTCAAGCTAGAGTAATGGTAACTAATAAAGAAATTTAGATTAGGCTTCCTTTTCAGCATAAGGAGATTTAAATTTATAGTTCCCATCTCCCAGGAAATATTCTTCATCACTAATTTATTTGTTATTTTGGCTAAATATTATTTATATATATTGAAGGTATATAGAAATAATTCAGGATCACATGAACAGAAGAGGTGGGAAAGAGACAGAGAAAAAGGAAAGTAAGTAAGAAAACATGGTTAGTACCTACTGGTATAGAAATTTTGATTCTGTTCTTGATTCCAACTCTTTTAACCAATTCTGCTTAATGTAAAACAATGTAACCATGCATTGGCTTGTGAACTGTTCTGTCTAGACAGATCTGGAAGAATGTTAAGTTAATGCAAGAGTACAAATTTATTTTCCTCTTAAGTTCAATAAAAAAAATAAGGAAAGAAGAAAGAATGGCACTCATGGAATTTAGACATTTCTAGAAATAGGAAATAACTGTGTTGAGATTTTTCAGTGCCGTGATTTGGCAGCAGTCAGCTTTCTATTTTATATTTTTTCCTTACTAAGCAATGGAAACATGCATTGAAAATAATATAAGAGAAACAGAGGTTGAAAAATCCAACATCTAAAACATGGGAACATGGTAATAATTCTTTAGTTTAGTATTCTTTAACTATACAGTATGAGGTGCTCGTTACCTAATACATACTTTAATTTCTCTGTTCCTTATGAGTTCTTCATCACTGTGTAAGATGTGTGATTATTGACTAAAGAATCATTTTTTCCCCTCATTTTTCAACGTGTTGTTTCAGATTTATTTAATAGATATTATATTAATTACCCACCAAATTATATTTTGATTTCAGAGTTATTAACATCCTCAAGAAGTGTTTCTTGGTGGTTTTCGGTATTAGTGAATTGTTTAGTAAAGAAAACATACTCTGTAAGGCCATCATCATCACCAAACACTAACACTTATCAACTAAAAATGTTCTGATTTCCTAAAATACAAATCAACTACATAAAGCTCCTCAGTACCACACTTCAGTCCTTCACAAAATATTAATTTATCTTCATATCTCACCTATATCTAAGCCCAAATTTTACTTTTTTAATCCACAAGAAAAGGAAAGATGCTTTCAGTAGTACTGAGTGATAAAAGGTCAGTTTGTCAGAATATTTTACACTGACGTGGTTATTTACTCCACCGTGAGGAGTGTTTGCTTCCAC
The DNA here is from genome assembly GCF_001431845.1 of Calidris pugnax. Classification (NCBI taxonomy): domain Eukaryota; kingdom Metazoa; phylum Chordata; class Aves; order Charadriiformes; family Scolopacidae; genus Calidris; species Calidris pugnax. The sequence goes on along the minus strand of NW_015094508.1, from coordinate 12,462,265 downwards.
CTCCCATTTCCTATCTTTGACTTAATCATCAAGGCCACAACTTTCCATTCCATCTCATAACTCCTTACTTTCCTTAAAATTCTTTAGTGAAACACTTCATTAAAAACCTTTAAAACCTTTAAAAAATCCAAAAGGCCCACATCAGGTGGATCACCCTCGTTCTTTCTTGCTCACACTTTCAGCAGGTAAGACAAAACTTTTTTTTGCTGAGGCCACAAAGAGTTTAATTTAGAATTTTCATCCCTAGTGATATCCTAAGTGATACCAACCACTATGTTGAGAGTTGCCTATTTCTTCATGAGTTCCCTACTCAGGCATACCACAAGACAGCTGTAGTGTCGTCATCATGAGCCTCAGTCAATACCCTGGATCTTGCTGTAATATTTGCCCAGCCAACATGGGTGTAATTAAAGTCTCTCATCACAGCTACTTCTGCCCCTTTTTAACCTCTCTTATCTCCCTTGGCATATCACAGCTAAAGTCACTGTCCCACTCCCTAGCTTCTTCAAATAAGCAGCAATTTTAATGCATAGAGTCTTCTTTGCTTATTTGGGCAAATCATTTTTGGTATCATTTGATTCTATGATCTCTTGCCATATAGCACTAAGCCACTTCTATTATGGCTGATTCTGTATTTTATGTTTACTTCACATTTTAGTATTGCAGGTTTTCATTGATTGTCTTACTTCACCAGGCTTCTGGTATGTGTACAGTAATGTCGTAATAAAGGGCTAGACATTCTAGTTCAGATTTTTTAAACTTCTATCATTCATATAAAAACATCTCTATCAAAGATTTTTGGTTCTCTATTCCTGGAATGATATTTTAAATGGCACTTTATTTTCTATTTCCCACTTGATTAATTGCAAGCAGCAATTTTTCCTTCATGTCCTTCTCATATTTGCATCAATACCAGAGGCAGAATGCTAGACTGTCTCTTTTTCCAGTGCTGTGTTCCCACATTCTTAGTTTAGAAGATTATTCACAGTTTTCATGTTTTTAAGCACCACAGCCTAATTCTCCTATGGATCAGATGAAATAATTTCTTTCTGTTTAGGTTTCCTTTTTTCTAGCAGCGTCTCCATTTTTGGATGACCCTGAATGCTTAGTCCTCACATAATCTTCTCAGCTAGGTTTTAAACTGTATTGCTGTGCTTGGGTCTGTGGACATGTGTGAGGTTTATGGTTTGATGTGAAAATTTTGATTTAAAGAATTCAGTTAACAGCACACAGTACCCCTGACCTTGCCACTGAAGAATGAAACAAGGAAACTGGGGTGGGGATGACTTTAGGTTAAGAAAGTTGGATATTTTCCTGATTTATTAGGTTCTCTGCTTGTCTCTGCCAGAGAGCTCCTGTCACATCTTTCTCCAGAACCCAACAGATCTCTTCAACAGAGCAGAGTTCCCTGGGTGCTGACTGAGACAGGAAAAAACATTGGAAAACTGTATCTAGTCATTTTAAAAGAGATACCCAAGTTCACAAGGAAAGAAAATGATTCTGTGACACAGAGGTGGCCTGAGTTCATGTGCAAATATTAATGTCCGATAATGATATTGCGACTGATACTATGCAGTTCTTCCTAAAACTACAAATTGATAAAATTGCAGCTTTGAAACCTCTCCTAATGTCTGGGGTTTTTTTCTTTAATAATCCAAATCCGTACAGACTTGGAATTTATATCATGAATTCTTAGGTAATTCTTGAGAATTTAAATTATATTCACATTAAACTCACTTCAATAATTGGGCATGTGTATTCTTAAATAAATACTTGAATAATATTTGATTCAATATTATATGAAATCAATAATAATATTGATTTAACAAAAGGTCTGGTGAGAATCAAAAAAACTGACATCATAATACAATACAATAATACAATGCTGAAGGAAGTCTACTTATTTTATGGAGGCAGAGGAAAAAGAAAAAATATTACCTTAATTTTGAAATTTACAAATTAAGATTTCAAACCTGATAATCTGAATCCAGAATTCCTGAAAATACAGAAATGGAGTAGTTTGAAAGAAAATAAAAACCAAAGAAGTAATTCAAGCTGTTTCCTGAAGGTAGTTTAAAATGTTAATGAGTTTATATTTTCTGACAAAACCATAAAAATTTCCTAAACAGTACAAAAGTTAAAGAAACATGCAGTGCTATTAACTGTATTACAGTGATGTTAGGAATAAACTAGCACGTATCACAGAATCTGATATAGTTACATATGGAAGAGACTTGAAGAAATAACGTAAATTAATTCTCTTCCTCCAAAGGGAAATTGACTGAAGATGTGTCATTGCAGGCAGTTGCTTGTTTAACCCATCCATTAAGTCCTCCAGTGACACAGACACCTCATCCTTCTCAGCCAATCCATTCCAGTGCTTCACTATTGTAGTCCTTCAAAAGCTTTTAAGTACCTAAGGTGAATATTCCTCACTGTAACTTGAACCCATTTCTTCTGGTTCTCTCTGCTATGGAAAAGGACAATAGCTTATTCCCTTCCTCTTTACAGCAGTGATTTTTATCCTGAAAGACTTCAATCATCCTCCTCCCCCAAATCTTCTCTCATGTACATGAAGTTAATAATTTTATTTTTTTTTCTCAGAAGTCACATTTTCTTGGCTTCTGATTATTCTCTTAATTCTTCTCTGGGTAGTCTTTATTTCTTCCAAGTCTTTCTGAAGTGCAGCCCCCAAAGGACACATGATACTCCATGTGAGGCCTCAGCAATGCTGACACAAACCAGAGGAGCTCCTGCATATATTGCAGGAGCTCTGCCTATTTCGCAGCAGCATGGCTCACCAGCTCAGACTCTCTTAATTCTCAGATTTTTCCCTGAAAACCTGCTATGAGATTGTCAGCAATTAGCGTTTGCACAGCTGGTTACTCCTGCCAAAGGACAGCACTCCACATTTTTTCTTTTTGAAATTCACCTGACCTGCTTTCCAGTTTGTCAAAACGGTTTTGAACACATAACTTCTTAACGTAACTGACACTTTTACCTTCATGACATTAGAAGACATAAAACTTTCCTTTTCTATTTCATTAAGAAAAAACAGAAAGCATTACACAGAGCTACACACAGCGTATAACTTTGTGAAACCCATCTCAACTGCAACCACCAGTAGATACTTCAAGGCCACATTAACTTGCACTCCAGCTGTTGCATCCAGGCTAAGATTTTTGTGGCATTTGATGAAGCTCTCTGAGTACAAAAAGACTCACATAAGGCTATATGATAGCAGTGCTTTTTTATTCTCCAGCTGTTAACAGATAGTTCAATTTTTCCAAAATTTTTCTAGAGATGCAAGCTAGGTTGATAATTTCATTTTCCTCTTCCATTATAAATTTATACCCTGAGTTTGCTTTTTGATAGAATCATAGAATGGTTACAGTTGGAAGGGACCTCCCTTCCAGGGACACCTCCCACTAGAGGAGGTTGCTCAAAGCCCCATCCAGACTGGCCTTAAACACTTCCAGGGAAGTTCCACAACTTCTCTGGACAACCTGTTCCAGTGTCTCACTACCCTCACAGTAAAGAATTTCTAGTTTATAATCTAAATCTCCCCTCTTGCAGTTTAACACCATTATTCCTCATCCTGTTACTACAGTCCCAGATAAAGAGTCCTTCCCCATCTTTCCTGTCGGCCCATTTCAGGAACTGGAAGGCTGTTATTAGGTCTCCCTGGAGCCTCCTCTTGTTCAGGTTGAAAAACCCTCTCTCAGCCTGTCTTCATAGGAGAGGTCCTCCAGCCCTCTGATCCTTTTTGTGGCCTTTTTGCTGCTATTCCAAAGTTAACTGTTCTCTGTGAGCTCTCAAAGACAACTGTTAAACAGGCAGTCCTTTAATTATCCTAGGATAACTTTCTCCTTTTTACCTTTGTATTCAGAAAATGTATTATCTTCTCAGCATTTGTCTAAATTCGCAGTGTGAAAGAAAGTAAGCTGGTTGAAGCATGGGCAGCTACTGATATCATCTTGGCAGTTTTGAATGCTACCATCTACAGATTCATTCATTCATTCACTGTTGTGTAATTTATTTTAAATCACCCAGGATCACTGTTGTGATTGGCTATGGACTCAGTAATTGGGTAATGACTGTAACCTGATGACTTGGAACAAAACTGAGGTCAGTATATTTGCAGTGTTACAGTGTTACAGACACATCTAAAAGACCACGTGTAGAATCATAAAGGTTATAAAAGAGCTGCTGTTTATGTGGGAAACCATGGTTGTCTACATTTTTTAAAATTTATTTGATGCATGTGTGCTTTGGCCAAAAAAAAAAAAAAAAAAAAGCAGAAGTTTTGACAGCACATAACACAAATTGTCTTTTGCTTCACCAACCCCTTTCAAAGGACTTATAGAAAGTCAGTCAGCTAGCAGCTTGTACACATGTTATTAGCACCATGCAAAATCCATATTTGGATTTTTTAAAACAGTCTCTGATTTGCTGGACATCTACTCACAGATCCATTGCAATTCCAGTGGAAAACAAGTAAAACTGCATCTGACTAATGAACTTTCAATGAGAGTATCTGCACAATTTCAGTCAAGTTGTACAGCCTCGGAAATTCTTTCCCTGCAGAAATGGTGGCATGTGAATCTGTTTATCTTCAGGTCCCTTTTAGAAGCTCATTTCCAGGCTCTTGCCTGAGGGAGTGGCAATAAAAAAATACATCTAATTAATCCCAGACCAGAGGATTTTGCTTAAGGCTGGTGTTGGTCACTCATAAGCAGGCTGTCTACACCAGTGTTTAAATTATGTAAAGGTCCCCAGGAGAGTTATCAGTAGATACCTTCTCTACTTCAAAATACAAGATAGACGTGCATAACACAGTGCCAAATCTGACTTCAGTTAAGTTAATGTAAATCAAATGCAATTAAAATATCTTTTACCGAGACAGACAAAAAAGTGTAGTGGTTTACTGACTACATCTTTCAGAAATGCCTAAAAAAATGTTATTCTATAAGTAACAGCACATCCTGACACCACTTCATAGTGACACACAGGCTGATCAGTCAGCCAGCTGTTAACAAGAAGAGTATGCAGCCTAAGATTCTGCAAGTCTTTTCCTTGGGTAGTGTGTGCATTAATTTACATATGTATCTCTGCCCAAGAGATGTTTTCACAATATTTGCAAATATGTGCCTTCTAAAAAAATGTAAATTCACTGCACATATTCCGTACGGTTTTTGGAATGGCATCAACAGGATGGACTGAACAAATTACTGGTTGCTGCTACTTGGGAAACTCTAACACGAGAAGGAATTATTTTTTCAACTGAATCTCAGAAAGGATTTTGAGGAGGAAGTAAGTATTGTAGCAAATTAGTAACCTTCCAAAAAGCCTAGGATTTTTAGAAATTCTGGAGAAAATATAAAATGGCCTAAAGCACTGGCATATTTTTCTACAGACAGCAGATCTTCAGGAATGGAGGGGAGTGGGGAAAATAGGGGAGGAAGATTACAAAAAATATTCTTTACGGAAAAACAAAAGCAGAGCCCAAGATTCAGTAATAATCTATATTTTGATGCACAGAATCATGGCCTTTGTGAAATCTCCTCACTTATAAGTGGAAACGCAGAACATTTGGACTTATACAGTGGTAAAAGGTAATTTCTCTGTTTGGCAAGTGTAAATTGTAAATGAAAGTCGCTCGTAACTTATCCTCTCATGCTTTTGGTAAATTTAGCTCAACTTTATGGCCAAAACTTCAAAGAAGAAGAATGATTCATGAAAGGTCTAATACCCTCACAAAACTACTGAGGATAATTTAAAAGTTTACTTTTTATGATACTTGGATGATTACAAGAAACCCAGCAAGTATTATGACAAGCATTATTTCTTAACCAAAACCAGACTTGAAACTACTGTACAACCGAGCCTGGAAACTGAGGAGCAATGGAGTTTGAGGTTTTGTGAATGAGTCAAATGATTTGGGGGTTTATACGTTGCTTCATTATTTTAAGCCCTTTTTTTCATGTGAAATAAGAATTCATTTTTTCAAAAGCTAGTAAAAAAAGTTATAAGAAAAATTCCTTGAGTACAGAAAACAAGAAATTAGATATCTTGCACAAAAAGTGGCCTTTTAATCTCTTTTCTTTGCCCTTTATCTTCACAGGCCTTTTATAATGGCTTTAACTCTGTGTATATGCTTTCTCTGTTTGCTGTGCTCTCTTTGGTCATATGAATCCATGGGTTTGTTCTATTCCTGAGTTCTTGTAAACACTGTGGAGAGATATCTAATCATGTTATTCTCAAAAATTAGAGTGGTCCCTATTTACTAGTGTTAAAAAAGCTTTGAAAATCTAGTCTGAATACTAAAGTTTTATTTCAGAACCAGAACGGACAAATGGTTTTGCCTAGTGGAGTTTTGAAAATATTAAAAGGTTCAGCTTCTACTGAAGTGTGATTCTGTGCGTGTAAAATTAACTAAGTTCCTTGAGTTGCTAGAAGTAGAAGCAGTATGAAGGATTGTATTTAGCGTCTAAATATTATAGCCTTAGAAATTGAAACAGAAAATATTTGGAGTAAATTTTGAATGCATAAGTGAATAACTGGTACTTTTGTAATCCTCGCATATATACGTGTAGCCACATAGATATATAAATGTGCATAATTTATAGAAAGATATTACTTCTTACTTTGTATTGTAGATATATAGAATTATCATCTTAACATCAGTGTTTAAAATTGAGATACTTTTTATAATATCTCTTGTTATATTTAGAAAGGATCTACACTTTCCAACCTCACTGAAGGGAAGCATTTCAGCATATAAGTTATGCAGACTGTGCAACAGCTATTTAAAAGTCTGGAATAACACCTTAGAGACCTCACAGAAACCTCAAGACGTTCATGTTTCTACAGAAAGTAAACCCCAAAAGAATTATCAAGCTGGGGGGAGGGGGAAGTTCAAAAATTCAACTTGCTGGTTCAAAGCAGACTGTAGAAGAAAGAGACTTAGGTGATTTGTTGGTGACACTAATCTCTTATACCTGTTTTCAAAGGTGAAGGCTCTTATGACCAGGCTCAACTGAGACAGTGGTTTCCACACTAAACTCTCGCAACTCCCACTGAAACCACCGTAACCTCCAGAAGCCTTTTGGGGGGGTTTCTATCTTCCTCTTGCACCCTTCAAAAACTTAGAAAGAAAAGGGAGGCAATGAATTATAGACAAACCCCTCGCACACAACTTTTTCAGGCCCTTCTGCTTCACCTGGCACTGTGCAGTGGCCGGGAAATGCCCACCCATGCTGCCATACATGTGGGATGGTCTGCCTTACACATGCAGGGCAGTGGCACAAACTTCCTGCCACCAATGGTGACTGATAGCCTAAAAATGTTTTCATTTTAAAATGGTCTTAACACATAACAGTATTAATGATGTATCCTTATTTATTTATTAAATATCAGGGTATGGTTTTGGGTATTGCAATATAGGGAGGAATGCCTTAGGCAAAAATACAATTGACTCTGATTAAAATAAAAACATAAATACAATAAATTGCAGACTTTGGTATTTAACTGATAGTGTAATAATCTTTTGGTCCACCAAATTAAACCTCTAGGTAGAAAGCACATTTTAGTGTGACATCTAAGCTTGTTTTGGGGTGGGGGAAAAGCACAAGTTAATACAAAACATGTCTGATGGATTTGGAGGAGATGAGTTAACAGGAATAATAGAAAGGGGGGAGAAATGAAAAATGAAGACAGAAGAGATACAAGAGCTCAAATGCATAATATTCCAGAAGCATGGTAAGAAAAGGATTGACTATTTCAAGCAAATGAACAGAAAATAGAAATTAAAACCAAAAAGTCCATGCACCCAAAGGTAGAATTTCTTGTAACATAATCTGTTTGTAGGAAATACAGATTGAAAACACCAGGAGCGAAAAACACCGAGACTCACTTCTGATTCCCTAGTGCAAGAGCAACCCTGGATTCCCAGAGCACTGTCTATGTGCCTGGACACACAGGTGCCTCTTGCAGCAGAGCACTTTGTTGTACCACAGTACCCATGGTCAGAGACAAAATGCATTGGCACCCTAAAAATAAATTAATTCATTGCTTATTATATGGGCTGGTTCTTTCTCCTCAGCCATTTATCCTAAATCATCTGCAACTCCAGAGAATGAAACTGCTCCTAGAATTCATCATGTTATTTTCCTGGTTCTCTTTGTGTCTAAGCTTTTTGGCCTCTGTGTAATTTTTTAGAGGGAGGTTTTTAAGCAAATTGTGTCATTTCCCACTGAAACCAGAGTAGGAATTTTCACAAAGTCAGTCAGTCTCAGCTGGGACATTATAAACATGCAGGTGAGGGATTATAATAAGCACATTTTTGTTGTCCTCTAGAAACACCTACTGGGCTGTTATATCAACATAATCTTTTTCTTTCAAAGTGTAATGTAATGTATAAGCAAGTACAAATCAAGATCAAAAATATCTCAGTTTAATCAACCACATTCTTTTTCTCATATTTTGACGGGTTGGGGTTTTTTTGTCTGCTTGGTTAGGTGATTGATTTAGCCCTGTCTTGAGAAGAGCATTTATGTCTGAGGCTTTTGTCAGCGTACTGTATGCACAAAAATGGCAGGGAGAGGTCTGGGACACCTTTTGTGCTACTCGTTAAGCATTCAAGGGTGCTGAATGCCCACTGACTTTGCCAACTGGACAGGGCTAAAGAATAAGTCATCTGTAGATATTTTATCTTTTTCATCCCATAACCTTCTAAATCATGGTTAAATGCACCATCAGTCACAACACAGCAGGACTTTCTCCATGGTGGCTCATGTTATGTACGACAGCTGAACACAAGCAAAGGTTACTGGTCAAACTTGTTTTCGAGAGTAGAAGAGCTCCAGCTGCTGCATAGGTGAGTGAGCAAAGACCCAGCATCCGCAGCTTTCTCAAAATGGTACCATTTAGCTGGACATACCCAAGGGCTGGGAGGTGGAGCAACATGTACACGGGGGAGTGAACATTTTTATGTTGGAACTGTGACCATCTGCTTCTTTTGTTAAGTACCAATGACTTTGGAAGATCATTATTAAAAATATTAGTCTTTTGATGGGGATGCTCCTGTCCTGGCTAATCCATTATTGAATAAACAGTTCAGAGTGCTGTACTTTTTCTGTATCGGGTCAGAATAGTTTTTTTATGTTCACATTTTTTTAATGTTTTCAATGAGTCAAAGAGGAAAACAATGCATCTGTGGGTCTGTGAGCAACATTGTCTAGTGGGAGGTTTCCCTGTCCATGACAGGGGAGTTGGAACAGGAGTGTACACATGAGTTAGGTGGAACAGGAGTCTACACATGAAGGAGCTGCTGTAAAAACCTGTTCCTGAAAGGCTACTCATCTCCCATCAAATATTATCCTCTTGAACATGATGCTCTTCGTACAGATAACTGGGCTTCTCTTTGTTCCCTCTGACCCACTTCCAAACATCCAAAGGGAGAGTGAGGGGAAGAGTCACACAGGTCGAGTATTGTTTGAAGGGCAAGGTGATATGTGGGTTTTCATTTTCTTATTCACATAAATTGAGGTTCTCAATTACTCTGCTCCCTCAGAGCTCCAGTTCTTGACATAAAGAGAATGTCAGAGCACATCACTGCCACAAAAGTGTCAAAAAAACTCACTTACCTAATAACTAGATTTTACTTTCAATTAGTTGAGAGACCCTAAGCACAATATTTCTCAGCCTGTGACCACTGTAATAGGTACCTCTGCAAGGTACTCTTTCTACCCAAGAAGTACCCTCTGAAACTCTGCTTAACTTTTACAGTTTTAAAAAACAAGTAATGCCCTAAGTCAAGGGCATTACAACCATATTACTCTCCAAGAATTTTTCTACCATATATAGTATTGGTCTTTCATCCAGGCCCAGTGCCATGATTTGACATTAGCCTATCCTCGTTGCCTGGTGAAGGACAATGTCCCAAGACAGGTTTCAGAGAATTAAAAGCAGCCACACCAAGAATTAAGAACTAGCTAACAAGCTCCTTCTGGTGCTAACTCCAGCCTCTCTGTAGGAAATATTTTTTCTTTTAATAGCTTTGTATAACAAAAACAGCTGACACTAAAATGTGCCCATCTGGCAAAGGTAAAGAGAAGGTAAACTGTAACAACGCATTCTTGCAAAATGACAGTCTGGATTTTCTTCATTTCAAGTATACATACCTATACATTATGTTCCAAAATCTCTCTATTCAAATACTCATCTTTAGGAGCAAATTTTCACATATTTCAGGTTCTTCATATATAAAGTAGAGGACTGGGAAGGGGAATACAGTGATAGGGCAGCCATGTAGACAAGTTACCTGGGAAGGAATAGAGATACTGCATCGGGCACCACAAGTGGATGTGGGAGGGAAGTTTAACATCCCTTTGGATTACTCATAAATTCACATCTGAACCTTGTTTTCATATGTGTAGTTGTGGTGATATCTACAAATATTCTCAGAATTTGATCATATACATTAATCTAAACCTTTACTGAATAATGGCTTAGCTGTCATAGAATCATAGAATCATAGAATCATAGAATCATAGAATCATAGAATGGTTAGGGTTGGAAGGGACCTCAAAGATCATCGAGTGTCCATGAATTATTCCTTATGTAGTGGCAAAAATAAAAAGGGAGTTGTTCCTACTGTTCTGTGAAAGCAGAATAACGAATTGTAAACTATTTTCTTCAGCCATACTAAAGTTACAGGCCAGCAAATATCTTGAAAACTGATAACTACATTAAGTTAAATACTCTACAATGATATGACAGTTAGCAGGTTATCTGCACAAGAGGCCAAAATTACACATACCATAAGGAGAAAATTTCTCGTTAAAAAAATGGAGCTTGACATTATTCTGCATTATATATAAAAACTTGAAAGTATTAGTTAGACCCCCCAAAAATATATTTTTTTGTCATGGGCATTACTTCCAGTTCAGGAAAAATATCTATTGGGTGATAAGTAACTTACTGTAAAATGCCAGTAAATTTGTCACATTTATATTCAACCAATATTTATAAATTGCAACAGAGATTAAGCAATTATTTCAATGTTTTTTGATAACATATTCTCAGTGGAGGAGTATAATCATTGTATAATGAAAACTAACACAAGGTAAAAACATTACATCTGACAGTCCGAATAATATGCTTATTCACAGTAAGCATCTTTAAGATATCCTTCACAGATCATTAGCTTCATGGGATTAGGAATGAGCCTGCATAGATTTAGAGATGAATCCTCCTCCTCAGGATATTGTAACAGGTATGAAGCCCTGTCCAAGCCATATGGTGCCAGAGAGCAGCAGTCTTTCCCAGGGGCCTTGTCAGATTTAGCCACAATCTATTGCCAGGGACAGTTGGTGAAATCTGATACTCACTTAGTTTAGTGCAACAGAAGTCCTCTTAAAGATATTATCAAGAGTACAGTGATCACACCAAATGACTTGCGCTCTGTCAGTCTGCCACATTTCTCATATAATGCCATATGTGGTAATCATACCATATAGATGTTTCACTTTTTTCCTTCTAAGATATATTCATATTTATGTATAAATATATATGCTTACTTATATCTCCCATCATAAAATTCATCACACAAGCATCCTTTTCACAAGTTAATATAGACCTATAGCTGGAATATAGTGAGCAGCTGGAAAAGAAGAAAATATTGCCATGGTCTTAAAGTATTTCTGTGTTTTGGCAGGTAATCTAGTAAATATCCCTATCATTTTTCCATCAGACGTTATATAAGGTTTGGATTACTCCTACTGTAAATGGAATTTGAAATTCATTATAAGAAACATGCTAAGCATTCATCTGGAATACATTTTAATGATGTCTTTTAAAGCAAATAGAACTGTTATATCTGTACATCATAGCAGTTAAAATAATTCATATACATAGATCCGTTGTAAATAGCATGAGTGGGTGGGATGGGGTGGGGTGGAGCAGTGGGGCACAAGGGATTTATTCAGTAGAGTTTTCATTTTTTTCCAGAACTGCTGTTGTCCTTCTGTAGCACACAGATCTCAGTCGAATAACATATTTAAGGCTGTGCTTTTTTCTGCTGCCTGCAACAATCCAACACAAATTGACTTTCATACTCCCCACATGCTCCTCTGAACTATATTCCATGTACAACATATATAGCACAGGCCAAAGGAGAGAAACCATTCTTTCACCAGTGGGTCACTCCATTGAACTGAGAGCAGCAACAAAATAGGGAAAGGCATGACAAATACTTAAATCCAGCTAAAATTAATCAGGAACTCAATTAGGCAGAAAGTAATTACCAAACCTGTAATTTGACTAGGACACAGTAGCAGATGTTCCTACTCTTGCATAAAATACCATGGGACATTTAATTAGCTTAAAATAGCCTCATCTTTGGAATTCACTTCCCATCCTCTTGGTCAATAATACTCTCAGTTTACTGTACTGCAAGGCCCATGTGTTTTCCCCAGCTGCAAGGCATTGGGAAAACTCCAGTGAATGATTCTAAACATATTTTAGCTAGACTTAACTGCATTTTTTGCAGATTAGACTCTTAGACATACAGGAAGGATTTACTGCAGCACAGTTTATGTAAGAGTTATCAAAAAGCCGGGCTCCTTTTTAGAGCGTGTTGATCTTGTATTCATAAAACCACAATTTTAGATGCCACCCTGGAGAGCATACCTTCTGCCACATCCTCCTTATCTTCTTGCAGAGGCAGGGATCCAGCAAAGACTCAGAGAGAAGCACATCAGCTGCTAAATCACTGACCCTCCTTTCTTGAATATGTCAGTTTCTCCAGGGAAAATTTCCATTTGGGTGCTGAACAAACAGGTTGTTATTTTGTTTTGTCCAACAAGATCTCATCCCATAATGGTGTAACTTAAAGCCTCATATTAAACTCCATGTCTTGAAAGAAAATGAAATAATATTTGAATGAGGAAGGTTTTTTTTCTCTCATTTGCCTTGTTTTCTCTAGAAAATAAAATCCTGTATTCACTAAATCATATCTCTGTTGCCATGGAAATTGTGGAGATCTTACACCTTGGCATTTTGACTTCATTTCTGGATCATATAGGAGAAGAAGATGGAATAGGACAAGTTGGGCTAAGAGGGTAACACAATGATTTAAACAAAAACATCTCTCATAATTAAACTGAAGTGTCAAGGATATTCATGAAAAACACAGAAAGATAAGTGGATTTAAATGTAAATGTAAAGCATTAAGCTGGTTTCCCTTTATATCTTATGCCCCTTAAAAATATTATAGATTCCACCACCACCACCTTTATTTTCTGGTTAAAATATTGATAATATTACCTAATGATATTTTATCATATTGACAGGCCATGGAACAGTTACCAAAGCAGGTTAAATACATCTTTCAGTGGAATAATACTCAGGTTAGTTTTAGCCCAACTCACTATTAACACTTAAACATTGCATTTTTTTGCAGACTGTGTGTTTACTCATAAGATGAATACTAGAAAACTAAACAAATCCTAAATTAGGAATTTGAGGTTGTATTCAACCATAATACAAGAAAATAATATTGATTATTAGATTGATCTGCTGTTCTGCTTAGTACTAAAGATGAATAAAAATTAATTGTGTTCAAAATCATTCTCAGTTGTTTAAATTAGCAAGTATGTAAACAGTTGCTATGTAATCTGTTATTCCTTCATTTCAAATAGGTGTTGGCTGAAGACAGAAAATTGTTTTTAAAAAGCAAAATGCATGTGTGCCACTGGCAGATTTCAAATGAAACTGTGACTGTAAGCAGGCTGCTAAAATTCCAAGGAGTGGATAATTTCATTTGGTTTAATCTCTAATGTTATGCAAGGGCTTCAATAGTATCGGTGATTGAGTGAAATAGACATTGAGCAGACCCCAGAGAGTTAATCCACTGAGGTTTGTTTCACTTGGTAACTGTTCTCAATAGGGCTAAACTAAATGTTCTTTAGTGGCTGTGTATGTCAGTAGTGCTGTCCCACTTTCCTTGGCAGTTGCCTCAGCTTACAAACTACTGAAAATTGGAAATTTCTTTCTTTACCCAAGCCTATTACAAGGAGCAGAGGGAGGGAAGCTAGGTATATATGGTCAAACCACAGTGTTTTGACTATAAACACAAGGAGGGTTATATATAACATACAGTACTTAGATTCTACTGCAAGTGATTACTTTGCCTCACAAGCCACAGTATGCACAGTAACAGGGTTGTGTTACTTAAAAATCAGTGGCAGCATATATGCTGGAACAGAATATCATACCGTTTCTTCACTAGACTTTGGTATTTTGAACACAGTAGCCATCAGGCTGAGCTACATAACATTGTTCACTGTACTGTATGGCAAGAGAAGATGCTGCAATTAATATGAATTAATTTTGCAATATCTCTGTAGGAGTTATTTTGATCTTATTAAGTGGAAAAAATGAAGAAGGTAGGAAACTGTTGCTAAATGTAAAGGAGAACACAAGCTACAGTACCAAGGAAATTAGTATGACATCACCTATACTGAAGCCTGATTCCCATTGTCCACTGCATGAGGAATTGGGTAAACTGGGCTGTTGATTTGGTGGATATCTGCACCGTGTAGAAGAGAGTAAAGAGAGAACAGGTCTGCTCCCCTACAAAAATGTTATGAAAATGAAATATGTATTCTGGATTCATACTCTGATGTACACAGATCCACTGATGTTATGGTTATGCAAGATCCCTGAATGAATGCTGATGTCATCACTACTAGTCTGCCCCTGCAGGCCACCACTAGCTGCTAGCGACCACATAGGAAAACAACTAGCCATCACATAGGGAAACAGAATAATTTACATTAGAAGCCAACTGTGGAGGTCATCCAGTCTAATAGGAATAATAAGCAAGTAGATACAGCAATAGGTTAATTTCTTAACCCCGTCTTCTTTGAACAAATCCTGGAAGCAGAATTTCCTCTAATATCCTAGAAACCATTTCCAGGCACCTTAAGGACATGAAAATCATCAGGAGTAGTCAGCATGGCTTTACCAAGGGGAAGTCATGCTTAACCAAGTGACTGGCCTAGTAGATTAGGGGAGAGCAGTGGAGGCATCTGGACTTCAATAAGGTTTTTGATACTGTCCCCCGTAAGATCCTCATTGACAATTTGTTGATGTATAGGTTAAGCAAACAGTGAGGTGGACTGAATAACCAGACACAAAGGGTGACAACCAGTTGCTCAAAGTACAGTTGGAGGCCAGTAACTAGCTGTGTAGTTCAGGGCTAAATATTGGGTTCAGTCTTGTTTAACTAACACCTTCATTAATGATCTGAATGATGAAGCTGAGGACAGTGTATCCTCAGCAAGGTTCAGATGACACAAAACTGGGAGAGTGGCTGATATTCCAGAGGTTTGTGCTGCCAACCAGAGGGACCCTGGCAGCATGGAAAAATAGGCTGCCAGAAACCTCATGCAGCTAAAGGAGAAGTACAAAGTCCTGCACCTAGGGAGGAACTACCCCAGGCACCAACATATGCTGGGAGCCACCCTTCTGGAAAGCAGCTTGGTAGAAAAGGACCTGGGTGTTCTGGTGGGCACCAAGTTAACATGAGCCAGCAATGTGCTCTTGCTGTAAAGAAGGTTAATGATATCCTGGGCTGTGTTAGGC
This sequence comes from Calidris pugnax, assembly GCF_001431845.1. Classification (NCBI taxonomy): domain Eukaryota; kingdom Metazoa; phylum Chordata; class Aves; order Charadriiformes; family Scolopacidae; genus Calidris; species Calidris pugnax. The sequence continues at coordinate 12,446,614 of NW_015094508.1, read as the reverse complement.
AAAGTATTGCAAGCAGGTTGAGGGAGATGATCCTTTCCCTCTTCCCAGCTTTGGTGAGGCCACACCTAGAGTACTGTGCCCAGTTTTGGGTTCCTCAGTACTAAAAAGACATAAAGCATCTCACATAGGAGGAAAGGCTGAGACATCTGGGACCGTTCAGCCTGGAAAAGAGAACATTCATGGAGAATCTTATTAATGTACATAAATACTTGAAGGGACAGTGTGAAGAAGGAGCCAGGCTCTTTTCAGTGGTGCCCAGTGACAGGATGAGAAGCAATGGTAAAGGAGGTTCCCTCTGAACATCAGAAAGCACTTTTTTACTTTGAGGGTGACTGAGCACTGGAAGAGGTTGCCCAGAGAAGTTGTGGAGTCTCCATCATCAGAGATATTCAAAAGTCATCTGGACATGGTCCTGGGCAGCTATCTCTAGGTGACCCTGCTTGAGCAAGAGTGTTGGACGAGGTGGCCTCCAGAGGTCCCTTCCAACCTCAACCATTCTGTGAAACTCATACGTTAGGTATTCCAGCTCCTCAAATATCCTGGTGGCCTTCTACAAGACTCACAGCATTATGTCAGTGTCCTTATGGGGGGAACCCAAATCTGGACACACAACCCTACATGTTGTCTTATAAATACCAAATACAGGTGAAGAACCACTCCTCTCAACTTGCGTAGTGTGTCCTTACCAATACAGCCAGTGTGTATGACTGGAGTAATTTTAATCAGGAACTTGATTGCTTGCTCTTCCATTCTAACTGAAGACAGTAAAACAGAGCCAAAGAAATATGATGTTAGTACTTAGAAGATGAAGTTCCCAAATATCAAGGCCCAAATCATCATTTTATCATGTGAAAATAAAAGATTCAGAATGGTCAATTTTCAAATATATCTTGAAAAGAATTTTTCATGGAAACCAACTGGCTCCTACAAACACTGTTTGTTTTTTTCCTTTCTTAAGAACTCGGTTTCTAATCCTCCTGTTATGGAGGAATAATTTTATTTTTTGTCTACAGAGATATAAATCCAAACAATCTCAAATCTGAATATCCCCAAAATAATATTAATATGAACCTCAAACTTTCAAGGTATCATTTTTAGAAGCTTGGAGTTTCTGATCCCATTTAAAAATGAAAGAGGGACAGTCATCACTGGCACTACGGCAAAATAAAATTTGTCAGTGCAAACTGAGAGGACCTGTCTGCCCCTCTCCTGATAAAGTTTACCACTCCACTAGAGAGCCTGTAAAAATGTTACCACCTCAGCAATGTCCTTCTCATTCACATAACACTAAAAGCAGAGAATAAACCTAAGTGCAAACTAAGCTGCTGCTGATTTGTCTCCTTCAGCACTCGTGTAAAGCTTTTGCTTTGTAGGGTGCTCCAACCCCTTCATCCTTATTTCCTTCCACAGGGAAAACTGCAGCAGAACAAGACTCCACAGACCTGAGTACTGTTCACCCACACTGGCCAGTTAAACCAGATGCGTGAAGCAGTTCAACATCAAAGTCAGGACTTGGACTAAATGTGATGTAGACTGACTACACACACATTGTACTTAAAACTCCCAGTTAGGCTTGCTTTAGCAACCAAAAATAAGTATTTGATTAGGCACTTAATGCTGACAGGCAGTGGATGTCATGTTTTAAATAGGAACATTCTTTTAACAGCAGGAGTTCCTCTAAGAGAAGACCTGAGATAACACCAGAGATCATTCAAATTCTTTTCCGTATGCTACTACAGCATGTTACCAGAGGTTCTTTGAAACATGTTTACAGGCAGGAAAATATGCTACTCTCTAACCTGGAGTAATAGTCAAGCATCCATGCCCATCCAATCTTATGATTCATTTGTCATTAAAAAGTTACAATGATCTAAAAGCCATTCAATGGGCTTATAGCCTCTTAGATTTGTGGACTTACTCTATGTTTAATGAGATGTTCCTAGGCAATAAACAAGGATTTCATTTATAGCCATCAGGTAACTTTCTAGTTCTTCCACAAAAATATTATTCCTACACGACTTCCTCAAGCACAGGAAAAGTCTGATTCTGGTCTGGCAATTTTTCATCCTACAGTTTTTTACATAAGCTGAGTCAAAGAGACAAGGAAAGAGTCATCTGAGTTTAAGAACAATCTTACAGCATGAATCTTAAATCTCTGTGCGCATTTTATGGCATATATAAAACAATAAGTAAAGTCCTACAGGTTTAATCTGGCCTTGATCTTTTCAAGACATCTGTGACTACTGCTTAGTAGTGCCAAATCAAGCTCTAATTTTCAAAGCATCTGTATCCAAGCAGTTATAGATATGTAAAAATTGATCACAATCATGGCTTATACGAGGACAGCACATATACTGAGAAACGCAGTACATGTATTGTTCATATTAAACAATTCAACTGTCTCCACTCACTGGGGCTGACAAATTTATTTATTTTGCAGATCCCTGGTAGATATGCCCTCATCTGATTCTTATAAAACTGCTTAAGTCTCTTGAGCTTGTGAAATATCATTTAGATCAATTAGATGAAGTGGAATCAAAAGAAGTGTTCAGTGTCTAAGACAAGGTACATGGAATAAATGTACCAGTAGATTGAACAACAATAAAATGACAAAATAGATTATTTCATTCTAGACATTAAATCCTTGCCGCTCACCTGGATCCTCAATTTTGGTCCTTAACTCAGAAGCTGATTAGGAGAATATGATAATTCAGGAAATTAAGTAACACATGCAGACTAGGTTCACAGCAGGCATTTCTTCCAATACAGCAACTGGCACAGCTGGTCTCCAAGTGCAAGCAGTGGCACAGCACTAGGTCCTCCACTTCAAAATCACTCCCCAGTACATCAGGCATTCATGTACTCCAGTCTTGGGAAGAAAAAAAAAAAAAAATAAAAGAAGAAAAAAAGAATTCTTGCACACAATATATTTTTTTCAGTTATCTATTCAAGCGCATAACAAATTGCTGAAAAAGATGGCTGTTTACAATAACGTCTTTTTAAAAGTTTTTCCTCATTACTGAAAAGATTTAGGTACAATTTATTCTATTCAAGGTGACCTCCATTTTGGACCTTGAATACTTAAAAGTTATTCAAACATACATATTATAAAACTTGCAAGGATAAACAAACAGGTTGTTGTCGAAGAGTGGCTGTATGGGTGTTTACACTAAACTTGAGTTCATGCCAAGTGTGAAGTAGATGTCTAGTTCAAAAGGCTCTTCATGTAAGTAATAAAAGTGCGTCTTCTCCCAAAGAAACAGCCCTTTCCCAATGTTATTAAACATTCCTCAACTTACACAGTGTCCTGGCCAACCCCAGGGAATGGAGAATGTGATGAATAATTCTGTGCAGAAATATTTACATAAACTTTGCAGTGGTGTACAGATGGAGGCTATGACAAATTTCAGTACCATAGAAATATAACCTACCTACCTGAAACCTCCCACAGAAATAAATTCACAGATTTGCTCTATCACTTTGCTGATGGCATCAGAGTAGTCAACTTTTTGAGATGCTGCAGTTAGATGGAAAGTACAATGTTTTCTGACAGAAGATTAAGTTTTGCTTATTGGTCTGAGTGGTCTGATCCTGGTCCTTCAGGTCCTTCAGAAAGATTTATTTTCCTGCAAAATCTTTGTGAGGTGCTTGGGACAAATCGTTTACCTTCCTGCTTGAATGCTACTATGCTATTGTGTGTAATAACTATGTATAGCAATAAATGAACACTCAAAATTTAACTCTTTCTGTTGCTGTTGTATATAAATGAAAATTGCTATGATAGCACTGGAAAGGATATTTATTTTTCTCTAAATGTGAAGTATGCTTTGGAGGACTCCCTACAGATGATATGGGAAGAGTTCAGTTCTCTCAGTATGTACTGAGCTGAGCTGTATGAACTGAGCTGGAAGCTGCTTAGTTCTTCCCAGGAAAAAATGAAGGCAGTGTAGGTACAGGCTTCCAGCTCTGACACAGGTCCTTACAGGGGGACTGTGACCACAGAGTCAAAGCAAAGCTGTGTCCCTGAAGAGAAGTCTGCTTCTGAAAGCCCAGGGTGAGGGGTGTCACTCTTCTATATTGCTGCAGGCACTGTGCCATCATCTTTCTGCTTTACACACCTTGAGAACAAAAACAGCTAGAGAAGCATCTAGGTCTGGAAAGCCACATGGGCTCATGTGCCAAACTGCTTGGATGAGAGCAATTGTGGGAAGACTCAGAAAAACTCTGTAGTGCTTGGAAACTTAAAAATTAAAACACAGGAGTAACTAATAAAATTAGATATCTATAGGCTCCAGCAAGAGGAGCAAATGAGAACTTTGATTTCTCAGTTTAGGTGGAGCAACTCTCCAGTTCCATTTTTCCTTAGACTAAATCCCAAGAGACAAGTGCTGCATTACAGCCTCTGGAAAACAGGCAGCAGAGATTGTCCAAATTTTCCTCCTGTGACAGCGTAGTTTACAGGGATCTTCCCTTGACCATAGCTCCAAGTAAACACAATATAAATATTATTATTAAATGTGGTATTTGGACTTCCAAGACACTATCCACATTTCAGTATCTGGCCCTAAGGAAAAACAATTTTTTAAACCTAGAGTAGAGTAAGATTTAATCTTTTTTACCATTATTACATAGAAATACTGAGAGGCTGGGGAAAACGTAAGATTTTCATCATCAGGATCTCACAGAAAGCAATAGTTAGTAGCAGATGAAGGTTGCAAACTTGATACCACTGAATCAATGACAATCTTTCTAGAGATTTCAGTGGGAAGAGGGTAAGACTCTTACACTTGTTTTGTTGCAAAGATTAAGTATTGAAGAACTGCTCCCAGCCTTAATTGTGATACTTACGTACACTCTACATAAGACCCCTTTAAAAAATCCTACTTAGCAAGCCTAGAATAATTCATTGAAATTACATGAATTAACTTAATTTATGTTCTCTCTGTTCTTTTTCTTAATAGGGATATTCACATTCTGACTATCTGGAACAAATTCTTAGTGATTTTTATCATTATCTTTACCAAACATTAATTGCAACAGAGATTTATGAATGGAAAGCAGGGTTTTTTTCTTTGCCTAAAATATCTTCATAAGTATGCATGTGGGAGGTCAGAAAATGTAAGTGATTTCCATTTGCTCTTTCATTCCCTGCCTTTAAAAAGTGTGACTGGAAAACAACCCTCATAGCAAGCAGTTCCTGCTATTATATAGTTAAAACAGAATATACGGAGATTATTTGCAACATTGGGTTACAACATCACCTACCCACAAAAGGCTTATCACAGAATCAGGACTTCAGTTTCAGCACTGATTTTCATGCTTTATCAAGTTTTTTGTATGTAAAGGGAGAAGCTCATCAAAAGAAGTATGAACTCAGAAAAATACAGCACATGGATAATTGGTTCAAAAGACATTTCTCACTGAGAGATCGTTAATGGCTTGTGAACAGACTTTTTATTTGGGGGAGGGTTTGGAGCTGGTGCTCCTTATCCTGTGCTGCTCAGGGGAGGGCCAACCATGACCAGTTAGTAGACTGACCATCCATGGTCTATTGCCATGTAAAACAAGATGAGCTACCTGAAAAGGAGCTTGTCAGGGCACAAGGCACCACTCTGCTAGATCTGTAAACCATGGAATTTACCTTTAACAGGTTTATCTTGTACAGGTAACTGGGTATTTACTCCTGATTCAGTCTTCTACAGACAGAGACTTCAAATTTTCTTTATGATCTAATGAACTGAAGAACTCCAGCTCAAAAAACGCAACCTTAGTCACATTTTGTCTGAGGTGTTGCAGGTGCAATAGAGAAGCCAAGAGAGACCCAGAGAGACGTGAGGAGTGAAAACAATAGGAGCCATGAAGTGATAGGATATCAGCAGAAAAGTTTTTTAATTCTTCTGAAAGGTTCGCTTTAGAAGGAAAAGAATTGTTATTACTATATAATGGATTTGACTTTTTTTCTCTAAACAGAATTCCCCGTAAGGGCTTTTAAAGACTCCTGGGTTTCAGGCATCATACCTGTGTTGTATCTCGCTTTAATATATTGGTACATTTGAAAAGGCACAATGGGCCATGCACTGAAGGGTGCTCTGCCCCTTCAGTTAAACCTATAATAGCGTAGTAATTAGTGTGATTTTCTTACACATGTTATTGTTTAGGCAGTTGCCACTTCGGGGAATTTTGGAGAGGAAAGATGTTTGATCTGACTCAGCTGTTAATATAAAGCATAAAGTCAGCACAAGGCAAAAATTTTCTCCTAAGTTGATGAGAAAAAAATATATATTTAAGTTTTTAATCAGACAATATCAGGGCAAGAAAAGTGTAGTGTTACTCCATCTCACTTGACAGCCTTTGAATTCAGAAGCTGTGTATTTAGATAATGAGGCATATCACCAATTGCAACCAAGCCTTGCTCACTGGAACTTCACACAGATAAAACTGTGCCACAAAGGTATGCTCTAATTATGCTAATCATGGGGCCTTGGCATTCACTCAGAGAAGTCACTCTATATTCATCAGCAGCAAGAAAAGTGTCAGAACAGCATGCCGCTACTTGGCTACTTCCTTAATAGCCCACCAGCTTCTGTCAAAGGCTGAGTGTCCTGTTCCCATGCAGTTTGTCTAATCTTACGAGTTCTACAATTATTTTGTCATTGTGATGGCTGAAGGGTGGTCTGCAAAAAGCCTGGTGTTTTTGTAATTGTGGGTGGTATTTGGCAGCCTCTAGAACACTAGAGGAAGAAAGAAAAACCCCAGAAAACCTTATAATCCACTCTATATGAAAATCACTGAAATTGGTTGTCTGCTGTACAGTTGTGAAAAGTGTGCTTATCAATATTCACAAGCTTACTAAATTCTCTGTAGTGAAATATCCTTTCACCTGTGACAAAATAATGGATTTCCTTTAAAAAAATGGAGTATGGTATTAAATAGGAAAATACATCTGTTGCAGAATTTGCCAGCATGGTATATGTAGGAGACAGCAATACATCTTATATTTTCTGGATAAAATAAATTAAAAAAGAAAAGAAAGTAGTGATTTTCCAGTATCTCGGTAGTTGTTTTTCCAGTCTGAGACATTTGAAAGGTCTGATTTTTAGTGTGAAAAAAAAGGAATAAACCTTTTTTTGAATGTTTCAAGCACTAATTTCTATAAAATCATATTAAGTTAAATCAATGAAACGTATAACATTTCTAGAGCTATCAGTATTGCATCTTGTCTGCAAGTATAAAGAGTATACTCTCCCTGCAAGGGAGAGTATAAATCTGATATTTTTGTGAAACAGCATAATAAGCTTATTTTAACAGAAGCTTTCTAATGAATGTAAAGTGTATGGTAAGTATAAAGCCCAAATCCTGTTTTCCTGTGAATATGTGAGATTAGAAAATACCTGGAAAATGAGGAGAAGAAAAAGAAAGTGCAATGAAGCTGGTCTGACAACTGGTGGTTTCATTTCCATCTCCTCATCCTCACTCTCTCAGAAATGAAAATTTCAAACTCTATCTCAGGATGAGGGTCCCTGCAGAAAGTGCAACTAAACCCTGAAAGTTGTTTGTCTTGCCCTCCTCCCTGCAAGCAGAAAGGGATTTTTTGATTGTACTAGCTCCCAGTTCCATTCCTGCTGTTAGTGGGATTTCTTTCACAACTTGACACAGAAAGCACAGGAAAAAGCCATTTGTCCCCTTCCAAAAAGACCAAGTGTATCAAATCCTCTGTATCTAGCTGAATTTTCCTCTTTGACATTTACAATATTATGAAAGTGTTTAGAAAACTGTGGCTGTATTTATCTCTAAAACCAAAGGTTTCATTATTTATCTAGAAAATAATTCATTTGTAGCCCAAATGAGGATATTATACTTTTTCTTTTTTTTCTGTGTAGGGAAGTCAATGGTCAAGATAAGCACTAAGAACTCAGTAGAAAAATATGTTAATCCTCTACTTACTCATCTGTACAAAAGATTTAAATGGAAATTTAATATGGATATTGCTAGATTCTGAACAGGAGCCAAACTAATTCTATGAAAGTGCTCTGCCTACATATTAACTACTGTAAACATGCAGAGATTCAATCCTATTTACATTACTCAAATATCTGATAAGATTCCACTCCTTTTTTCATAGTTTTTTTCAAAAGCATCAAACAGAACAAAACTGAGCATTCGGTATTTTGAACAATTGTTCTATCTAGTTGGTCAGAGTATTTTAGAGATTTCAGTTTTTCATCATTTTTTAGCCTCTTATCTGATTATGAATTTTGAGTGTAGGAACTAACTCTTAGGCAAATCTACCATTTTTTAATATTTCAGAGTTTCTCTTAGTTTTACCTGAACCAGAGATCTACTGCAATGACATTTATGCTGACCATAGACAGTATGGCATCAAATACTTAACATTGTAAATATAGCAGCATATATGACTGATTTAATTAGTCCCAAATCACTTTTTTAATCTAGGTAAAAAAACCAAGCAGCAATTTGCTTTTTTTCCCATAAGATCTGGGAAGAGTTATAACATAGTAAGTTTTGTATTACATCGAATTTTTTATACTACTAAACACAGGCAGTTATGGCATCATTTCAGCAATGTCCAAATTATGTTAAAGTTACATCAGAATTTTGTCATTCTCCTTGATCTATCACAAGGGAGCAAACAAAGAATACAAACTTTGAACCCTGTCATTATTGATCTGGCCTGAACCTGTCACACTGCTTGCTTGATACATCTACTACAAAAAAATTTTCAAAATAAAATTCCTGGGTTTGGGTAGAAGAATGATGCTTTTAAGGTCAGACAAAAATGAAATGCAAATCAAAAGTGAAAGGTATGTGCAAATTGTAGAAAAAGTCTATGTCAAGAAACTCCATTGAGCAAGAATAATGTCAAAATCTCTAGAAGATGGCAGGAAGGTGACAACACTGGATCGAGGGCTGGTAACTATATTCAGAATTAGATTTCTCATTTTATTCCACTTCCTTGGGCAGGTTTCTCATGCCATGAAAACCATGATCCCACACCAGTCATTGCACAAGACTGTGTTTCAAATATAATAAATCCTGCAGGATAGCTGACCTCTGGACACAGTCAAGGAAATTATCCACTGTGTCTGGAAATTTCTCTGGTACTTTTTCCTCAGCTTTTTTGCCTTCTCTGTCCTAGTGGAACAAGTCAGTCTACCAGATGATGTGATGCAGCAACATCCTTAGGAAAGCAGCAGTCTTTGTCATCCAAATCATCATTACCTTGATTCCTCACTACTCCTCCTTAAAGACCAAAACCTGCTTCAGTAAGGGAGGTCTGTCCACAGCAACGTCATATCATAGTACAGGCTCAGAAAATTAAAGTACACTGCTGGGCATCCCCTGGTGCTTTCATATACCATAGGGTGAACTGGTCAGGGTTAAGTTGCAGCATCCTGAATTTTTGTGGCACTGCAAATTGTATATGCACAGTAGCGAAAAATTAGATGTTTTAACACATTTCATATTGCAAATAAGCCCTTCTCATCTTTCAGTGTGTCTGGTGCATGGGGACCACGTAGAAATGAATGTATTATGTTATTCTCCTTTGAGGTAGTCCAATCCCGTAAGTATTTGTTATTCTGTATGCAAGTACTTTTCTTCTTACATCTTTTTCAGTTTGCTGTTGTAATAGGTAGCTAGTGTGAAGTTCAAAAGCCCTTTAATAATGTTGAAAGACATGGCAAATACTTTCAAATAACAAATTGGTTGGAGTGAATGTAGAAAAAGAAATAACATCCAAGTAGTAAAGAGCATTGAGTTCATTCAATTAAACATATGGACCAACATGGGGTGAATGGAATGCAATGGCCACGTTATATACCAGTCCCAAAGTAAACTTACTGTCCATGCATGTTATTCTTTTCTTAGGAATGCAGCACATAAAATTTAATGACCAACATACATGTCTGTGTACTTGTAGGTAAAACCAGCAGAACCAGGAAAAATCCTAACCACTAATTATTTAATAAAACTGTAAACACACCGTAACTGTAGAATCATTTTGCTCATTATTTTCTAAACCTAAGACAGGTTCTACAATGAGATTGTCAGGAAGCTATTATATTTATGAATTATGCTGTCTTTATAGCAACCTGCAGTCCCACTCTGCAGTATTATTTTTGCAAAGCTGTTCTCCATGACTCTTTAGGAAACACATAAATAAAGCAGTAAATTTATGCTGGTTTTTTGGCTGCTACTTCAAGTTTATGACAAATATATATATGCATAGCAAAACTGACTTTGTTCTTATTTTGGAAATTGTCAACTAAATAGAATTACAATTATTAGATATAGTTCTATATAATTATAATAACTACTACAACAAACAAGTGTAATCCATTAAATATGAAATAAGAAGATTGTGTTTCCAGTACAGCTTTGTATACAATGTTTTTTGACAACCTATAGATAGTCACCTTTGAAATAAAACTTCTTATGACAAACATTGCACAATTTCCCAATTTCTAAAACGTTTCTCCATTTTTTTTCCACAGATGAGATGTATACATAGTAGGATTTCAGTCCATGAGGCCATTCTTCATCAAACTGCTGGTTTCAAAATTGGAAGAGATATACTATCATAATCACATAATACTGAGAGACACTCAGAGAAAACTGTAGATATGTCACATAAAACTCATTATATCCACATCCAAGTTAGTTTATCCTAATATGGGTAGATGTGTATTGACTGCAGATTTCTTCTGAACTGGTTGCCCTTGTTTTATTAAAACAACCAGAAACTCACGTGTTTATGTATGCTTCATGGTAGAAGTGCTTGGAGGAACATAGAGGTACACAAGGGATTGCAGAGCTGTGGTGAGAACACAGGCAGTGCAAGTCGCGTTAAACCTTCTTCCAAGAACGCCCTGTGAGTGTTTCCTGCCTTAAACCTTTTAAATGAGCAAGATAAGAAAAATGAATCTAGGACCTGGTAGAGCCAATTTTATAAAAAAAAATGGAACTTAAGCATGATTTAATTATATTAAAAGAGCTATTTTCAGTGTATTCATTTTTTAATTTTACTTAACCTAGTGTGCAGTAGTCACAATCCTGGGAGAAAAGGTCATCTTTTTTGCATCATCCACAAGCATTTTATTTACAATATTAAAAATTTTCTCTTTTATATCTGGCCTTTCAGTTTCTAAGTCAAATAGTTGTGTTCAAACAACTCAGAAGTTTACATATTATGAAGATGGGTAATATTGCTTCAGTAATAAATGAGATTGAATGTAGTCTTGTGAGGAAAAAAAAGATTCAGAATAGTTCTTGTCAGGTAAGTGTCCTCAAGTTTATGTCAGTGTAAGTGAGTGCTTTTCTGTAGACAGCTAGTGTTCAAAACCTCTAGAGACTCTAAAGTAGGTCTTTCCCTCACTCTCTCATTTCTCAATTACAATTAAATATTAGTCTTGATGGCATGCATCGGGTTAACCCTCAACAGCTTTCTGTAGAAGACTACTGGTGATTGACATGAAAGCAGTTGCAGGTCCAATTCAAGTCTTTCATCTATAGGTTTCAGATTGTCACCTAAAATAAATACCTAGTTACCAGACATCTTTTGAAAAAATATGATGAACATTAGCGGGGACAGATAATATTTTTTTTTTCACTCTGCTTGAAAATACACCATCACATAAAAGTAAAAAAAAAGAACAGAACAAATCAATGTGTTTTAGTAGTTTGAAACTGCCATGCTACTAGGGCACCATGTTTCAAATTCCTGACAGTAACTTTACTATTGACAGCAACTGCAGTTCAGATCCTGGTTCCCATAACCAGTGTGAATCAGAACATTATCTATAAACTGAATTTATTTAAAACCAATTTAAAGAGAATTTTCCTACCAAAAAAATCAGGCAGGACTATGCTGGCTGTGGTTTAATTTAACTGAGTATAACTAAATTGAAAGCAATTTTTAGCCAGTTTTATGCTGGCTCTTATAGATGCTTGCCTCAGTAAGAAGCTCTTACTTCCCCCTTCTCAGTCTGGAAATGGAAGTCCCAGTTCAAAGCGGAAGTTTCAAATCATTCTTGGCTCTCTATGCAAACCCATTTAGAAGACTTTCCCTGGGGTATGGGTGAAATTCCCCTTCCTTTTGACCGATGAAAACATGTCATGACTTTAACAAATGCAAATATATTTTTAACTGCAGATATTCAAACTTCACTGCTTCCAGCTTTCAAATTATAACATATTTCCTCTGCTTTTATTAAAAAGAAGAAAGTATTAAATTATAATTACAGAATAATAGACAGGCAAAGGTCCTGAAGTCCTATGATTCTTTCAGGGTTCATTGGATTGTGAAAAATCCTTGTCTCAACAGTCAAAGAATCTCATCATAACATCACAGATGGAGCAACCAGGACCAGACTGGCCGTCTTCATACCATGTACTGTGATGACTGAATGATCTCGGGCTTATTGCCTGCCCCCCACTCTTCACAGCTATCTGTTCACACACCATGCAATGAAATTTACCAACTTTTCATCTGGTACTCAAGAGACCTTTATATAACCTAAGGTCCATTTCAGACCAGTGCTATCTTTCACTGAGGAGAGGAGATCCCACCTAGGTAGTCATATTTCATCAGCTCAAGAACCATTGCAATAGGTCTTCAAAGTTACAGTGCAGATGTCTGCTCCTGACATGTGTTATCAATACTGATTAGGGGACACAGCTACAACCACAACTTATGGCACCTTTACTCCTCACTGAAAGAAGATTCTGGGCTTGGGAAACTATTGTCATAAAGGGTTCACTTAGATGACCAACAATGAGTCCACAGCTTTGCATTAGGGGCCAATATTCCAAGCCCTTCATTGAGAACCCATTCCAGTATTGATTAAAAAGTCATTCTCTTCTTCCACTTTATGACTTCACATTTTATCAATCTAGCCAGTGTAGATCTGGACATGCTGTTTCTGTTTGTAGAATTTAACTTTCCTGACAATCTTGCTCCAGGAGGATCCGAAATGTTGTTTCTCTTCCTCCCAGGTGATCCAACGCATCACAAAAATGTCATCCTTCTTTCTCTACCAGTTGTGTCTCTAATACATTTCCCATTCATTTCCCACTGCACTGAAAGTGTGGGGTTGGCTTTATATGTATATATATGTGTGTTTGTGTGTGTAGCTGCTTTTTGTTCTTCATCCATGTGGTTTACTTTGGTAGTGCTTCTTTACAACTTGGAAAGTTTCAGTGTCCTACTGCGTTGGAGTACACGAAACAAAGCATATAGGATTGGCAGCAGTAGTGTAAAAAAAGTGTAGAGCTCCAAACATAAAGAATATGTGTGGGTGATAGACTACAGAAAATACATCCTGTCAAATCCACCCCATATTCCTGCCGCTTGTCAGTTTGTCTCACTCCGTATCTGCTACTCTAAAAAACAAACTGACACATTTGAACAAGTGGGTAAGGAAACCAAGGTTGTGAAAGAGGAGAGTGAAACCAACAAAGAAGGTATGCTGCCCACACATGGTCCTTTACTTTGACAAATGTGAACTTTTCTCAGTACAAGGCAATGCTGGAATTGTGACCAAAGTGTATCTTCCTGGCAAATGTGCCTGAGTTTGAAGCCAGCCTTCAGCAGGATGATAAGCAGCAGCTATGAGCAATACAGTTTCTTGAAAACATGTCCCTCACTAGGCCATCTCACAATAATGTGTTTCTAATTTTTTCTACTGTGACTCATGCTCTATGCAGCCTAAGGGACTTGAAAGGACCTGCTGAATACTGGTGTTGGGTCGCTGGAATACATAAATCCACTATAGGCCACAAGCTTGGTTTTCTGCCTCTGGAGTGTTTGATTTCCCCCTCCAATACAATAAGTTTTTTGTCTCTGTGTTTTCAAATTGCTAAAGTGGGCGCATCAAATAATTGAATTGCATCATATTTGCACACACAAATATTCCCATTTGGAAATATTTGAGCAAGTTCTGCTTTTGTACTCATACATGACACTAAATTGAATGCATAATTTAGCACTTATTTTCAGAACAAATAGCCTGGAAAAATTGCATGCACAATTGATAGTAATTTGAGTGTGCAACCTGAGGTTGGAGCTTATTAACATATTCATTCTGTCTAAGCTCCGTGCGCAAATTCAAACCATGCTGTCTTTTAACAAAGATTGTACCAGGCAGCAGAAACGGCATGAACATCAGACCAGCGCATGGTACAACTCAGAATGACATGCAAGGACACATCACAGTGAACTGCAAAGACAATTATCTAAACTCACCATACAATAAAGGCAAAAGTTTTTGAAAATATTATATGAAAACCAGATTTTAATATCATGAAAAGTAGGAAGCTATTTCATAATTCTGCAAAACTTTCAATGGTTTTGTCTGAAGTGTTCACACCAAAACCAACCCAGCCACAGTAGTAATTACTTAACTGATACAATGAACTACTGTAGTTTTCAATTAAAAAAAATAATAAAAGAAGTTGTCAATTGGAGAATCACAGTGCCTTCAGGCTGTCAGTCTCCTGTGTTTATGGTTAACTAACAGTTTACATTCCCCATACACGCAGTTCATGCTGCAAATTTGGGCACCTTTTAATACCAAATTTTATAGCATTCATCAAAATATGAATATTGGTCTTCTTCAAGACTGTTGGTGAGTGAAGAGATAAATTGTGATCCAGAAAGAAAAATTGTAATTGATTTCTCCCTTTGCAAGAAATCAGTACCACAGAAATATAAATATGAGGATGCTGCTACTAAGTAGGCATACATGCACAGAACAAGAAAAGAGGCCTCTCATATGGCAGAGGATTCCTTAGACAGCCACCTGTCTTGTCAGAGAGCAATGGTGTCATACAGTTTTTTTAATTACTATCCATGAAATAAAGAGCAAAGCAACAGAACATAAATATGCAAAAAGAGTATAGTAATGTTTACAAAATGTTCTCAGGGTACTGACAGAAGTACATATACAAAACCATAACATCTTAAACAAATAACTGACAAATCAGGGAAACCGCTAAAAGTATAAATTCACTATGAACCAAGGTTATGTATTTAATAGTACAGTTTTGCAGAGTATGTCTTTCAGCGTTGATGCATTACATAAGAGGATTTGACAAGGTTACAATTTGTGTTACTAATGGAAATTCTTTTCAAGAATTAACCTTTAGGCTATAAGGAATGACAGATATTCAAATATTCTCAAATGAGTATTTGAATTGAAAATTTCTATTCATTTTTGCTCCCCAACAGAACTTCCATCCTGCATTGCAGTTTGTCATACACACAATTGAATTCTTAACAGCTGCCATTCAAGGGAGCTGCAGAGGACCATTTGAAAGTAATATTTTGCTCTGTGTGACATCTCATTTTTTTCTCCTCAGAAATCATAATTTTTTTACACACCTAGTAGTCTTCCTAACAGGAAACCAGCTCTGCCTGTCATTTTGATTGGGGAGGAACCTTGTTTTCCAGGTCACTGGCTTGAATTCTGCAGACAAGATATTCATGAGGGACCTGTGTGGGGAATTTACATCTCAGTGCAGAGTTTTCCTCTCCATTTGTCAGCATGCCAGGTCAGTGAGCTGCTCTCTTGTCAGAGGGAGGATAATGGCTGCTGCATTGCCTCCTGCTTATTACACACTCAGTGCATCTGACCTTCATGTGAGACCCCCAAAGCATTCTGATTTTTGGCTTTTCTCATACCCTATCTCAAGCCCCTTTTCCCACAAACCTACAATCTGTGACTTTGGGTAACACTTCCTTTTCTGCCTGTGACCATATTTTAACATAAAAATTCTATTGTTACACAGTCCTTTATTTCACAAAAGAATAAGATGCTTCCATTTACTGTAATTTCAGTGGAGAGATACAATGTTACTGCAGTCAAAACCAAAATATACTCTTATTATTTGTTAAGACTAACAAGGCTCCTTTAAGCATTATTATATCATATTATTAGAATCTTTATTTGTACCCCCATCCATTTTTCTTAACTATTCTACAGTTTAAAAAAAAAAAAAAATACTGCTTGATTTTATTCTGAGTTCCTGAATTTAGAAAAAAATCTATATACTGATTTGTATAAATCTGTCACTCTCTTATAATCTGTTATGCTATCATGCACTAAGTGTTTTTCATGTTAAATACAAGCAAAGTCAGTAGCTACAAACATGAATACTGAGCTTTGATTTTATAAAAGCCAGATCTAACACACGTTAAAGTCAACAACAAGAATACTGCCATTTTTTATCACTTGGCTTTGGATCTGGCCCTTACTTCATAGAGATTGGCAGGATATTATGTGAACTGGCAAGTTAGCTGTACAATAGCAATGCAGACTGTATGACCAGTGCCATGACAATGTCATTTTATGGTGCCGCGATGTGCATTAAAGATTGGAGGATCTCTACCATGTGAAAGAGATCTCATCAGGAGGAAGTGGTTTGTGTACATATATAAATGACTTAGTGATGGTGTAGTTTTGGAGTAAAATTAAATATGGCTTCCTAAATTAGGAGATTTGAGGGATTTTCATCATGAAAAAAAATTTTCAAAGTTTTCAAAAATTAATTTAAGAATTCTGTCTTGATTGTTTCATTTTTCTAGTCAATACTGCTTCCCACTACAGACGACATTAGTGTCATTCACTAGAAAATGTTATGGTTAAGAAGTCAAGTTCATGCCACTGTTCTACTGTAACAGTCAACAGTTCCACACATTCATAGCAAGAGTGATTCTTCTCTCCAATTAGTCTGTCTTCAGTGTAAATAGTTCCATGCATTTGAAAAAAAAGTAATTTAAAATGATATATAAGCGATAACAACTGAGGAAATGAAGGTGAATAATAAGTGTGGGGACAGTTGATTTGCACACTACATTCAATTTTTCCATTAATTTTTAGATTTTCTTTTATAAAGAAAACATTCAGACACTTAAGCCCCAATTTTAAATAAATAAATGAACCCAATTATTCTTGCTGGTAATATTTTATAACTCTTCCCTTCATTTGAAAAGTTCAGTTTGTTCTCCACAGATACATATTGGGAAATTATAAATGTCTTTTAATATATGTCACACTGCATGTTATCTAGGTCAGAATACTCAGCCAGACAGGTCATTGGCCTGTGCTGCTGTGAGGATGCCTCAATAGAAGATGAGTCTTCGGCGAACACTACCCTTTGGTGCAAAACCTTTTTAGAAAATATCAGCAAACAACTGCACCCTAAAAAGCAAGAACATATGCGTGGTTCATGTTGAAAATCCTACAACCTACTTTCCAACCTGATTTGGTTTATCTATACTTTGGGGCAAGAGTTGAGTTGAAAGACCTACAAATCTTCAGTAGCAGTGGGGTTTGGGAAATGTTGGGGAAAATAGGAAAAGATATAGCATACAATCCCATCTCTGGTTCATCTGAAAACACACTATTGGGAATGAAAAATAGCTGAATTGGTTTACATTTCTTAGACTTATTGTAAGACTTTTAATTTGCAGAAATACTATTGAATTTTAATAGGTCTTTTAACTAAGTGACAGGAGTCAGAATAGTGCATGGTATTTACATTTTCAGAGAATGTGTGAGTATCTATTATAAAAGACAAAATGCCACTGATAAGAAATGGAGATGTATCTGAAAAAAGTGAATAAACACAATAATAAGACTTCAACAATAAATACAGTGTCTTTGTAAATCAGTATAACAATAAGATTGCTGTTTTGCATTTTAGAATATCAGTTCACTGCTTTATTTTCTTGCAATTATTTGAAAATAATCTGGATAACTTTACAATCAAGGTATTTCCTCTTGGCTCCCTGGTATACACCAGGCTGCCTGAGGAGATGATCGACATCCTAAGGTGTCCACAGCATAATCAGTCTGAAGAGCCTCCAGTATTAAAATTCTAACTAATGATAATCAAAAAGAAACAAAAACAATAACAAGGCTGTGTAAAAAAGCCAGCAGATAAAAAGCTACATCTGATTTAATGGAACAGGTAGATGATTTGTCAATACGTTGTTAATATGTATCCCCAAGGTATGTGTCTTTTACATGACACAAAGAGACTCCCCAGGTGTCTCCTACTGGAGAACTGACCCACCTGTACACAGAGAAGACACTTGTGATTATTCAGTAAAAATTGTTCATGTGAATGTAGAAGTGATCACAAGGACAACATTTTGTACGTAACATAGATTTTTTGCATGTAGTAATGTTTTGTATGTAGTAATAGTACCCAGTAGACATGAATCATGCAGGTGCTAGAGTGAGGCCAGTGAGGTTTTAAGAACTGGTCAGAAAACAGTTTGGAGAATCTCAGCTAATGCAGGTGAAGACCCTTGCTATGGAGAACCCCGTTACCATTTTCTCCACAACTGAGCATCCTGTGTGCCTGAGAGATTTCATTGTCCATGCAAGCCTTATCCTATGTCAACATCACAGTATTTTTTAACAAGCACAGTCTGAATCTCTGTGCAACTACTATGATCAAATACTGGGAATAGTCCTGCTTCAAGCTGAATTATTTTTGTAATAATTTAGATAATGAAGCATCAGCTAGATGGCAAGAGAGGAAGCTGCAGGAGAGTTCTGCTGAGATGCATTGCAAGTTCTGAGTTTCAATAAAATACCATCCTGATGGCAGGGAATCAGCAGTTAGGCGGGAGAGGTTCTTTTTTTTCTGACAGTGGGATGTCAGGTAGGATGTCTTGACTGCATTATTGCTGAGAGTGAGTAAACATGTCAATTTATGGCTTGTTGTAAGAAAAGAGAGCTTGCCCACTGGGCTAGTTTTCCCAAACTCTCAGTGCTACTCCTTAAAACAGATTTGCAAACTCTCAGACCAACCTTGGAGAGCATCACTGATACAGTACAACTTTTCTGAAAGTGCTTTTTACAGTAAAAGACCAAGGGGGTTTGAAATAAGATTGTCCTCTTAGAAGTGATAAGAGAAAGAATATTCCCTTGAGCTCTGGCCAAACCATATTAAGTGTAATGAATTTCATAAGGTATGTTAAGCCACTATAATTGCAAGGGGCATCAAATGTATATACTTTGTTTCCTATCATTTATCTGGACCTTTCAGGACTTTTTAAAAGTACTGGAGACACACAGGTCACTGCTATGCCCCAGACACAGGTGCACACACCTTATGAGAGCCTCTGTCTTGCAGTTACTTACTGAGGAGGACATCAGACAGTGGTCTAGACACACACATGGAAGTGTCTACTGCTGTGTAGCTTAAAAGGAGGAGACCAATACCATTGTCATTTGGGAAGAAAAAATTCTTCTGGAAAGTAAATTGGGTAAGCTTCTGTGGATTTACTGCAGCTGGGCTTTATCCAGTCGTGTTATTACCTCCAAAGCACAATTATGTCACAAACCACGTTTTTTCCTGACTCTGATATAAAACTTCTCTCAAAAAGAGCTCTGGTTCCTTTGTCTTTGTATATCCTAAAGAAAGATGGGAAAGGTTACAGCCATTCCTGACATAAGAAGTAGTACTACAAAACTGTTCAAAAGAAAAGTTAAAAAAATGCATTTAAACAGCAACTAAGGCACAAAGTAGACAAAATGATAAATTCTATGCGTTGTCAACCAATGTTCAGTATTCTACATCTTTACAGTCTGTGGCATGAAATCCTCTTTCTGCAAAGAAGCCATGTTAACTGCGAAACTTTGTTCAAAAAGAGTTTTAATTCCTCATCAGATTTCCCACAAGTAGGGGTCCGTTTTAGATTCATTTCAATCTTTCCAAAAGGAAAAGGTATTGTCTAACAATTTAATACCTTAATTGATACCTAAACTGTCATGGGTATTAGGTGAGAAATCAGAAGGAAGCTTCCCCAAATA
This sequence comes from Calidris pugnax, assembly GCF_001431845.1. NCBI lineage: Eukaryota > Metazoa > Chordata > Aves > Charadriiformes > Scolopacidae > Calidris > Calidris pugnax. Next base: position 12,426,767 of record NW_015094508.1, on the reverse strand, counting down.
CCACAGGCTTTCTCAGTAAAAGATTTTTGCTGTACAACTGAATCTTTCAATATGACGAATGAATTGCAAAGCAACAGAGACAACATGGTAAATTCTTGAATTAATGTAATATATAGGAAGAATGTGCAGATGTTATGTAGAAATTAAATAAATTAAATGTAGAAGAAGAATGGTAGACATATCAATCAGGAAACAAAATATTTTGAAGAAAAAACAGTAGAAAAATTATGTGTGGGTAGAGAAATATCATAGTAAATACTGTGCTGGTGAAAGAGCTGGGACTCAATGTGTGAAAACGAGAACTGTTTTCTTACCAAAGAAAACGTCTGTTTTGTGCTGAACATTGGTACCTTGTTTTCACAATGATATGCTTTCATACAAAATACTCTCTTTTCCTCAGCAGAATGCCGCTATCCTAATAACTCGCATCCACAGTGAGCCCTTGAAGTGTCCGTTCTGTGGGCATCCACGTTTGTCTGACATTTTCTCTTTTCAAGTGACCACAAGCACCCCATACTAGTTCAGCTAGTTCTGAAAGGCTCCAGTAGCACCTTTAGTTACCTCCCTCATTCAGACTTTGCTTCAGACAATACAGACATTTTGTTGTTTGTTTGGATTTTTAAATACAAGCCTGGATTTAAGTTAATCTCTTGGTTTGGTTTGGTTCAGTTCAGTTAATCCACAGTGGAGACAGAGACTCCAGTAAAACACTTTGAGGAAATAAGGACATTTCTTTACAATTTCCAAAAGCACAAACAGTGCTACCAATACTCCTTCCATTAATTAATGTATCCAACTTTAGTTTTGAGATTTGTCTCACCTTTATTGTATGCTCCACAATTCAGGTGTCCTGAGTTTTTCAAATAGTCTGAAAAACAGAACTTCATTTTTCCAGAGATCAAAAGGACATACCTCATTTTTCTGCATAACTTCTAGTCCATATTTGACTTAGATAAACAGCACTGGGAATTCTATCAGAACATCTATTCTGAAAAAAAAAAAAAAAAGAATGAAAATCATTCAAACCTGTGACAGACCTAGTTGCAGAGAAAGGATCTACTCATATCACAGATTCACCTAGAATTCCTGTAAAATGAAATGTTTTATTTTATCCTTTCAGATATTAAGATATCTATTATAACTAATAGTTGCCAACCAATGGTTTCTGCCATATAATAACATGTGAAATAAGTACTGATAGTAAATACACCACATATACAAAAAAATACAATGCTAATTATTTGCTTTGTGCAATAAAATTTTCTTGACCAGTGCAGCTGTCCACAGAAGAGCTAAGCTTGACCTAAGCCTAGAGAAGAAAAAGTTTGTTCATATAAAGAATAAATATATTAGAGAATAAAAATCACTTGTCCGTCAAAACATAAAAAGCAGAAATATTAGTCAAAACCATTGATTAAAAGTATTGAGGAATTAAAGAGGAAGTTTATGCAATACACAGAGCATACATTATTGATAACTAATAAATTATTCCAGTTTGGGGAGAGAGGAGAAGAAAAGGACTGAAACAGATTGAGTTAATATCATGTATATGATAATAAAATTTTTGAGAACTTATTTATATTTCATCATATAATGATTATAGAGTGCTCTATTGTAAATCTGAAAAAAATTTGTTTCTGTTTCTCATGGAACCATCTCTCATTTTAACTTATCAGCATGAAAAAAAGAATGTGGTTGTAAAGACAAGTGTTTTTTCTTCTTTTTTTTTGTGTCCCAGAAACAAAACAAAAATAACTTCTCTATACCAGTATCAAGTGGCTTTTAGCACTCTGCAGACAACTAAACATATTAATGATTTGCTATTTATAAGATTATCCTACTGAAGGACTAGCATGATAAATAGAAGACGAAATGCAAAGATCTGCTCTGGTAAAACCCTAAGTCTCCCATGCGTCTTATAGCTTTATGCACTAATGCATTTTTAATACACCTCTTACCTTTTGTGATTAGACTTGTCAGAACTGGAGCTCCAAGATCACTAACAACTCAGTGGGCCAGCAACAGTTTTTCAGAAAAAAATCCTCCATAGGTGTAAATGGAAAAGCTGCTAGCAAAATAAAAGCCATTATATTATTGCTATATATGTGTTATGTTTTTACATTTTTATCATCCCACAAAGCACTACAGTTCACTAAACAACTCATTATGTATATACAAAAAATTAGGTGACCATTTTTCAGCTTCCATGCTAAACTAAATTAGCAATAGCAGTGAGTTTGTAAGCTATTTTAACATTCAGCTAAGCTTGTGTTGTAATGGGAGCCCTTCTGTTGTTTGAGTAAGACCACAAGTGAGGATTTACTATCCAGAGCTCTTATTCCTGGGTGACAATCACTGAGCGTCTGTCCAAACTGGGAACTTGTAGCTATGACAACTGACCTTCAAGATCATTTTTTCTTTTCCCATTATTAACCATTTAGGTGTTATTTAATGTGCCAATAGGGCATCTTCACAGTTTCTTAGCACATAGCTTGTTGCTTTTAAAGTGAAAACGTTTCATTGCCACATCAATGAAGTCTCTTCTGTAAATGCACAGAAAAGAGCAGTAGCGCTCCCCTTATCTTTGCATTTCCTCCACAGGGGTGACTTGTACGTAAGGAATTACTTCTTCACAGAAGCTGAAGGCTCATGAAATATACTCATAAAAGAAGAATTGGTGCTGAAGCACCCAAAGAATCATTTTTAGGAAGTAAATATGTGATTTAGGGGGTTGATTTTTTCCTGTCAAGTTGGTGTTATTCCCGGGAGCAGAGAGAAAAAGAAGAGGTTTTCTGACAAGCTGTATGTACACTACTCAGACATTTAGACAGGAGTTGGCCTCACAGAAGTCCATGATAGTTTTTGTGTCTCTGGATTTGCTACTAGGAAGTATATATAAATGAGAATAAATTTTATATTTTATATGAGGAGTGTTACTCATATTTCTGCTGCAATGGGCTGAAAGAGGTGGACTGATGGGGGAAAAATCAGAGGAAAACCTCCACAAAAGGGTAATGCGGGTTTCCAGAAAGCCCAAGTACATTGACCATTCCAATGAAAGTCAATAAAATATTCACAGGAGCAAATTCAATAATTGGTCCCCTGACTGTGAAAAAACAACCTCTTGACAGTTACAGAACATCAGATCCATGTTACCTACACTGAAGAAAGGATCTATAACATTCTCATCTTTCTCAAAGCCAAATATACCAAAAAATAGGAGGAAAAGGCCTTCAGATGAAAATGGGTTATTTCACTTAAACTTCTAAAACCAGAGTCCAAATAATTATTCATATTTTTATGAATTTCACTGAGTCGTCATAGCTTTGTGATACCTTTACTATAAAAAAAATGCAGGGTTTCTCTGTGTCTGTATTTTTGGGGAATAAATTTTGGGGAATTTAGGAAATGGACTAACCCTGAAATACTTCAAACTGCAGACATACAGAATAGATATGGTAAAATCATTAATGTGTATTTTATCAGGAGAGGCAAAATCCTGTAGTTACTCACCAAAGGAGGAAAGTAAGAATTAGTTCTCAAAGATACTTATAACAGTTTTGGGAATCCATTTCACTTTCTCAGTGTGTACCACAGACACTCCTTGCATGGTAGGTGTTCCTGTTAAAAAAAATTGCGGATACAAATCAATATGCATGGTCAAATGTTATAGAAATATAGCATACAGAACAGTCAACAAAGAGACAATTAAATCTGTCCTAGCAGCCTTTGTGTTATGTTTCATCCTCCATGCTGTAACTGTGTTTTCCATGTTTAAGCAAGCACAAAATATTTATGTTAATTTTCCTACAAAGCAACTGAGTCAGAAAATATAAAAAAAAAACAGGTAAATTTTAAAATAAACTGAAGAGGAGGGATTTTTATAGGATTTCAAACCAGTATAAAAAGTATTTATCCTACAAAGTGTTCCAAGGTACTGAGAAATAAAAAGGATAAAAATGTCCTTTGCATCAGTCAGCAAATGTCTGTCATCAGTAAAGTTACTTTTAGTTGATCTTATCTATCTGAATTTCAGTCAAGCATTTGCTGCAATGTTAGAGGAGAAATCATTAGCTAAGCAGGAGCAGATGGAAATCGTTAGCAGAACTCTGGTTGTGAGCAAGGGTAATGGTTGTACTGGCAGAAGAAATCAAGAACGTGAGAAAAAGCTCCATAAAGTCATAGAAAAAGTAGTAATTAGTAAAAATTAGTTTCTAAGGACTGAATGTGACCTTACCTGAAATATTTGGTACAATTCTAGTCACTCAGGCCTGGGGAAGGAGGAGGACGGGCAAAAATAGGAAAGAGTAAACTAGAAGAGGTGCAAAGGAATATAGGCTCAGAGCAGACTGAGGTTGCAAGATAGTGTACTTGGTTCAGCCTAGCAGAATTAAAGATGCAAAAATCTCTGACTATCAGTAAGATCCAGGGAGAATAAATTACTAAACAAAAAAGGTAGAAAATAGAAAAATTAAATAAAATTAAACCTGCAGAAACATATGTGAAAGCAAGATATTTAGTATGCTTTTGCAGTAGTATGAGATCCAACTGAAGTGTACAAAAGAGGCCAGTATCAGTCTGAAGTTCCATGTCACATGGGAGAATAATATTTTGAACACTATGGTAACAAACATGTAAATATATTAGACTGTATTTTATTTTGGCAAATGTACTGAATGAGATAGAAAGAGAAATAGCTCCACATTTCTGATATTAATAAGGAAGAAAGAGTTAAAATATGCCAAAGATGGTTGCCTAAGTACAAAAGTCAATTTCCGAAGTACTTAACTGAGTGGTTGTTTAATACATACAGCATCGAGATGTCTATTGTTACAATAGTCCCATAAAAGTCTATATATACCGTAGCTTCAGCTTTCTTTATACATAAGTGTATATGGTTATGTTTGTTGTTTTTTTTTTCTTTAAATAAACTTATTTTCTCCATTTCTTTTGGTTTTATTAGTAACAAAGCAGCTAGCCAGAAACGCTGCAGGCTAAGTAAAGGTTTGTATAATAGTGTAAAACCAGAAAATGAGTGAATTTGGGAGTAGACATCTTTCCACATTTTCTAACCCCCTCTTAATCTATTTTACAATTGCAAGCTTCTGGCTTTCTGATGTGCAAAGTATATGCATGCATAGAAATGAGTCCTGAAAGATTTATATTAATGGCAACTGACATTGTTAAAGAAGAATTGTTGATGCTTTCTTGCCAAAAATAATTAATAACAATTACGGAAAAATTGCTACATCTGTTACAGAAAAATTGTAGGAATTTTAATTTGTACCAGGACTAAGCTTCTTTGGTAGATGTTTTATAATTGTTATACTATCTTTACTCCTGCTGTGATAATTTAGGACTTGGCAGAGCTTTGTGATTCAAGACAGCTTTTTTTCTATACTCTTTTATCTTAAAACAAAATTTCATAGATATTTTTTCTTAATATAGACTAATCATAGTAATGGTGATTTTGGAGCAAATCAAGTGATAAAATGAGATTATTTATATGGCTCCTTTTTTTAGGTAACCATTATAGTGATTAGTCTTTATTAAGACTAAAACATCTCTGAAATTTCATTTTAAGATAAAATAATGTTCAAAAGAAAAAAAAAGGAAGAAAGCCTGCTTTGAATCACAAAATTCTGCCACATCTCAAATTATCACAGCAGGGCAAAGATACTCTTTCCCAAAGCTAGCAGAGCACCATAGGCAATTTTCTACAGGGAGAGAAAAAAAACCACCACACATATACACACACATTTAAACTGTAACTTTGTGATGGTGAGAGACTTCATAACACATTACTAGTCTCATGAGCCATTGAGTCCTGGGGATTGGTAAATGGACTCTAAAGCCCTCTGCTACTAAATTCCTGTTATGAATAGCTTGAGTTGCTCAGGACAAGACGTCATTACCATCCAATGACTGTTTGGTCAACTGTGTGAAATGAATTGGTGGCCACAGTTCAGTTCCTAGTGGACAAGTAATTACCGCTGATGTTGACCTGTGGGTTCTTTTTCACTCCGTTACACAGGTACAAACAAGTAACTCTAAGTGAATTGAACTAGTGTAAATGCAATTAGATTCTGGCTCTTTGGTGGCCTGCTCTAAGCCTGTGTGCCAAGTTTCATGCAGTTATGTCAGCATAAGTGTTGTCCACACGAAGCAAAGTCCACGTCGCAGTGTTAGGCAGAATTTACCCTGTTTGTAATCATGCACGAGGGCTACAGAACAGTCTAGGAGGAGTCTTCGCAGTCTACAATATGTAATGGGGATGATGGTGATTAGCATGAGCTGTTATGTGCACACAGTTGAGAAGAATAAAACACAATCTTAACTATACTGACGGACATGTGAATTCAGGATTACACCGTAACAACTCACGAACTTTCACTGCAAAGTCAACATCTAAATTCACACAGAAGATACGTGTATGAGAATAAAGAAATCTTTAAAACATCAGAGTAGAAGGAATATGGGATCTAATTTTGACCTTATTTTTTCAGATCAGAATATGCATAAATAAAAGCACACACATGTACACTTACTTTGAACTGCTGCCTTCCTGAATCAAAATGGATTTATGTAGATTTTGAAATAGTAACTTTAGCACTTTCAGAAAGCAAAATTAATATCTTACCTATCAAAATATTAGAGGTAATTAGGAAATGTTATTTAATCTATTCGTTGGGTTTTACAAAAGATTTTTGGTATTACATTAGGTATTACAAAAGATGCAATGAAACCCAAGAAACGCAAATAACGTAAGTGCCTCTCATCTTTCTACCTCCAAAGTCCATTAGTGTAAATGCAAACATAACAGGGTATTCATAAGTAGACTGAATAGGAAGTTCCTGACAGAAAGATTCTTTCCCTTATCAACTTGAGATTTGTCAAACCCAAATGAGCAAGCCTGGGGGAAATAAACTGATCTGGATCAGAAAACAGTCGGGAATCTGGATTCAAATGTTTGCTCTCTTTGATGGAAAGCAGATATCTGAGTCTACGCTCCCCATGCAAAATGAAAACCTTAAACATTAGGCTATTCATTCACATCAGTTTGCTCCTGTTGGTACTAGTCTCTTTTCAGACCAATAACTGAAAGTATGAGGAATTAGCGCTCAGTCTCCAAGAGCCAGGTGAGAACATGAACAGCCAAAGGAGTGCCCTAACTCTTGCATTTAAGCTTATTCTACACCACACTCTACCTCTCTGCTTTTAACCTACCAATCCCAACATTTTGCAAGGTTTTCATCTTGCTCATCATGTGGGATGGAAACACTTTCCATGTCACATCTTCATGGGATGAGAAAGTTGCTTGCCACAAAATGTACACAAACATTTGGCCACAGGTAGTACAAACTGCCGCATTGAGGCGTGCATGGAGCTGAATGTGTTAACAATGCAGTAAGTGCCTTCAGTGTCTTTGTTAATAGGGGTTTAAGTCTCAAGCTTGACGTTATTTGAATGTAGTTCTCTGTGGTTTAATTACTATCATTATTATTATAGATACAGTAGTAATTATCTCTTCTTACTGTCTCATTATGTTTTGATCAATTCGCATAAAAGTTTACTGTAAATATATGGTTAGGTAACATTAAAGAAAACATATAATTATGGAATATATAATCAAATACCTTCTAAACAGTTGTATGTTTTCCAACAATTAAATGTTTTTAAAATAAATAATTAATTGTTTTTAATAGGTAAGATACAGCTTCTGAAGCAATAAATATATAAAGCTTTATTTGTTGACCTCAAATTACTTTACTCCAGTTATATTGATAACATCTAGGTTTCTCAAAAACCTGCTGGCACAAAATCTTTTCAGCTTTATTAATGATTCAGATGGCAGTTTCTGAAGAGACAAGTCCCACAGAGAAGGAGCACTTGATTAATGACCTGGAAACACTTTTCCTTTTCAGCTGATTAAATAAAATTGACTGGATTTTTACATTTTTATAATAAAATGACCCGCAGGGCTGAGATGACACAGTGAAAGCAGCATGTTCGCTCTTCAACAGATTTTTATTTTGTCACTTGTAAAAATGAAAGGGCTAACCACCCAAGCAGAAAAATGCACTTTATCACCGTCCACTGCCGACATGCTGACAATTGCTGCATACAAATACAAAAACATGGAGGAAACTAGGCTGTGTTTACACTCAGCCTGATTTTGTCTAATGATGACAAAAGGTCTATGACTTCTCAGGGTTGGAGTGATACTATTTAATTATTATGCAAAATAGATTTATAACAACACTACCAGCAATCATAAAAGGTTTTATAATATGGTCACTTTGAAGTGATACCACATACCTTTCCAGAAATTTGCATATTGCATAAACTTTGGTTTTCTAAAGCAAGATGGTAGATATTCTTAAACAAGTGAAACTGTAATACAATTCCCAGTTAAAATAATTGGAGAAATTACACTAGGCATTATAGAATCAAAACCAAATACTCTTTGCAACAAGTAAAAATAACAGATGAAATGTACTGTCTCTGAACACATGCACTTGCACTCACAAAGACAATGTGAGGCCATGGAAGTAACTGCTATGCCTAGTCCGTCTAGTATGGTTCGGCTTAAGGCCTTTGTTCATCTCTTCCTTTTTGTTTCCATTATTTCTCTTCTTGACCCTGCTGTTTGCATACAAGCACCTAGCCTGATAAAACAATCAATAATTTCAGGTGGGGTAAGTAATCTCTCTTACAAGTACTCTCTTAAAAGATGTTTAGTAGTCTTCCTCACACCAAACTGTATCAATATCAGCAACCCCTTGTGGGTTCAGTGGGTTTATATAAGTTATCTATATCTTATATGAAATCTTATGTGAAATCAATGTCTTCTAGCTTAACTGTCCTCCTTTAGAACAGAGCCACCTTATCCTGATTCCTGGGAACAGTCCATGGCTGACCCTAGCACTGTAATCAAGCTCAGATATTGTCTGGGAATTTTGACTGAGTCAAATACATGACAATGAGTGTGGTAATTGTTAAACACTGTCAGTTATCGTACTCTTGAGCCTTGACACAGCAGTAAACCTAGGGTTACATCTAAGAAAATGCAAAAAATACAAATTGTGTTCCCAGAACTGCCTGGGTCACTGTACCCATGCAGAGTTTGTGTACAGCTTCTTCCTCAAGTCTCATTTTAAGCCTAACAAATTTAATGGTCTCATTTGGAAATAAGTTCTCTTAAAGAGTGGATGCATTGGACCATTCAACAGTTGTCTTCTACTCTGTTCTGTATCTGAATTTTGCAGAACCTTACAGTCTTCAAACCTGCAAGGGAAAGAGTTGCACAGCTTTAATAAAATTATTTTTTTTTCCTTTCCAAGCTGGATTGTTTCCATCACGTTCCTACGATCCAGTGTTTAGCTATAGCATGTAAACAAGTATGGTTAAATCTACTGATATTTCTTTGTTTTCCACATGGTTGTTGCTATTGTGAGCTTAGGCAAGGCACTTGGTAGAGCCAGCACACTCATATTAATGCTGTCAGGAGTAACATATTTAACTTGATTTTTGTCATCTATCTTATAAGAACTAAGCTAGGACTTCTATTGTGTCTGTTGCTTCAGCATAGGGACTATTTGCATATTAAAGAAAATTATTCTACTATTTTCCAAGACAGAGTTTCTACCTTTTTCATTTTTAAATAGGTATGAGAATAGCCATTCTGGCAATGATTTGGCTTAGTTTGTTCTTGCTTCATCTAGGAAGTTCTGAAGTGAGTGTGAATGAAAGATAATACAGAAATATATGTATAAGTGTGTGTATATACGTATTTAAGGTTAAAGTAATTTTGACAGTTGTTTAATTTATATATTAAGCAAAGTTTGTCCAGTTCGAAATATGAAAGTTGGATAAACTAATTTTTAAAAGGTGCTTGTCACAAAGGTCATGTTATCTCTAAAAAAATCTCCATCAAAATAACTATAATTAAATAAAAGAATAAAAATTCCTGTAATGTAAAGAACCAGAAACTTGAGTGTTAAATCTCTTAAAACTTGGGAAGATTAGCATTTGCACTCAGCTGTGTGTTTCAATGTTTAAATTCAGACAGAATGTGTTCTCATCTGTTAGACCCCTTCCCATCCTTCCACACAGCTAATCCTACTCACGCATAAAAGGAAGCAAAAACAGTGAAAACATAGAAAAACTAAATATTTTTCAATTAACTTCTTTATAGTGAAACTATAAATTAAAATCATCATGGTAACAGTACACAAAATAGTGCTCAAACACACTCAGCCTTCCACAAAACTATCTGATCTTACTAATTAACATAAGGGGACCCTTAGACTGGGTAAACCAGATAAAATGTCAGATTGGATGTGAAATGATGATAGCAAGGTAGAGCTATTACATCTACCCAAATATTTCCAATCTTGGCTTTGGTACTGGTCAGCCAAAGGAAAAATATAGAGGTGGGAGGAGAGAAACATGAGTTTTAATTGAAATCCTGAAGAAAACAGAGTAAGAAATATTTTCTACACAGTGTAGACTTCTAGAAATAGGGGGTGAAAGTTATGTGTTGTTTCTAATGCTTTATAAAGCATGTCCTACCAATAGAAAGTACTGGGTTATGCTCCTCTTCTGTAGGTGCATGGCAAGGGAGCCCAACCGTAGAAACTGAATGATCAAGATTTAGGGGCTGATAGTTTTACACTGTAAGTACAAGCTGTGGCCCTTTATTTCCCTACTAACTAGAAAACTGATAATTGTTAATTCAATCAAACAGGGGAAAACAAGGCGTTGCATTTGGCATGACTAATCACTTGCACAAGACCAGGTTGAGAAACAACTGACTGGATGTCAGATCTGCAGAAGAGGATTTAGTGGTTCAAGAACTGAATGTAGGTCAACAGTTTCATGGCATTGCTTAAGAAGCAAACACTTTACTACGATAAACAGGAACGTAGCCTTCAAAAATATATTTTGCATTCAGCTTAGGACTGGAGTCCTAGGCTTAGTGATGTTGAGAGAAACATGCTCAAATGGAAAGAATCCAGAGAATGGCAGCATGAATGATCAGAGATCTGGGAAAAATGGACTTGCAAGGAAATAGTTGACTGTTTAGTCTGGACAAGAAGAGGGCTGAGATATAAGGCATTTTAAATCTTCAAATATATTCCATAGCTGCTGCAAAGAAAAACAATTTATTCCTCATGCCTGTGTCAGATGGAAAAGTTGAAAGGGAGGTTTAGGTTGACTTCTGGGAAATATTTCCTAACCCTGTGAATGACAAAGCAAATGAATGAGATCCCTGTGGAGATGCTGGCATCTCCTCTATGAGAAAGGATACTATCTTCTTTAAGAAAACAAATAAATAAATGCCAGAGATGAGTAACACGGATATAGCCACTGGGGCCTGTGTTGGGCCACTGGAATAGAGCTGATGACATTCTAAGGTCACCCCTCAGCCCTGGGACACCTCCCAGGTTCGCTGACTTCAGCCAGTTATCAAGACAAATTGTTAGTTGACAGGTTCCTATGGTAGTTTTGACATGAAATGTTATCTTTTGCAACTGCTGAAGCATCCCTCATGTCACCAGAACTACAGTCTTACACAATCAGTATATTTTATGACCATATTAGACTGAGATACCATCTCTGAAAGGAGAAGAAAGTGAAAAGTGCACTGTACAGAAAATTTTCACCCTTATGGAATTCAAATATATGTATATTACAAAATAATGGCAAATGATTTTAAGGCACCCTAGTGATTTCACTGCCAAACAGACTTTTAATAAAGTTTATATTAAACACATTAATAAAAATATGTCTTATTAGACCTGACTATTAGGAGTACTCTTTGCTGGGTAAAAAACTGGCTGGATGGCCAGGTACAGACAGTGGTGGTGAATAGAGTTAAATCCAGTTGTCTCTCGGTCACGAGTGATGTTCCCCAGAGCTCATCAGAGTATTGGGGCCAATACTCTTTAATATCTTTATCAATGATGTGGATGAAGGCATCAAGTGCACCCTCAGTAAATTTGAAAACAACATCAAGTTAGCGGGGAGTGTTCTTGAGGATAGAAAGGCCTTGCAGAGGGATCTGGACAGGCTGGATTGATGGGCCGAGGCCAATGGGATGAAGTTTAGCAAGGCCAAGTGTCAGGTTCTGTACTTGGGTCACACCAACCCCATGCAGCGCTACAGGCTGGGGGCAGAGTGGCTGGAGAGCTGCCTGGCAGAAAAGACCTGGGGGTGTTGTTGGCAGTCAGCTGAGTATGAGTCAGCAGTGTGCCCAGGTGGCTGAGAAGGCCGGTAGCATCCTCACTTGTATCAGTAACACTGTGGTGAGCAGGACTAGGGAAGTGACTGTCTTCCTGTGCTCAGCACTGGTGAGGCTGCATCTCAAGTACTGTGTCCAGTTTTGTGCCTCTCACTATAAAAAAAGACATTGAGGTGCTGGACCGAGTCCAGAGAAGGGCAGAAAAGCTGGTGAAGGGTCTAGAGCACGAGTCTTATGAGTGGTGGGTGAGGGAGTTGGGATTGTTTAGCCTGCAGAAAAGGAGTCCAAGGGGGGACCTTATTGCTCTCTACGACTACCTGAAAGGAGGTTGTAGAGAGCTGGATTTCCGTCTCTTCTCCCAAGTAACAGGTGATAGGACAAGAGCAAATGGCCTCAAGTTCACAGAATCACAGAATGACATGGAGTTGGAGGGACCTGGGGAGATCATCCCAGTGCAATCTTCGAAGTTGTTCCAGGGGAGGTTTAGATTGGATATTAGGAAAAAATTTTAGATTGAGAGCATTATTAAGCATTGGAACTGGCTGCCCAGTGAAGTGGCTGAGTCACCATGCCTGGAGGTGTGGTTAGACATAGTGTTTAGAGATATTGTGTAGTGATATTATTTTGTCAGTGTTAGGTTGATGGTTGGACTAGATGATCTGAAATGTCCCTTCCAACTGAAATGATTCTATGATTCTATATTTTTAGATTCCTTAGACAGACCTTTAAATCCATAATGTTTTCTGAAAAGTTCTGAGGAGACTGATGCTTGGCAAGTTCCTCAGCACACTTAACATGTGGGTGAAAAATTAAAATGCAATTTTCATTTTAAATATATGCATAATGCATATAAAAATATGCATTTGCTGCATAGATGCAAAAATTATACTGCTGCATTCATCTGTCTCTTTATGCTTTAAATTATTATAAAAATCCAGAATCCAAACATTCTCAGGGTTCTCTTCCTATTTATATTAGGTGCTAGATTGAATGCAGACCAGTGCAGATTACTGATTTTTAGTGAGGATTTTCTTTTTATTGCCTTTATGGGAGTACCAGATAGGCAAGTTTGTTCTATGTTCTATTGTATTTGCTACTGTACCCCTGCTACTTACCTCCAATTTTAGTATTAGACTACAATAATGAATGCTCTTCCAATGTTAAATGCTAAGTCATTTTACTCTTGTGCATCTGACTTTTGGAAAAAACCCAATTTTGTACAGCTTTTTCTTGCCTAAAGTATAAGTCAGGTTTTGCTCTGATTTCAACCGTGTTAAGACTAGCAACGTGCAATTAATGTTTGTAACATGATGAAAGCCTATGTTTGAGCTTATCTGTTTTTCTTCTCCTTGCTAATGAAGCAAAGTTTTCCACAAACAAAATTTCATACTCATCAGAGATGTTGATAAAAACATGCAAAATAAGAAACAAATAAGAAGAATCTTCATAGTTTTGATCTATTGTTTTTTGTCTATGAAATATCCCTCACAGTTTTTGTGCTCAGCCTTAAAAATACTCAAAAGATTTTTTTTCATATGAATACATTAATATTTCACAAAATTGCATAGGCCCATGTTATTCACAGTACCACAGAATGGTTTGGGTTGGAAGAGACCTTTAAAGGTCATCTAGTTTAATCACTCTACAATGAGCAGGGACATTTTCAACTAGATCAGGTTGCTCAGAGCCCCATTCAACCTGACCCTTGAATATTTCCAGGGATGGTTCATCTACCACCTCTCCGGGCAACCTCTTCCAGTGTTTCACCACCCTCATTGAAAAAGTGTCTTATATCTAGTCTAAATCTACCTTCTTTTAGTTTAAAACTATTATCACTTGAATTATTACAACAGCCCTGCAAAAATTTTTCCCCATCTGTTTTACAAGCCCACTTTAAATACTGAAAGGCTGAAATAAGGTCTCCTTGGAGCTTTCTTTTCTCCAACTCTCTTAGCCTTCCTTCATAAGAGAGGTGTTCCATCCCTCTGATAATTTTTGTGGCCCTCCTCTTGACCTGTTCCAACAGGTTAACAATAATAATAATCACCATCATCATCTAGATTTATTCTGTGGAAAGCACAGAAAATTTAGTAAACCAGCCCTCATTTCCAATAAATATTCACTATAGAGACCGTTTCTGCTAATTGTCATCAACAATTTTATCAAAACTCCAGACATTCAACAAATGCTAATTTAATCTGACTAAATTTTCAAGTAATATTTAGGTTTGAACACTCAAAGAGTAATTGAATGCATAATTTCAATTGATTTCACATTGCTATCTCACTTTTTCATCTTTCACCAGATATGCATCTTTGAAATAGATCAGTAGAAGGAATACTGTGAACTTTATCTTCTTATTATTGCCTGCAGAATCTCATTCCAATAAGTTGTTTCATAAAGACTGACAAAATCTTTATAAATACAAAACAGTTCAGAAAGCTTTACTAATTTATTCTTTTAAAGTTCATTTAAAACTTTGAAATGAATAGGATACTTGTTTGAGCATGTGGAACATTCACAAAATAGAAATCCAGTAAAATAATCAAAGGGAAGAAGGGAATCCTTTCTGGCCTCAATTTCTTATTCAACTTTTAGCTTTAGACTGGTTTTGTCATCCATAATTCAGGTTTAAAGGTTTGACCTATCAGTATTTGGTGAGCAACAAGGTTAATCTTCAAGTGCAGTACTAAACGTCAGAGGCTTTATTCAGTTTTACATTCTGTGCAGACTTTCTCTTACCATTAAAATGTTCATATGTTGAAAAAATGTTAGACATCATAAACCATATGGATTTCTTTTTCTCCATCAGGTTCATTATTGTCCGCTCCTGCCAGCCTCATACTGAAATTACCACATCTTAGATCATGATTGGATTGGATACGACTAGGTACGAATAGTACCGAACAGGGTCAACTTATTTTGGATGTGTTCAGAATATCAGGCTGAATTTTGCGTATTGACACACATTTGACAACACGTTTCAAGAAAAAAAATCTGGTCATTGATAGAGTTTTTAATTACAAAATAACATCAAAATACACTCAGTGGATGAAATACGATTTTTTCCTTTTAAAGTCTCCTATGTTTCATAACTGAAATCATAAGAATATAGAGCTAAAGTACAGTATTCTCCTTCAGTGTTCTCAATCATATCTACTTTAGATGAAAAAATTATGAAAAAACTAATCTACTTTAGCTTCCCATTCATAGAATCATTGTTACTGCTTTCAGTTCCCTCTGTTGTTTCCGGTTTGATTGTGCTCAACCTGCATGTGTGTGTATATAAAACACAAACATAATTAAGGCACCTTATGGCCTTATTGAGAAAAACCACAGCGTAGAAGGTACCTGAAGTTGATAAGTTTCATGTCATACTACATATTTTCTAGTGTTCTCCTCTGGAAAGATATATTTCTTTTGTCAGTTGGAAGTCATTACAATAAATCACTTCAGCCTGTAGACTGGGAATACACTTTTATAAAATTTTGCAGCCTCCACTTCTCTTCTAGCATGTCAAGAAAAAGTGTGTCAGGGAACTGCAAAAGCTTGAAGAACTAGCTCAGAAAATTATCAGTAATTGACTACAATTATCACAGAAATAATAAGCTCCCATAGATGGGAGCCATCAGCAAAAAAACTTCTACCCTGAATTGTTTAGAAAGGGAAACTACTACCATGTTAGTTTGTTTCTTAGGTAGAACTTCAGCCTCATTGAAACCTTTTTGTGTAAAACTGGTTGACAAAAAACAAGATGAGAGATGATGTTTTTCTCCAGAAAACCGAATATTCCACTTTCAATAAGGAAACACTGCTTACAAAAGAGTGGTAACAATCCAGTGATGGAGGCACTTCTGTTCAACAGCGTCTGTGATCTCACAAAGTAAGGGATGCTTTAAGACCTGCAGAGAAATGCAATTTTGGACATATCACTAATTGGTGGATAGTTTTAATTAGTTTTCTGCTCACTCAGTATTTCATATGTCTTTCCTAGCTGTCTACCCTTCCCCACACATTATGTAGAAAGCTTAGGTAATCTATCAAGAGTTAGAGATTTCACTCAAAGTCATGTCAAAGTTAAATAAAATGTCTAGCTGTTCCATGATGCTAGATTTCTTGTAACAGTTTGGAGGGAGAAGAATGAAGTCAAAATAAAATACAAGAAAAAGTAATCAAAGGGGTTCTATCTGTGTGTTTTTAAAAAAAAACAGTAGTGAAAGACAAGAGTCGTCAAAGATCCAGAGACCCCAAAATAGAGGCAGACCTTTCCCCTAATCTTTTAACTGTTAATCTTTTAACAGGACAATTATCTATACAGTAGAAGGTGGGAGGAGAAAACAAAACCCTACACTGTAAGGAACCCTTTTATGATGAACTCTACAGGACTGAATGGAGCGGGGTGATGGAGCTGTTTGGTCTCCATATCTATGGAAGTATCATTCAAGGGTAGGATGGTTTTCCCTTAAAAGTAGTTTCCCTAAGTAGTCTAGTTTTCTCCTTTTTAGTCTCTGATTTGGGTTACTCTCTTTTGGGTTTAGTTGCGACACATGTTTCTCTCCTCTTGTGGAATGCATAATTCTCACTATTCTTGCAAAAGAGAAGTCTTTAAAGGCTTCAGTATCATGTTTCAAATATTTTCCTAAAGCTTTATATGGGTTTGTTTCTATTGTCTTTGTGAGAAATTTAATTATCATAATATTGTTCTTCTAGATTTTGATACTTAATCCGATCAGTATTTTTAAGAAAAGGTGTGTAAAATAAGGGTTCATTATAAAGCACATGATATTCTAAGCCAAGATGGATTACAAATATAGAAATGAACAAAGTGTTGCTTGCTACTATGTTTTTCAATTAACATTTGTCAGTAGCCACCTCCTACTTTGAATTATCTGATTCTACATACACAGCAACAAGGAGTGAGAGACTCATGTTGTGGGAATATGAAACATTTTTATACATGCTCAATCTTAAATGAATGATCATAAAATATATACTATATGTGGATATCAAGTCATTCTAGGACTAGATAGGGCCATGGAAGCAGGAGCGGGAAATTGAAGGGCGGGATGAAAGTTCGAGTTAGAAAGCAACCTTTCATTTGCAGGTATCTAACCAAATCTAAAACCATATCCTCCGGCTTATAATGTTATTGATTATTCTGGCTCAGAAGTGCAGAAAGCTAAACAGATGTTTTACAGTCGGAGGTTGAACTAGCTCTCCTAGAGAGTTAATAGAATTAACCAGTCATCAGTGTATCAAGAATGCCCCTTATTGCTTTCCAGAATCCTCCATTGTTTATCAAATCTACCTAGAGAAAACTTCATCTCTCTCCTCAATAATTATGTAAACAGGGAGTGCTGTTTACAGTAAGATGTATGCGTTTCTTGCAGCAATAAAAATCACTGTCTCTCACAAAAAACATTTACAATTATTCCTCCTAAATATGAGTACTATTTCCTAATAACTGTCTGCTTTTCCTAAAAATTAGTTTGAAAAACACTTTTTCTAGTCCTGAGAGCTACACAAGAACTTACGAGAACCAGATCATGAGGTTGGTTCCCTCAGGGTAACTCTGGACCTACCAAAAAATCACATAAAAAATTTAGAATGTGCAGAATTTACTCCTGTAGCAAAAGAATTTATTATTAAATGAAAATACCGTTGCTTCAATTTTAATAGAGATTAAAATTATAGAATTAATGCAAAATTATTTCTTCTGCCATTTTATAAAATACTTGCATTATAATATAACTTTTAATGTTTGAGGAGAAAGCATACTGGCTATGGAAGAAATGATCCAATTTGTAGACACTGCAACCAGAGATGTTTCTAGAAGCAACATTAAGATCCTTTGCACTAACACAAATAATTCTGAACAGTGGGATTTGTCTTTTTCTGTAGGATCCTGTTTTCTGATTGAAATATTTTTCTTTGATCACTAATGACAGGTTAGCTAAAAGCTGTTTAAAGATTGATTCATGCAGCTTCTAGAAACAAATCACCCATGAAAGCTGAGGTTACCTATTCCTTTTTCATAATTCCAAAATACAGTGCCAAGTTCCTCTAAAAAAAATACTTTCAGCTGCAGGCAGCATCAAGAAAATACCTTCAAACTATGCAGATAAGAATCAGAAAGCTTTCACTTGTGAGTGATAATTTTTCATTATGACTGGCCAACTAGCAAAAACCTCTTCCAAATATAAAAGCTTATGTATGTGTTCATGTTACTTTATGTTGTTAATTCTATATGTATTTTTCTTAATTTCTACAATCTGAGAGTTCTTCATCTTGCAAAGACTTCTATTATTATTTCCACAATAAGGTCATTAAAGGAACATTCAGAAAATTCATTTTTCATTAATAATAGCATAGGTATTGTAGCTTTGTTGCATAATTTAAAATTATGTCGAAATCACTAATTTGAGAATCAATATTGGTTTTTATTGAAGACTGAGGAGTGTTGGGTACTTCTAAAACATCATCAGTGGAATTGAAAGAAAAGTCAATGAAATTGCAATCAATTATACAGCCTTGTAACCCCATACATAGGGCCTCATGCAGAAAAGTGTAAACAGCATTAAAAAAAAAAAAATTCTTTGTCTGTCTTCACAGCAGAAACCCAACTCTGAAAATCTGTAATGAAAACCGTATATGATACATTTGAGGATGGAAGAGGAGGCAAGGACAGTAGAGTGATGACATTATAAGGGCTGATGAATAATGGGTCTGTTTAGTATTGTGCATACAAAGCAACAACTAACTTTGAATTGAGTTTTGCATTTTTTTACTCTCTTATGGAGAGAAATGTCTCTAAGAGACACTTCACCTTCAGTTCTACACTTCAAAGTGAATTCTAACATGTGGCACCTGAAACTCTTGTTTTTTAAACAAAACAAATAGTACAATTTCAAGAACTGTAAATATCAAACAGGTCAGATCACAAACATAAGAAATATGCTCAAAAGAGCATTTTGCACATGCAAATAGCTTTTCAAAAGAAATTCTTTGCTTCTACATATTGGACATTTCAGATATGCAATTGTAGAAACCAGGACTGTATAGGTCTGGGAGTGCACTGCCTAGCTCAGGTCTGCAGTCACATAAACAACTCCTTTGTGGATTAAGTTTACCAGATTAATAAGCAGTAAAATACAGTGCTTACAATTCTTCTCTTCTAAGGTTTTTAATATTTTTGTAAATTACCATTATCTGAGACAGCTGTCACCAATATGGAAATACATATTTTAGTATGTTGAGGTTTTTAGTTTTCAGTTTCTCTTTGACAGTACCTTCAGGTGCAGTTATACTATCATGGCTCAATCTTTTCCTCCCAAGTTTAATAAACAGGTATTTTAAAGATTTGACATTGACCAGCCTCAACTGTCTCAATCTATCAGACTAAACAGACTGGACAAACTAATCTTCCAAAGAGCCTTCTGCCATTGTGGTGGTGTCATCTTGCTTCCCCAGAGGGGAACATTGCTACCGTCATACGTTCTTTCCTTCAGTTGACCTCTCAGACACACTGTCTCTAGCTACAGACTTCTGTTTGAGGTGGACTGAATCAGTAAATTGTTACTTTCCAAAGCTCATTTTCATGGACATGTGTGAAAACTGGCATGGTACTGGCACTAAGCTGCTTTGTAACTGCCGGATCTAATATGTGACTTTTGACAACATAACAGAGTAAAAGCAAACCTCCTACCTTCATTTAAACAGAATCATCAAAACTAATTGCTAAATTATGTGATGACTGCTGTTTTTTATATTTATTTGAAATTACTCGCAGAAGTCTACTGCTTCTTCAAATGTTCATTCAGTAAAATCTGTTCAATGGTGCTTATTTTTTATAGATTCAATTCTGACTACTGAATTAAAATTAATTTAGAAAGACTACAGTTTAAATGAACATCAATCAAGCAACTCTTTACTGATAAAATAAGCAGGTTTGAGGCTTATTTATACTTATCACTAGATAGTCAGCACAGGGGATGTCCTGGTATCTGGAAATGTAACTCTGGGATAAGGTCTTACACCTTTTTGAATACTGGCTGATTTAATTTAGATTTATCTACATTGACTTTTCATGTGCATTTTCTAATAATTTCTAATAAATAGTCTAATAAGTTAGACTTTTTTATATTTTTATAAGTACCAATTCATTATCAAAACTGCAACATCATTTATTTTAAATAGCTATAAAAATGAGATTATTATAACATTGCAGATCCTTTAACAAACAGAAGTTCAGCAAGGATTCAAGCATACTAGCCAAACTGTCTTTTTAGCAATGTGGCCAAAGAACAAAGAAGGTCATTGTAACCAACCTGTGATGTTGCGAAGTGTTGGTTCAAGCACAATTTCTAGGAAATTTTTTCCTTCTTGCACATCTACAAAATAAAAAAAAAATAGTAAGAGGTTGTAACCCAGACAGAGAATATTGGCAGTACTCTGTTATAGATATGCGTCCTGGCACATTCGTTTAGCACAGCTTATACTAGGTGCATAAATGTCCCGGAGAACACTGGGATCAACATTATGTTGATAATGAAAGAATTATGACTTCTGATCACTACAATTGAAAATTTAACCCTCCTAGGGGAAAAGTTATTGTTGCTTGGGCAAGGCAGAGAGTCCGTAATCGCAAAGTTGTATTATTGTCATTTCCTCTTGATGCATCTTTCATGTTACTTCCTGGTTGTCAATGTTGCTGGCATTACCAAAATCTTATTATGCCCACATAGAGGTAGGTAAGGTAAAAGGGAAAAGATACAGGGCAGAGAAAGTAGCTGGAGAGATATCCCATTTCTCATTTTTGATTCCTACATAAAATAGATGAAAAGATATAATTAGAAATATTTCCTAATTCTGGGTTTAATAGAATAATTCATTCAAAGAATAATTTATTGCAGGGAGAGGTGAACCTATTGTCAGGTTCTGTGCAGTCTGCTCCCTATCGTGTGGGCCTAGTTAATGCCAAAACAATAACTTTATCTATAACTCTATGGGAGTATAAATGAAATGTTTTCATTCATCCAAGTAGCTGAAATTTCCCCTTTTCAATTTTTCCCTGTAAATATGTAATTGACAGAGTTGATAAGTTTCTCATTGTCCTATTTTTACAATTATAGAAACAGGAAACAACATTTTTTTTTTTTTAAAAGGAGGAAAATATGAAGAAGTAAATGCTGACTAATTTTGCCAAATGCGTGTTCAATTTTCTGTTTCCTGTACTTGGATCTTATTGGAAAAAAATACGGACCAACAGGCAAATAGCAAAGACAGATCATGAAGATGAGGTCTACAGATCATTACAGGGAAAGAATAATTGTAAATTAAACTCTAGGAATAGGGAAGAAAATTAAGTTGAATATTAAATACATGTTGCCTAAATGTTTTGATGTGAAACTTTGAAATGAAGGAATCAAAGCTTACTGACAGAAAGAAGTTTAGAACAGAATGTACAAAACTACAGTGAATAACTGCATTCATAGGAGAATAGCTATGCTTACAACTTATGCACGAGATTGGTACACTTGCTTACAAATTATATACAAAAACTGAGATCCATCCATCCTGATATACCAAAATGTCAAGTTTCTAAGGTGTCCAGTCCTTTCCCTGTGAAGGAAGAACATTAACAAATCATGCTTATTTTCAGAATAAGCAGAAACCCAAAGTTTCTTTTTTACTTACTCCTTAAACTAAAAGACTGTATACAATCCTGCCACTGTTAAGAACTCATGCTCATTTTCAGTCTATTTCTATGACCATTTGATCCAGCAGCTGGGATATAATGTTTCTGAGGCAGAGATATTGAAAAATAAATGGTTTGTTAAATGACTAAAAATTATTTTCTCAATAATGTTAATTATTTAAATTTTTAGATATTAGAACAATTTTATAGCATATTTGGCTGAGAAGTCTCATCACAATTTTTAAAAAATATCTATATATTTACGTTGTGAGTAGACCTTGAGTTGTGAAAACACTTCTTAGGTGTAAAAACACCTAAGATAGCAGTTATAAGAAAAGAAGTATAACAAGATAAAGAGATCTTTCAAAACCAAATAGAGCATTATTTTTATTTTCATACCTTTTCTTCCTATTAAAAATATAAAATATAGCTAAATGTCATGTAGGAACTACACTTTGTTGTAAGAAATTAAGCATCTTTACAATAAGCATCAATGTAAAAACAACACAACCAAAGTTTGAGCTGCATGAATTTCATTTCCTCCAGCAAAAATGAATGTCAGATTTGATTCAAAGCCACAGAGTTGATTACCATGAAGTTATATTTTGATTAACTTACCTTCTCACAAAAAACATTCAGGTCAACTTATAACATCAGGTTATAAAGCATTGCACTTTAAGGAAACTAGACAAATGTGATAAATATATTTTTATACCACATTAGTTTGTGTAGTCTAAATCTTCTTTAAGTGTACTAGAAAGCTGTAAGCTTTTCATTCTTTCTGTGAACTCTGACAGTACAGATTTCTCTTCCAAGGTTAGCAGGGAGAGTCTCATGAGTCACAAAAGTTACAGGTATCATGACTGTACCTGTCACATGGCAGAGCTAAGAATAAAGCCAGATTAGCCAACACAAAGGACCATAACTGAAATGCTGTTTTATGCCTGCTGAAGTCAAAACATACTTTCTGCATCTGTAATTCCTATGCCCAAAATTTAAACATGAAATAGCAGCTGCAAAGCCATGATTTAGTACATGCATTTCTCTATGCACATATAAGTGTTGTGGCAACACTTTACTGTAGAAAAATATCTGTGCCTACAATGTATTTTAACCACAGCTACACGCTTCCTCTACAGGTATAGGAATAGCTCTGCCCAACTGGGATCATATTTTAGCTTACCCATAATTTATGTACGCACACATAGAAGTCAGGAAGTAACATTCATGCATGACTAGTTTGTTGCAAGTTTCAAATCTGAAAGGCACAGCACAGCATCAATACTAGTGTCTCTGAAGACAGGAATATATCCTTGCAGCACCTTTTGAAGATTCGTTTGATTGACCAGGGACAAAAATGAAATCTTCTTCCCATGGATATTTGTAGACACACCTTGTGACATACAGACGTGTACATTCATTCAGTCTCAGTCCCAGTTCATTAGTATCCCATACATTAATCTGTTTGGCAGTTCTCCTATGCACAAGTATTCTACAAAGAAACAAATGCAAAGACTAGTTGTTACCCTAAAGTGAAATAATATTAGACTGTCCCAAGACATTTACCAAAAGGGATGCAGATCATTGCACTTTCAAAGGAAGTCTGTCTCTATCAGCATCAAAATCATTGGACTGGGAAATCTGTAGTGTCTAAATGATGTTTATAGTTTTGCTGTTATGTTTCTATTTAGTGATACAACCCATGTGGCTTCCTTCTTCCTTGTGTCTGATGTCTATTGCTCAGCTGAAGAAGCAAACAGGAAATCCTCTAAAAGAGCTTACTCTATTTTCATAATGTTTTGTAAATTCAAAAAATGTTATTTTAATTTCTTATATTTTGCTCTGAAAGTAGTAAGAAAATGTTTATAATTTACATAGTAGCAATTGGCTAGCATCCTGGGCTTCATTTTTATCAACTGTTTTTATCAGAAGAGCTGTATAGTGAGCACAGATTCGCAGGCAAAGGGCAAAAGTTAAGGAGGTGTTATCTCCTCTATACACACTAGCATTAATTGCTGCAGTATGTCCCTGTATGACATAATGGTGTAGAACTAGGTATTTTCCTTCTTTCCCTTCCCGTTTCTTCAGATGGAAAGAGAAGATAGAAAGATAATTAAGTTTAACAACAAAGTTCATTTATACTGTTTCTCTTGACTTCATATGTCTAGGCTACATAGAATCATAGAATGGTTTGGGTTGGAAGGGACCTTTAAAGGATCATTTAGTCCAACCCTCCTTCAATGAGCAGGGACATCTTCAAATAGATGATGTTGCTCAGAGTCCTGTCCAACATGACCTTGAATGTTTCAGGAATGGGACATCTACCACCCCTCTGGGCAACCTGCTCTAGTGTTTCACCACCCTCATCATAAAAAAAATGTCCTTCTTATATCCAGTATATATCTACCCTCTTTTAGTTTAAAAATACATTTTTTTTTAAATTATTAAAATAAGTTTAAAAACATGAGGGATGAAAAATATTTTCAGCTGATTGTGTGATCTGATCTGCATCTCCCCTTTTTGTCCTGGTTTACATGGGAAAAGGACCCATTTACATGACAGGTAAGGAAAATATTAGTGTAGTTTGCCTTGTACAGTCTGGTGTAGATGAAGCTTAGTTTTAAGCATAAAATTAAACTAATCTATGTTTAATCCAAAGAACTGCTCCCAAGTCTAGATGAAGACAACATAGAACACATAAAGATGTTTGTGGGAGGTAAGTCTTGCAAAAGAAACCACTGAGGAGGTTTATCTTCTGAAGTGCTTAATTCTTTCACAGTAGGTGTTCAGTAATTTGATCTGTCTGAGCAGTCTGAGAACATAAATTTTGGCTTTGCAGTGATTCCTGGAGGTTAACGTGTTTCACCAGAACAAGGGAATGAATTCCAACATAAAAAGCTCTATCACAGAAGTAGTACCATGTTCACGATGAGTACCAGCAGAAGAGGGTGGGACTAGTCATTTATCAAAATATCTATTTGTCTTTTTAGATTTCTTGCCCATATCTATCCTCATGGTACGGAAGACCCCTTTAATGCAAATTCAGTCTAGGTTCGTGAATTATGCATAATACTGTCTAATTATTTGTATAGACATTTCCATATTGCTGATCATTGCAGTATCTTGCAATATCTGGGTCTCCAGAATAATTTAGTTTCATTAACCTTCAACTGACTATATATAAAACAAGCCATATCTGCTTGACAAGTACAGCTAAATTTTGCTTTTATTCACTTGTTCAATATCCAGCCTTCTAGACAAAACAATACTGTGGGAAATAAAAATGGTGAAACAGGAAGAAAACAGTCTAAACAGAGTTCAATATGCTTACTGAGAGAGAATAGAAAAGTAACACCTGTAACTCACCATTTTCCATCTCGGTCTTAGTCTGTTCACCATCTTCAGGTTGTAGTAAACATTTACAGAGACACTTTTCGTCGAAAAGTACTGTCTTTGGCTGCTTTACAAGTAAATGTCAACTCTGAGTTGTCCCAGGCCTCTATGCAATACATCAGAGATTATTTGGCATCCATGAGTAACTGACCTGTTCCAAGTAGCAATCTGTATTCTCATTTCTAAAGAATTCTAGAAGATTGCTTTAAAAGAATTATAGTTATTGCTAAGAATGGTTTTGTGCAAATAAATAGCAAATAACATTTTGTGCAGAGTTTTCCTGTCAATATTACAAAACTTCCAGGTTACTACTGCTTTGTCTGATACATTTGTTACCCTACCTCAGTGTGTTTAAGTAGATTTTTCTCTCAGTTTTAGGGGAAAAATCCACAAATTAAAGATGTTGGAGATATTCAGATATATATAGTTTATATACAGTTCCAATTTGTTCAGGTCACTTTACCCAGGATGTCTTCAGTGGTTTGCCTTGTCTTTCTACAAGCGTGCTTAAAACACATCCTGCTTTTGTACAAAACTAGGCATTTCAGCAATTAAGAAAAATCAGTACTATAGTATTGATTCATTACTGTTGTTGTGACTTCAGTAGTGCTACCTGAACTCTAGATTCTTGTTCTTGTGAAATGAAAAACATTGTCCCACTCATTCTGCCTACTCGTTGGATTGTCATGACCACAACTGCACAAGGTTAAAATTTGCAGACAAATAACTCAGAAATGTGAAGTAACAAAATATCATTTCTTGTAGCTAAGACAAACTTTCTAGAAAGGATTTGCTAACTGGAAAATATATTTCTGACATGAAACAATAATTGCTTCAGATATAATAATTTAAAAATATTTTGAAAGTCTTCTGGTCCTAAACTATAAACACATTTTTTGAATCTCAGTTTATCTTTTGAAGAATGAAATAAATCATACTATCTATTATGTGCTGCTTAGGACCACTTCCTATATAGTCAATGTCATTTTAGATGAGAAAAAAAGGGCTATCTGTGCATAGAACGGGCATGACTTTCCCTCACTACATGCGCACAGGTTTTTTTTTCAGACAAACAGCAGTCTTTTTAATAGACAAAAACTACAAAAAGAATTATTGCAGCATTTGCATAAGCTAAATGATAGTAGATACTAGGAAAAAAATAGGTTTCTTTACAGGACAGAAATGTACTCATTAATGCAGATTAAATAAGTAAAAGAGCTCTTAAAAGAGAAGTTTATATGAAAATATTGCTCAAATTTAGATGAGGTAGGACTAAAGAGACAATTATGTAACACTTAGTGACATAAAAATCTGCTTTTGGAGTTTGTAACTTCTTCGAATTTTGGTGAAACATCTCATTTTTTACAATGGAAACTGTCAGAAGCTTTATTATTACTATTACTCAATTTTGTATTTTTGGCCATAATATTTTCCATGTCATTCACATGCCTCAAACTAAGTATTCCTGTAAAGCTTCAGTCAGGCTGGTACAAAAAAACCAACATTGCTGCATATGTTAAATCTAAATATTTTTTTTTGTTCCATTGAAACTTTTAGTATTATGGGAAATTAGAAGGACTGATATATTTACTATTTTGGGGAAAGTTGTAGCTTACAAAAAACACACATCCATAGTTATGTAGAGGTGAGGAAGTAAGAGGTTTCAGACATTGAATTTCAGCAGTTTCCACTCACTGCGAATCCTGGGCTGAGCAGGTCCTTCAAAGGAAAGAACATCCATCCTCAGTTAAATTAAGAATTCATGTATTCCTGTAATCTGTTTCCAGTTGGGATCATAAATTAATATTCAGGACAAAATTGAAATAAGTCAGGGACTTTTTCTACTGGCTGTAAAGCAAAACTATTTGTACCTGAGCTAAGAGTCAGGGAATCTTTCTCCGGTGCGGTAGGCCAGGACATTATGGAAACAATGATGTTATGGTATAGGATTCAGTATCTTTTCACTGTTATATGTTTCTTTTTAGTTCATTGTCCTGAAGATAATGATGAAAGACAATAAATTGTCAGCTGAGGATGAAGTGGGACTATACAATATATGAAAAGAGTTCATATAGGAAAGAAACAGATCTTTTTCTGAATTTTACTTTTCCAGAAAATTCTTTTCTTCACATCATATGGGTTCACTGAAAGGAACGATCCTTGCTAAATGCAGAAGTAAGGCAGACTTTAAAAAGAACATACTAGTTATATTGGCACAACTGTGCACACTTCCTTATCTTGATCTTCATGTAAGAGTGTGAATAAAAAAGCATGGACATAAAAGGATGTATTGAAGTAATTCTTAATTAAGGATTAAAATGTTAGACAAATTTGATTTTTTAAAAAAGAGGAGTTCCACTGAAAAGCAAGACATAGAGAAATTAAAAGGATTTCTTAATATGAAGATATGATCTTTTTGCCTATCTTTAACTAAAGATTATACGCAGCACATACAGCAAACTGCAAACAATGTAGAGAAGATTAAAGATTTGAAATACAAGGTTTTCCTTCTCGGCATTGAACCAAATTTTGTAACAAAATGGTACAAAGATTCTTAACTTTAATAAACCATTATTTATTATTAGAAGAGACCATCCATTTTAGTTTTCTTCTCTAACTTTTCTTTCTGATTTTATGTGTGTGGTCAATAATTTCAAAGTGAACTTAAAACAGGAAATGTCGAGTGAAGCACAGTTATGTTACTATAAAGGATGAAGATGGAAGAATTTTTAAAAACCTAAAAAGCTGTGGCTTAAAATAAGAGTTATGGTCTCACTTTGGCTTTGAACAGTCACACAGCTTACAAATATAAGACCAAATTGTTTGGCTTTTCTCTTGACAAATACAGTGTGTTGTTTTACCCCTTGAAAGTTTTCATTTTTGATTTACAGGATTCCTAAGTTTTGGGGTTGTTTTTTAAATTCATTTAGGTTCAAAATTAATTCTAAATTATTTTTTTTATAACGTACAGTAGTCTGAATCTTTTCATTTCAATATTCTCAAAACACTTCATAATATAATTATTTCCTAGAACTCAAAAGTAAATATTTTAACTCTCAGAAAAATATAAGCAAGCAAAAATTTCAGGGTAGTCATTTCCTTAAAAAGAGTAGATGTGTCACAATACACTTTATAAAAACATACATTAGAAGAAAAAAAACTTTGAAACAAAACACTGCTCTGTACCATATGAATTCTTGTGTGTGGATAACAGAACTAAATTGAAGAGAGACTTCTGAGCTACTAACAAAGCTAACCATTGAGATCACCAGAGATTTCTTTGTGTGGACTGAAAAGGGACAGCAAAGCACCTACTTGTCCCTGATGTGACAATGGACATGTTTGTAGAAACACAGGCAATCTGGAAAAACCACTGTCAATACTAAGAAGACTCTACATTCTCAAATTCTCATCTCTTAAAAACAGGGATAATTTCAAATGGATCCTAGATTTCACCTAACTTAGTGTTTCTTTGTCTGTAAAATGACCTTGAGAGGATGATTCAAATGTATAGATGCGCTGTGAGTTTTGCTCACTTCCACTTTCACTCAAAGCCTGTATATTTCTGATCATTCATGCTACTTGCAATAACTTTCTTCCACTTTTTCTTTAAACTTT
This sequence comes from Calidris pugnax, assembly GCF_001431845.1. Taxonomy (NCBI): domain Eukaryota; kingdom Metazoa; phylum Chordata; class Aves; order Charadriiformes; family Scolopacidae; genus Calidris; species Calidris pugnax. The sequence goes on along the minus strand of NW_015094508.1, from coordinate 12,397,812 downwards.
TCCAAATAAAATTTATAGTTAGGTGGCCAAGGAGTGTGCCCATAATCTAATCCAGAGACACACACCTAATCATGTTGATTATTTTGACTCAGTTTCTAAATTAACTGCACCATAACCTCATACGTATTACTCAAAATATTCTTCTGTTAGGCACTCTTTACCATGGAACATGTTATCACCAAAAGACCATATATGTCAACATTTTATTTCCAAGCTCATCCAAACAGCTTTCTATCTCAAATAATGACAAAGATTTTGGATGCTGAAGCATATTTACAGTTATCTTGCAATTATAAGATGACCTTGTAATATTTTCAAGAACCACACCAAAGCCATGGTGGTACTACTTACAGGCCAGACCAACGTATAAATGCAGCATATCTATTTTTAGCAGCAGAATGACTACTGCTTCAAATGGATAGAAATGTGTTTCCTACCTCAAAGTATCCTGTCTTTGCAATATAGTATGGCAGCCTGCATCTTGTAGATCACTGATGTGTCTCGATACACCCAAAATACAAAACTATAAAAAGGGATAAAATAATATTTAAAATAAAACTTTTGAATTCTGAAATGGATTTTTATACTATGACATTCCAGCACACCAAAACAGATCTTCTACAAATAAGTATGTGTCAGCAATTGTCTATTTTCCTAAAAGTACAGATCATCATAAGAATAGGTCAGCGGAATAAAGAGAACATAGTAATACTGTTAGATGTAGAAGTAGTTTTGAGACATCTTTTCTTACTATTGCAGGGGTTTACAACTGATAATTTTCAATTCACTGTCATCTCACAATAGAGAAAAGAATATTTTCTTGGCAAAATAATATGTACACTTTATACTTGATGTGTAATTTATCAAGCATATGGCCAAGAAGCACCGCTTTTGATTATACTTGCAGAGACTTCATGTAATAGACTTGTGGCAATATAAAGTTGGAAAAGACCCCAGAAGTTCATCCGTCCTTAGCCAAATGGTAGAATCAGATATTCCTATGTCTGTCTGGACAGATGTGTCTAGCCTTTTCTAAAAAACCTCAACTGATGCAGAACATATAATTTTGTAGCACTTTCTATATGGAAGATGTGCCTGGGAGGCATTAGCATTCACAAAAAAATAATTTTTTTTATTCCTGTCCAGGCACAAGGAGTTCCCAAGCATGCCACATTGTTCTAAAAAACAAACAAATAACCCCCACACCTTGTCATCCCCCCAGACCACCGCCCCAAAAAAAAGCCAAGACAAAAAAATGTATGGGCCAGCCCTGAGTGTGTTGAGTGAAAAATGAATGATCTTGCTCCTTATTGCCTCCCTACAGTCGGTCTACAGGTCAAGATGCTGTTTAGCATTGGTGGCTGTGAAATTAAAACTCTGCAACACGGTCAGCAGTTTAATTTTGAGGTAAGCTTTTGGAAATATATCTCTCCAAGACTGTCTACTGTCAATGTCTTGTCCATTACTCATTTTTCAGTAGTTGTATTCTTAAGAATTCTTCTTCTTTCTTGTGGGAAGTAGCTATTTACCTATTTTAGCCAAGGGATTCTGCAGAGTTCCTGCAAATTGGGGCTTGAACTTAAAGTGTTTGGAAAGTGATGTAATGGATTCTTCCCTTCTGCTTTCACTCTTGGTTTATTCTTTTTTTTTTTTTTCCCCCTATTGTGAAGTACATCTACAAGCATTAATTACCTTGTCTTATTATTACAAAAGAGAGGAACAAAGTAAAAATTATGATGTCAGAGGCAAAGAAAACATATTACTATCTTCCAATTGCATTTTAAAGCAAACAAAAACCACTATTCTTTTGCTGGCTATAGTTTTAGAAAGGAAATTTGATAGTCAGTAACCAACAAGCAGTTGATTGCCAAGTGAGTAATCAAATCCAAATATAAACTTCTGATTCATTCTTCCAGTCAGTGTATTTATTTTGTCTATATATATCTTGATAATTTAGAAAAGAAAATACTGATACAAAAGATAACCATTTTAAATCCACAGGCAAAAACTTTTTATGTTTTCAGATGACCCTGTTGGCCTGAACAGCCATTTTTTAACTTCTCTTTTTAATTCCCTTCAAAACAGAAGATTTTACTGGAACCAGTTAAAGCCAGTAGTGCAAAGGGTAAATGCTCAAATGGGCTGTAACCCTTTTTTTTTTCCAATTAAGCACAAGCCACTTAAGTACGTAGATTGAAGGAATGACATCTTGAGATCCTTTCCACCTTTCCAACTTTAGTTATTTTATGACAATGAAATGAAATTGAGCAATTAACTATAGATTTGAATATTTTTATTCATGTCCAGATTAAGGAAAAGGAATGGAAATGGACCTTAGTGCATTCCCATTCATAAATCAGATATGCCAGGGATCTCAAAATATTTTTCAATATGCTCCAATGTTACATTGGCTTTTAATAGTAAATTCTAATAAAAGAAAGAAAAGACTGGATTGCTCCCAGGAGATTTTGCCGCCAACATGAGAATAGACAGGCACAGATGTTACTTAGAAGATATTTTTATTAAAATATGGCTCATTCAGAGCTTAGTAAGGTGAAGTTCTGATAGACAGAATATAAGACATTTCCTGGCAAGAAGATAAAATAAAATTTTGTAGATGTATTAAATGGTAAGTACTCATTTTTTATTTCTATACTTAAGCACAGCAAGAGTGATTTCTTGTATCATGTCTAATTGAACTCATGATTCAATAATATTCATTCTGTGAAATTTTGGTCAAAACAATGCTGCAGATTGTTATTGATATGTAACTGTCATGTTTAAATTGCTACATGATACAAAAATATATCGTTAAAACACAAAAAATTCCAGCAAACAGACCCATGCATCTTCACTTTTTTCCCTTAAAAAACGTGCCCAGGCAGAAAATATGTTTGAAATGAAAATGTTTTACATGTCCAGGCAAACACTTGCATGCGTATCTCTTTGTGCCTGAAAAAAATTAACTCAGTGTAAGTGGTGAAAAAGCTCGAAATGACCAACCAGGGTGTTACTGAATAGTTCTAGGTTACAAGTTGACATTTGCCTTACTCAGTCTCCAGTATATCACGTTGATAGCAGTCTCAACTTCTAATAAGGTCTTATCAAAATGCACAATTAATAGACTGGTTAACTAAGAAAGACAGTGATTCTTTTTCAGTGCCCATGTAAAACTAGACCTCTCAATTGAAAATCCCAGTTTGTTCCCTTGATGGAATGTGCTTTTTAAGTCATGAAGGTACATTGAATTTACAAGATTTTTGTGAAATTTGAGCTTTTGTCCCATGAGTAATTCTGATCTTTAGATGTTGCTTTTCAAGCAAACTGGGATTACCAGTTCACAAAACTTCTCACAGAAGGAGAAGTTTGTTGGTTTTGAATTGGAAGTGACTTTTAATGACCATGATACAGTATTTTATTGTGATCAAAATATATATGTACTCTTCCATTTTGAAACAATCTCTTAATTTAGGTCTGGTCCAAGTTCCTTACAACCTGCTTCTTTATTAAAACATTGATTCATTCTGGGTCAGGCCTTCCAAGACAAGAGTGTGGTTGTAGAAATCCTATGGGGACTGTCATAGTTTGAATAAGAGGAGGTTTGGTGCTTAAGTTTTGGTCACAGCAGAGAATGGCAGAATAAATGAAGTAGATTAAAATTATCTAAAGATTCAACTGACTTGAAATGAAATGTCTTTTTTTAAAAAAAAAAATAATAGAAATTGGAATATTTAATTTCAGGTTTATTAGAGTATTGCAACATGCCAACACATGTAATAGTTGTTCAATCTGTTGGCTGTTCTGTATTGCTAATCAGAGAACATATTTTCTGTTAACAGCCACAGTAATCATGGTGCTATATACCTGATACAGCGCCAAAAAAAAAGGGTCTAGTTTCTAGAGATGTTTGGATAGCTATCTATTCCATACAATATTGTTGGTATCTAGTTTCTAACCGAGCAAAATTACTATCAGGTGTCTGCAGTGGAATGTGATAAAACACAAAATACGTGGTTTCTTTACTGAGGACTGTATAACAAGATGTGCCTGAAATGGAAATATAATGGTCTGTGTTTCAGGAGGGGGCAGATGGGAAAGAATGAATAGAAATTATATTACGTTTTCATGAAAAAGTTATTTTTTCCCCAAAACCAAAATACTTACTGAAATAAAATTTAAAGTTTAAGTTCTATTAAAACGAGGTAAGTGGACAGGTTTTTTTGTAGATCTTCACTTTTTGAAAAAAATAAATTTCTCAGTTCTTACATTTTTTTTTATTCTGATACTTGTACAGTATGATTGTTGTGACATCTTAGTACCTTATGAACCATTAAGCGTTATGTTTTAATTTCATTCAGTGCTGCAATATCACTCCTAAAAGACCTATAAAGGAAAGAAACATTAAGTGATTTCACAAGCAATTTCTAATATCTCACAAAATAACAAAACTATCTAATTACCATGATAACCATGATAAATCTACAGGAAAAGCATACTACTAAATGGTGCCAGCTGGCTATAACTAAAATATTATTCAGTCTCTAATTTGAAGATATAATGATAGATAAATAATGTTTTCTAAAAAAAAAAAAAAAAAAGAAAGAAATAACAAAGAAACATTGATTGCATTTCAACTCTAGGAAATTACTTCGTAAAAATGTATGTTGTTTGTTGGATGCCACATACACTATGTCTTATTTTATTTTAATAAATGCTCTTACTGGTGTAAACTTTGTTGCTCTCAGAGTGCTGGCTGGGAACTGCAGATTGCATGCATCATCAGAAGACCCTCTACCAGTTATTTTCCCACAGAATTTTCCAAAGGTGGAATTGGGTTTTCATTAGTATTACATGGAAGAATGCCGGAAAGCAATCAGGTATCAGAAAAATGGCACTGAGGCATTAGAGTAATCTGGCATACTTTTGTTAGTATGCAAAATGGAAAGTCATTTTTAACCTCAGCCTTCAGCTAAGGTTGAAAGTGAGGAGCATTTTCCTGATATATAAAGTCCAAAGAGACATCTGACAAGTCTGTTTGCAGGCAGAGGAAGTCATGTTCATTTTCAGTCTTTGTATCGACTCTTCAAATGATTTATTGAAAAGGATACAAAGCAAGCCTGAGTAACTGACTATTCAAATCCATATTCTGACCACTAGAACTAACTGTCTTCCAAAGAAATCTCTGTTCACACAGGGAAGCTGTCATAAACATGGTGATAATTTATTTAAATTACATAATTAATAATTAATTATTATTTTATATTAATTGTTATTACTAATAATACAGAACAGTTGCACAGTATATCATCAAACAGATTGGAAGCAACAAATCTACCTGAATAGGAAGAGGGTCCAATATCCTTCTTCAAGTAGCGGGCTACAGCTGTGGTGCGAGCAGGCAATGGAGTGGGGAAAACCAAAGCAGAAAGGTCTACTTATGTCAACCACCACCTCAGCAGCTTGAGAGCTTTCAAGAGCTTCTGGTAGACATTAAATTTTCTTCTTCCTGAGAAAAATATTGAAAGAGTTAACATTTGCTCTCTCTGAATGAATCCAGCCTACTGCACAGGGAAAGGGTAGATACAGGTAACTCGGATTTTATTCATACAAAGCATCAAATTTTAGGAAGATTTAAATTTCTCAGTAGACTGTAAAGCATTGTGTTTCTTCAGATAGTGGCTTAAAATTCTGAATAATGCAAAAATGCATACTGTCATATACAATATAATACAATGGAGTTACAGCACACAGAATAATTTATATACAATTGTGACTACAAATCAGATACTTTCTTGCCAAACAAGATAAACCCCATAGTGATAAGAATGCAGTAAAACTTTATACCTTGTATTTTAAATCCCATATCTATCATTGCACAAACTGCATGGTAAGTCAATCAGCACAGTCCATGATTTTCCGTCTTAAGCAGAATGACAGACAAATGTCACCAACCATGCAGGAGTTCATTAATGTACAGCTAAAACCATTGCATCGCAACCTGGAAACAATACAATGCAAAAATGAGACCTCTGAAAGCCTGTGTAACCCAATGAGCACATCTACCAGGAGCTGTTATTCAAATAAAGCAGCAGTTCATTAGTTTGTTATTGCTGGTCCTAAATGTATAAAACTCTCTGAGAAAAAACAAGGCACACTAGTCACAATCTGTTTGGTTCTGCTGAATTCAATCAAAAGGACTTGGAGAGTGCATGTTGGTGCTGTGAAACTGAGGAATGCAAGTGGAGGCACAGGGTCTGAGGAACCCTCCACAGCCTGTTTTGAACCTGCTAATGTGCTCTGCTCACTTAATGGCATCTTATAAAACATCTGGTCTCATATGCTCAAATATTGATTCAGTATATGGAAATCTGGTATTACACTACTGCTGTTTCTAGGAACAGCTTATATAAACAGATCTGACATGACTGTGCCATATGGTTTTATTTCTGGAGTGCTTTGACTACATTTTTTAGGGGGAGGGGGTGATTAATTGGAGTGATTTATAGATCCCCCTCACTTCCTTCAAGGTGGATGATGACTAAGCTGTAAAAGCCACAAATTTTGGTGTCCAGGTTCACAAGGGTTTTCAGTTAATGGTTAACTGAATGACAAATCTCTGTCATGCATTCACGTGTGACTCCAGTGAGTGGGTGATAAGGGCTAAATCCTCCATAGACTACAAATGTGCAGGCTGAAAAGGAAATATGTTTTACAGGGTCTATGTGCTTTTGCCATGCCACATTTACCACACATTAGTGAAGGCAAATACAGGGAAATGAGAGGTTTTGAAGAGACAAATAGGTTGTGGCCCTTTTGCAAACATCAGTAATGACCTGAATAAGAGTGAAGCTGCAGGCTCTGTGTTGGGTTTAAAGTCTAAGGAATTTGATCAGTTTGAAGATGCTGATTGTCCTGACATTCCTTCCTCACCAGCCTGATTCTGAGGCCCTTTCTGTCCCAGACTGCCTCACAGAACTTCCATCTTTCTGCCAAAACTCTTTCTTTGTTACTCAAACACACCAAAAATAGTGTTTTATCACTTGGTCATTCCAGTGATATCTAGATAAAGGATATTCAGAGTCATGTGAATACTCCTATGTGACATGATCTGGGGTGCAGGAAATTGAGTTGGAAGCGACAAAGTTTCATGCAAACATCGGACTGGCTTCCTTCATCTTTCTTCCCTTATCTTTGTTACATATATCTGAACCCTGAAAATAGTTTTGTTCTGCTCCATTGGACCTACTTCCAATTCCTTTCACAGGTCTTTTGCTTACACAGCTTTGTGTGTGCAGTTCATCCCTATGTTTCTGCTATGGAGTTACCAAAAGAGGCAAGAAGACAGTAACCACCTCTTAGTATTAGACTCACAGCTGTGCCACCATCTCCTTACATACATTGCAAATAAAACATCTCTTAAATATTTGTACCACTTCTGTACTTTTGATTAGTTGCATTGTACCTATGCTAGAAACATAGTAAATTGTCTCTATTGCTCATCATTTGGTGCTGCTAATTATACATTTAGTACTTACCTGTTGTCCTTCTACCTATTAGATTTGTCAGGCATGGGAGGCTGAGGAGCAGACACCATGTTATGTACTGAGCTGCCTAGGGACACTGGGCAAGGTTAAACCCTTGGGTGACTTGTCCCTTGGCAGTCCCTAGACATCCATGAAGTTTTTAACTTTCAGAGCACATAGGTCCTAAAACACCCCAGAATACCAGATTGCAAATATGTAAATTACTGCATCAGCTCAGACTGGCAGTCCATCTTGTGAAAAGCCTCTTACTGCAGAAATATCAAATGTTTTAGAAGAAACAATCCTGCAATAAGCAGTTCTCAATATTTAAACAGAGCATTTCAGTCAGCTGAGTGGCATTTATATCTTAGCAGGATGTAACAAGTTCTGCTGACTCATTTTGCTTAGAGTGAAGACTATTTCCTTGTCTTACTTTGGAATGACAGGTTTATTTAATTGATTCATCGCTCTTACATTTATAAGAAAGGTCAAAGAATACTTGAGAGCTTTGCTGCTGTTCATCCTTTTAGTATACGTCTTTTGCCTTTCTTGTATTAATATTTGCCTCGAGGAAAAGATCTCTTCCCTTTTTTTTCTGAAATATTTTGTTAATTTCTTTATTATTTCCCACTTACCAACTAGTAGTGTATACTTTTCAGCCAGAAGTGATAGAGTCTGAATACAACACTAAACGTGAAGTGGCACTTGTTTTGTACATGGCACTATGGATTTTAAAGTCTCCTAGATTCTTCCCTAAGCATATCCTTCCCCTTAGTTATAAGCTTTTTAAACAAATGCTAATACATTTTAACCTTTTTAAGGTAATGCTACATATCTAACTGGGTTTAAAATGCAAAGAAAATGTTATTTATTTTCATACCTTCTGTATTTTAATATCATGACTACAAACTTTTATTAACTCAAGGCTTTTGTTTTCTTGTTTTCTCTTTTGCCATTGCCTACCCTTGCAGCAGGGAAAATACATAGATCTTCAGGGTGTTCTTCTTCCCTACCTTAAAAAACAGTTTACAGATTTTCAGTCTGCTGATTTGCCCTATGTGGAGGTGGAAAAGAGGACTACCACTTCTCCATTAGGAAAGCCCTCCTCTCTCAAGGTTGAGTGGTCCGATATGCTGGTCTTTTTCTTCCATACAATTGCATGTCATAGGCAAATTCCTCAAATGCAGTGATACTGCTTCTCTTCTGCTCCACAAGTCCATATCTGACCAGCTGTATCTGGTGGGGCCTTCTGGACTGAGAAGGAAGGGGTGAAACCAAGACATTTCAGCTGCAGCCCTTTGGGTGGCCATCTGATGTAAGTTGATGCACTCTGCCAAGGATAATAATCATTTGGGATAGAGGGTGGAGGACAAAACAGAAAGGTGGACAAGTGGTATCTGATGCTGCAGAGTCAAAATAGCTGATAATAGCTGATTAATGAGTGCACGCCATCGAAAGAAGTCTGTCCAAGCTCAGTCCTCTTGCCAATTCCTGTGCCACTGCTGAGGATCTTTCTACAGCTAAGGGAGGCAGCAAAGCCGTCACATTGTTCTTAAGGTTTTGCAGGATCTAGTGACCAGTCTGGACAGAGAAGTAATACATGACGATGCCTAGGCCACTGCATACTATGCAGAAGGATCAGCAGAGCATGAAGGGAAGCACAGTGCTGATTTAAAGTGCAGTAAAGTCAAATGGCCACAGGCAGTCTGGGTGGAGAAAGAAATCCTCTTGGGAGACTGGATTCCTGCTGAGGTCCTGCTGGCTCCTAGGTACCCTCTCAGTAGAGTCCAGAGGTTGCCACTGAGTCTTCTCTGCTCTGACCAGCCCCACCAGGAGTCCCCCCTCCCCTTGTCCCATGGCAGCCCCAGCCAGGACCCTCAGACTCAAGGGGGCAACACATCCCAAATGGCACCAGTGTTTAACATTTGGACTAGGCATCAGCTTATTAGCTATCCTCTACAGAAACAAATTAGCTTGAGTTAATATGAAGATGTAAATTCTACCAGCAGGAGGCACAGAGATGTATGCAAAATTTCAAATATTTGGACAAAGTCTGATGGTTTCTTTTTAGATATATGCTACTCATATCACCACAAGCTTTCAACAAATTACCTCTAAACAAATTCCCTCCCTTCCTCTACTTCCGGTGTTTCTATGTGAGTTTATAAGTCATGGTGCCTTTAACCTTTGGTCTCTTCTTCCATAAAATGTTCAGTAATCGGTACTTTTCTGATGGTTTCACCCTTCCACAGGTATTTCTGCTGCTTCTGTCTTAAAGCTTTTGCTTCTGCAGAGTGCTGGGCCTGTAAATAAGGCTCAGACTGTGACTCTCTAAGTGACTCAGAAGTCCACAAAATTTCAGAAATTAGATTTTCAAAGGACAGGGAGATAAACAGAGTTGAGTATACGTAAATGTGCATGTAAGGAACGAGCATGAAAATACCTCATTTAAGGCTGCCGATCTTCTAGTGATATTCAGATATGAGGATCTTAGGCACCTCAATTAACATAATTGCAAACAAAATTAATTGCACCTGAAACATTTCATGTATTAAAAGGAAAGCTGCACTCAGACTGTTACCCTTTAAAATTAACCTCAGAAATTCTCGGGTGGACTATGAAAAGCAGATGAGTTTAATCAAACCCTTACATCTCATCTCAGGATTTTTTAGAAATTCTTCATTCCCTCATCTTGATTTGGTTTTAGCTTATGTACAAAACCAGATGGAGGCCAATTTTTTATATTTGGTTTAAATGTGGCCCAGGGGTATATCAATCTCTCCAGACAAATTGATTTCAAAAGAACCTAAGTGTTTAGTCAATATCTAATGGCGATTATTCATGGGGTTTCTGGTAGCATCAATTCTAAATGTAAAATTTCCCGTCATATGGACTTGAATGTAAATTTCAGCCAAGGCTTATTGCTATTTAGATGTTCAGGATTGATAATACTGAATGTAGAGCTGACGATTTTAATCTCTGTAGTTCTTTGCATGGAGGCTTTTAGAAAACACCTCCTTGGTTATGGAGTATTCCGTTGTAATCCTCCAGATTATTTCACACAAAATGATCGTAAACTCACTCTTTTGGAAGCAAACCAGTAGCTGATTTTCTTATATAAGAGAGACTGTACAGTGGTAAACTTGTACATAAAAGAACATAATTGACAAAATCCTTTTATTGCATGAGTTGAAAGAGCACTCTCAAACTGTGTGTGTTGTACAGAAGAAAACGAATAAATGCAAATGGCTGGCAGACAACCTCCAGTACTTGCCTATTTATTATCATTGGTATTCACATTGTTTTGCTGGTATGACTTTCAGCTCGTAACTACAAAACAAGAATTTGAGTTCTGTGAGAAATATCAAGATAGGATACATATCTGGTAAGGGAAGTGTGACTAATTAATGAGTTTATTATATGTTCTTGGACTGAATTCCACGCCATAGCAAAGGTCACCCACTTGAGCACAAGTTTGGACAACATCCGCAATATGTAAGTAGAATACTATATCCACACTCAACCTTTAGAGTGGCTGAAGTTATGACACAGAACAGGTTTAGGCCTACTTTTCTCCCAGAGGTAAATTGGGTTTACCTCTCCCTAGCGTTTTAAACTGGATACTGTATGAATCATGCACATTGAAAGAAGGAAGCTTGGCTTCTATGGTGGTAAACTTGTAAAATACAACCTTTTCTTGTCTTTGAAAATACAGTGTAGCTTCATAACCACATAGTATGTTTGACAAGAAAATAGCCAGGGACAGAAAAGCAAGCCCCAATTCATGGCAAACTGCTCTCCCATCAGCTTTCTATATATTGTCTCCAAGCTGCCTTCTTTCTTTGCAGGCTACATTAAACTTGTAATTACTGTACAAGTAATATATGTAATATATTATTTATTACACTGTGTACCAGAATGTAATGCTTTCAATAGGTTCTGTTTCTCATCTAGATTTTTTGATAACGGTTCGCTCCCAAACTGCTTTAGGAATCAAGAGATTTCACGAAAGTCAGATTCTCACACCAACTTATAAAAAATACTTGAAGTATAATTGAAAGCGTATAGTACAACAAATCAAAGTTATACAATGGTGTAATAAAAGAACATTTTAAAAACAAGAAATTTAAGATAAATATGCGGAAAGAGTTCTGCCAGTGCATAGTTTTATGATGAGAAGAAATCTCCCAGGGAAAGCAAGTAATCATCACTTGTAGGTTTTAACACCATGAATGCACACAGTCTTCATTAGATTATTGCATGGTAAAATGAGAGATATCTTTCAAAGGTGCTTTCTGTTTTCTGCCTGCTATGTCTGGTAGTCAGAGAAGAGATGTTTCTCATCTTGCAGTAAGAATTATGTAAATGTCTTAAAGTCAAATTTTTCACCCTTGTGTAACCTGGTTTTCCAAATTTACATCAAAATATATACAAATCCCAATGTAACCTTATATAGATAATGTGTGATATTTATAACTACTGTGTGAAATATTTTTTATATTGATTTCTTCAGGAAAAACAAATGAAAATCATAGAATTGTAGAATGTTTTGAGTTGGAAGGGACCTTAAAGCTCCCCTAGTTCCAACGCCCCTGCCATGGGCAGGGACACCTCCCACTAGACCAGGTTACTCAAAGCCCCATCCAATCTGGTATTGAACAATTCTAGGGATGGGTCATCCACAAATTCCCTGGGTAACCTGTTCCAGTGCCTCACCACCCTCACAGTAAATTATTTCTTCCTAATATCTAATCTAAATCTACCCTCTTTCAGTTTAAAAACATTACCCCTCATCCTATTGCTACACTCCGTAATAAGGAGTCCCTCCCCATCTCTCCTGCAGGCCCCCTTCAGGTACTGGAAGGTCTTCCTGGAGCCTTCTCTTCTCCAGGCTGAACCATCCCAACTCTTTCAGCCTGTCCTCACAGGAGAGATGCTCCAGCCCTCTGATCATCTTTGTGGCCTCCTCTGGACCTGCTCCAACAGGTCCATGTCCTTCTTATGTTGGGGGACCCAGAGCTGCACTATGAGCAATTGCACCACAGTGAACACCATAGTAACAAGTTGAGAGAGGCTTCACATCTTTAAAAATATTGACATTAACAAGCTGTCCTCAATGTTATGTTGTACAATCTAGTTAAAACAGCAGTACTACTTTAGTTTTTACAAGCTTTACTGTGATTATATTAGTATTTCTTAATGTTGTTACTTTTCTACCCTAGTCAGTGACAAAGAAACTGCACAGAATAACTGCCTGAATTTGCTGCACGGTATCTGCTAGTTTGCTGGTGAACTGATTAAAATTTTTTACAATTTCTTTCCCACTACAATAAATTTGAATGAAATAGTTTGTTATTATCTAGAAGGAAAATCCACGTGCAAAAGCTGTGCAGAGTAAGATGTGCAACCAGAAAAAAAAATCACAATAAGTCTGACCTTTTTTGCCAGTTTTCCTCAAGGACAAGAAAAGTTCAAGGAAAATGAGTGAGACAATAAAGGTTAAAATATATTAATAATTATATTTTACATATATAAAGAAAATTTATTAATAAGTATATCTAATTTGAAAACCATTGCTGCATTTTTAGATGCTTTCATCTTGAGTAGCATTTTGTGCACTATGAGAGCAAAAACGAGTAAACTGTGTTGTTTCTGATAACAAGGACTTTAATATTTTCTGCATTAAAAAAAAAAAAAAGAATTGTGCTTTAAAAATAAATTATATTCTATCATATATGCTACATTAAGACCCAAGAGACATGTGTTACTTGGATGTGACACTTCCCGGGTAGTCACAGAAACCTCACCTCTGTGTAAAACTGTCACAGAGGTTTCCGTATCACTCCCAGGAGAAGCAGGGCACTGCTAAGTGTCGCTAGAACCTGGCACAGTACTCAGCTGTCCCCTGGGGACATTCTTCTCCTCAAACATATCCTGGAGGACTCAGTGGCTTACAGACAGCTCAAGATCAGAAGGTCGCAAAGAAGGCTTCAAATCAGCTTTAGAGGTACACACAGAGTACAATAGTTATCCACACCAAAAGATATGTGCTCAGGAGCACAACCATAGCAATCTGTGGGCAAAAGTGAGAAGTATAGAGTTTTATCTTCTCCAGCAGAAATTGTCAATAGTGTGATATAAATTTCTGTGAGCAAATAACAGTCCATGGTAATCTCTGTGCTTGTCTGAACACATATATCTGCAGCTAAAATGTGTTTAGCATTCAAAGTGGCCCTACATTTACAAAGGATTAAGTCTTTGAGAAGGTCATGAGTATGGAAGTAGAGGCAGCTTGAAATGAAGTCCTTGGAACATACTGAACATGCAAGAACTTGCAGATGTGGCAGCTCATGTTTGTCTCTCATTTACCACCATGTATCCCTAACGCTTCCAGATGCTGTGAGGTAATCAGACTCAGACAGGACAGCCTACTGCAGGTTGCTTTCTTAGACTAACTGGCACTACAAGCAAGGCTAAACAGAAAGACTAATGTTGGGCTTCTCTGAAACTAATGTGAAGGCTGTAGCTGAGGGTAGATGTCATGATCCCAGAGTGCCACGTTCATGAATAAGAAAAACACCCTGCTGGGTCAAACCAGTAAACGTCCTTCTCACCCAGTATTCAGTCTGATAGTAACAGCAGACGATGCTACTTTGGGAAAGCACAAAAGCTGCACCAGTGCTGAGGGCCATGTCTCTCATAATTCCCCAGTGTCATAAATATTACAGAATACATCCCTGCTCAGCCCTTTTGTTGTCCTTTTAAGGATCTGCTTAATTTGTCTAAACTCTTTCTGAGCCAGTTAGTAATGCCTATCTTCACAATCCCTGTGGCAGCAAGTTCCAGAAATACACAGACTTCTGTATAAAGAGGTATTTTATCTGCTTTAAATTGATCTCCTGTGAGCTTCATAAATTGCCTGCTAATTCTATCTTCATGGGATTTGATGGATGAAATCATTCTGCTTTCACCTTCAATGTTAAATAAGGAACAATAAGATATTTTTATTGAAATAAGATTATTGAAAAAGATTAAGATTTTAAAACATAAGAAACATCTGTTTCTGTCGTTTCTCTTCACTCTTTTTTAAAAAATCACTTAAAACTCAGAGCAATTTTAAATGAGTTTCATAATTTTGTGGTTTTAAGCAATGAATCATGTTCATCCTTTTTAAAATGCAAATTTGAAAAATATATTACAAAAAAAAAAAGGAAATCCTAGAATCATAAAAATAAAATGGTATTTAAGAATAATAAATACTGAAATTACTTTTTCCTGTTTGGATAACATAAATGTAAGGTTTATACTCTGTGGCACAGAATGAAAGCACTAAAATTTCAAAGGATCATGATTTGCAGGAATGAGTTTAAATAGAGTCATTAGGGAATCTTGGTAAATACTGAGATTCCCACAAGTCCTAATGTCCTTCTACATATAAGTTTAATTTTTGTAAAAAAGGTAATTTAGGCGAGATCTCATGTAGGTGAACATGTTACACAGGTATGTGTTTATTATTCTGGCAGAGGGTTTTGACATCCTTTTACCTGTCATCTGAAAAAAAAGTAGATGAAGACACAGAGTGAGGAAGTCTGAGAGTCTTAAGATCATGTGCCTGTGCTTATGAAGAAGCTGTAGGTTTGATTATAAGTCTGGTGTTTCTCTCTGTGTGCTGGGTCAGGCCCTATGCTATAGATACTTACTTCATCATGGGGGTCCAGTCCTCATCTGTGTTTGGAAACTTGAATTCAGAAACAGTAAGGAAGATTGAGAGGGTCAAATTTATACTTGATGTAACTCCTTGGCAGTAAACCAAGGATAAATTTGGCCCGTGTGTACAAGCAGAAGTAACTAAAAATGTACAAGTGTTACAGAGCCAGATAAAGCAGCAAGTCAAGGGAGAACAGAGGGCATCAGCTTGAGAGGTAATCAATATGTGTGGGAGGCTGGAAAAGATAAGCAAGACCAATGTCAACAGAAAGTCAGGAGCAGGGCAGGAGGGGGAAAGCTATCACAAAGTGGTAAAATAAAAACTTTCTCTTTTCCCCTGCATCCATCAGTGAAGTTTGCCTTTCATTATTTAATTCTTTAGGATTATGTCATGCACTTGAATAGACTAGTATGCAAAAGTGGAAGCTATCAGGAATATTTCAAACTTCTCTTTAGGCTGGAACGAAGCTCAATATCCCATGTTAGTGGACGAAACTTGGTTTATGGTTCTGTTAAGCCCCACAATCCACAACCTTTAAGGGAGGCATTGTCAAACAGAGTCTACAGTAAGGAAAATGCAGCTGGAAGGACCATGTGCTGCCCCCCAAAGGAATGAGCAAATAGAAGATCAAGACTGTATTGCGCCTATTCCAATGTCAGTAGTTTCTAGTACATGAAAGAAGCTTTTTCATGGATGAATAGACATCTAGGCAGGTCACAGCCACAGTACACTTAAGACTTTGTGGGTCCAGATGTGCAAACATAGAATGTTTGCTGGTCAGGGGAAGATTTGGGCTGGATAAGCCATGCTTATTTCAAGTCAGCAGAGTTCTATTTATTTCCCCAAGTTCAGAGTGTGGTATAGAGTGTCATTTTCAAAGTGGAAAGGCCAACTTACAGAGAAAATTACACTATGTAAAATGAGTATCTGGTTTCCCTGTTGCCAGTGTTCAGTGCGGCCACTTATTCACATGAAATGAGGAAAATGTAGATATAAAAAAGTTATCGACTATGAGAGTTTACACTCCCCCAACTCAGAGGTGGCTATACCTCTGCATAACATAATTTAGAACAAATACAAAACTGATCTTTGTTTCTTTCTTGACAGAAAGGTCTAAATACATCCAGATCTTGCCTTCTGCCCCAGGCAGTTTCAATACACATGCACTTATTAAACTAATCTGAGGGAATCCTCCCATTATTAACTGAATTTCATTTTGACAATTTAAATGTATAATCTAAACTGCTGCACCATTTAAATACATCCCCTCTTTTCTTATAGTGTCTAAACAGTGAGTTTTCTAACATGAACTAAAATGTTTTATAGCTTATTTGTACTGTTTTTAAGTGTGCTAGCAAAAAAAAATAGTGTGTAAACTGGAACAGATAAGTCTGCATTAAGTTGACTTTTGAGAAGCTTCAGTATTAACAGCTGACAGTGCTATGATAATATTGCAGCATCCTCCTCTTTAAGCCCTTTGTCTAAACTATAGGATGTTTTTATGTTCCCAAGTGCAGCACAAATTCTTGGTCCTTTAATTCCCCAAGCCATAGGGCCAATTCAAATAAGTTAAAGTCTCTATTTCCTTGCTTATCCAGGTCTTCTTCTAGTTAAAGCAGGTTGTGGTGCACACGTAGCATCTTCTAGTTAAAGCAGGTTGTGGTGCACACGTAGCATCCGCGAAAAGAACACCTCCAAAAGAACAGCACAGAGTCAGCATGGGTCACCAACGTGACAAAATCACTCATAATACTGAATAACATCAAAAGTCCCAGGCCTTTCCTACCTAAACAAGCTGCACTGACATTTCAGCATTCATTGTAGAAATGGACTGAGATGCAGGAAGGTTTAAAAGATGCCTTTGCTCTAAGTGTCCTCTTGTGCCCAGCAATATCAATGTTTGAATAACTAGTACTAAGAAAAGCTAGGCAGATGTTTGGCTGCTTTTCCTGTCTAGATAAGTGCATATCTTTCATGGGGACATAGTAGAAAATGGTCCTACATGAAAAAAATCTTAAAACTGCATTCGACATCATCAAGTGAAGATGTTCTCCTTGGAGAGAACCTGAAGAGAACCTCTGAGATTTTGGAAGTGACATGAAAGCCGGACTTCTCTCAGAGTATAAGCATGGGTTAAATTCTGCTCATCTGCAGTCCTCTTTATGCTTGAAAAAAGAGTGGGGAATATGGTACATTGTGATTAATTGCTGCATGTCCACTTCTAAACACTGTTCAGCACTTCTTTTGTCTTGTATACTGTTTATTTGATCCTGAACCTAATTAATTGCAGAGTGTTATTCAAAAGGCAGGAAGGACAAATGGATCCTGAACTAGGCAGTCCTTTGAGGGTGTCATCAGGCTAATCCTGACTGGCTTCAGGATTAGACACTGAAGGTCTATTTCAGAATGTCTTAGGAGGCAAGAGTTTGTGGTGACTCATACTGTGGTTTAAACGTTTGTCTTTATCTTAAATTTTGACATAAAAAGAGTTCTTGGGTCCAACATTATATTCTAAGCAGCCAACATTTGTGCTCTTTGTAAAATAAAATGCTTTACAATATGCTAAATTGTGCTTATTTTTATTTTTTCGTCAACAACTTTAAGGCTTAAAGCTACTTATGTGTATGTTCAGACCACTAAAGGCACTTCTGAACACACTTATTCATAACTCTTTATCTACATTTGAAATCAACAACAGTGCTCATTCTTTTTGAATAACTACTAATTCAGAATAACACTAACCATTTCCATGACTTTGTCCACCACAGTTCATTGATGCTGCTTTGAACAAATCTAGTCTGAGATATTGTCAATAAAAGAAAAATGTTATCATAAAGATAACAAAAAGTCTAGAGTCTAGACATATTTGTTCATCAGCAATCACTATTTTACTGGTGCAGCAGGCAAGAAAGAGGTGAAAATTATTTGTACAGGCAGAAGAGATGCTATATTTACTATGGGATATGGTAATCCAGAGTATATTATTTTGCACTTTGCAAGGATTTAAAATTCATTTGAAATTCAAAATTTACAATAAAGCACCATCACTTATAAATCAGAAAAACAATGGAAAGAAAGCAAAGATTCTATCTGAATATTAACATATTTCATTAGCATCAGTATTAGAAAACTCGGCAGATAAAATTAAAATAATTGATATTATACAGCTATTGGGATCAAATCACTTACCAAAAAAAAAGGAGTCATTGCACAAAAAAAACTTCCCATGTAACTATTGCATATATAGTGTTATTTGAGCTCAGGAATAGGGTTGTCTTCTACTTCTTCTTCTTTTTTTCTTTTTTTCCCCAGTTATTTAATTTAATAGAAAAAACAAATTTACCAAAGGGAATTATAATTTGTTCCACCTTAAAGTAAAAATAAGATACCTGGTACCCAATTTATAGCTTTCTCTTTGTTTCTTTTTCATAATTATACTTTTGATTCATTTACAATCCCTTTTGCAATGTTGAATATTAGAAAGGCAGCACAGATGCTGATTCTGTTTGCAGTGGCCTAAAAAAGAAAAGTGCAAGCTTTAATCTGATGTCTAGGCTGCATTAAAAAAATTGGATTGAAAAGGATTAGATTAGATTAGACCTTCTGGATTTAAAAATGTTAAAACTCCATTTATGCTTTAACATAATCTCCTTCCACTCTCTGGAGCCATCAAGCTGAGCTCTGTCCCTTGCAAGTATTTTTTATTATTATTATTAAATTTGTTTCTTTTTCATTTTAACATCCTAGTTTCATATTTGTAATAGCAAGAAATCCTCTGAGACAGATCTAAAAGTTCTTTCTGACCTGGTGAATGGAAGGGCAGGCACTTAAACCTCTGGCTTTTATGATGATTTTATGTATTTGTGCACAGTCACAAATGTAAATATTAATAGCTAGTTTTTAAAAGCCAAATAAGAGAGAGTGCTTTTAAGGACTTTAGAGGCTTGTGAGAGAATGGTGATGTTTTATAGTACAACAATTTATTTACAATGCATTATTATGAAAAAATGTTCAGTTTAAAAAGCAATCATGCACTTTACTAAACCTGAAGTACCTATTACCTACAGCATCTGTAAATAAAAAAGGTATTATAATATTTGCAAGCTGCTGCCTGATACTTCAGAATGCAGATTGGATTTTATTTCTCATAAAAATAAAACAAAAATATTATTGGGGGGCTATAGGACAGCATCTCTCGGGAACAAAATGGAGGAATTATAATTTCCTCCCTGGGATCAATGCAACCTTTTCAGCGATGATGATGACTCTACTGCTGAATTTCTGAGCATTCCATGTCATAGTAGAAGTATCAGTTTTTCCAACATCACTTACTCTGTATTGAAAATATTCCAAGCAAATCAAAGCTATCTAAAAATATTAGATAATAATATCTGATATGTGACAGAGATTATAGAATCATGAAATATTAACTGATATATGATTATATCAAACCATTGACTCCATTTCTGTTCGGTCATGGTGGATCAGCCCTTTCTGCTCGTCCATAGAGCTTTGATAAGTCATGTGATGGTACATACCACCACATGTACCTTACTTTCTGCCTCTAGGCACAGGCTCTGGATAACATCCAGAAGATCCATTATTGTGATTTGATCTGACCTAGTGATACAAATAGCTAGGTGCTGTTATCAGAAGGGTGGTGTTTGCTGAGCTGGGCTAGAGATTCCTTGATTAATTAAGGATATCTAGTAGGACCCAGCAAGGAAATATATTTGCTCTAGTTGATTAATCCCACTGGGGAACCTGGTTTGGGATATTAAAAGTGAATTGTCCAAACGAGTGTGAGTCATTGTGTCACCATTAGAAAACAAACAAATAGTCAGATCAATAATCCTCTTACTCAATGTAGCCATCATTATTGCTTCATCCACCAACTGAAAATATCTTTATCACATCATAATAAAGAGTAAGGGTCACTGGCTAAAAAGTTTTGTTACCCAGTTTGCCATGGTCTTTGTGAGGTTCAAGGTCATTACAAGAATGTCTAACCAGCAGAACACCTCTTTCCCTCAGCACATCTGAAATATTTTATGACTCTTGTGTTTTTTCAAATCCTAATGTGCTTATTTTCATATACTTTCTTGACAGTCACATTTGACAATACAGAGGGTTTATGTTTATAGCACACATTCAGGTCAAATACCTGAGCCAGATTGCTTCCAATAAAGACCAGTCAGGTTTCAAGTGTACATTTTCATCATCCCTCACATATGGGTAATTGTATACTGCCCACAGTTTCTCAGCTTCTTCAGCTTAGAAAGAACATAGTTTGTTATGTAATTTAGTACCGGAATCCTAAAATATAAACAAAACTACATTGGGCCCATCAGGAGGTGTAATCTCATAGGTAAAACCCATCAAGCAACTCAGAGTTGTTCCGATTAAGAGAGTCATAATTAGTCCCCTTGTAAAGTATACAAAGATATGTGGATACCAAGAGGAAAACTGCATCAGTGTTCATCCAAAATAAGAAAGAAAAGCTGTATGAATTAAAGAAGACTATGGAGCATCATTAACTTATTTATTGAATGCATTTTATTTAGTACTGGTAATCAGAAAATTGGGACAATCCCAGATGCACTAGTCTTAGGAAACGTATTTCTTGTCAGCTATTGTTAAATCAGAGAAACCATGAAAACTGCTACCAAAAAAAGCACCAAAAGCATTCTAGAACTCCCTTATTTAAAGGCTACTGTGATTTAAGTCAGGGATTTGTCACCTTCTTTTTGACTCTGCAGTCAAGGTTATTACAGAAATGAACCAAAGTACTGGCCTAAAATTAACCATTAATCCTAACAGCAGAGGCACTGGCAGGATCTGGAAACTGGATCACAATCCAGTCTCACAAGTGAGAAGGGAAATGTGGGTCTTGGATGAAATGCAAATGGAGCGAGTGTTGTAAAGAAGGTTGAGAAGACTGTGCTACTTTAGGGATGAGTACCAAGCCTACAGTGCCTTGCTCACTGTAGAGGAAGACATCCGGACATCTGGCAAGATTAATTGTCTCTAGTTTTGAGCTTATAGGAGTTGCATTAAGTCCCTTTTCATTGCTTTTCAATGCAACAATGTCAGGACTGATACTCATCAGTTTAAACTGACTTCACCTAAAAAAAAGATTTTTATGAGCCTTAATGATGTTCCAGTAGACTATTCCAATTGGTTTTATATTTCAATTCAGTTCTGAATTGATATAAAATTTAAAATACTGAAATTTCAGTTGGAATAGAAAGGTTAGGAAAACATATGGATAAACATCACAAAGTGAATAACATCTCAGTAGGTCTATGATGATTTTGATCTAATCATATTTTTTTTATTATTACTATTGAAATTGCAAGTGTTCCTATTTTAACTTTATTCTGATCAAATTTCATCTTCTATAATGGAGCAGAGTCTGTTTCACTGACAGAAATACCACAATGGTATAACAAATTTTCCCCGGATTCTGGGTAACAAGGCCTTTAGCATTAGTCATTGCTGAAAATATCTGTCAAATGCTATAGAAAGAAATACTGATCTAGGGTACAATTCATTAGCCTAGATAAGCCTTATGAAATTTCAGCAATTTAATTGCCATTAGAAACAATTTTTAAGGTTTTGAACTGGGCACACGTGCGGAAAATTTGATTAATATTATAATTGCGTCTATACCATTAACTGTTTTTGAAAGTCATTTAGATAATTGTACTTCATGGTATTTTACAGGTGAAAAGTATTTTCTAGGTAACATATTTTTTTCTCTCATATTCTGTGGGTTTTGATTAATCTACAATCTTTACTAGTATTGAAAATGTACTAAAGTGTATTGATTATGTATGTACTACATAAATAATAGGATACAAGTAGAATAAATAAAAAAACCTTATTAGTCCATTTCCTGAAAATATTATAGATATTGTTAACTCATAATTAAATCCTAAACTGACATGATTATTTTCTCTGATAGCCTTAAATGTATCAAATATATAGAAAGGTAATATACAAATATACACGAATATCAGTATATAACACTGCTATTCTGATTTGCAGCTAAGAATATTTTTTTTTAAATATTGGAAAAATTCTAACTCATTTACATGAATTCTGCATTCAGTTAATGTACACCATAATTTTATATTTAGTATTACTGTACAGAGTTTATAAAACCAGCACCTTTACTTGTATATAATCTTGAGGCTGCACCCTACAGTAAACTGTGAGAGACCGTGAATAGCTATCCTTTTGACTCATCTTTACATTAGAGCAGCTGGTTGAGGACTGTAAAGTTCAGCAGGTTAAAAGGCTGAGTAGGTCTTTTCAGACAAGGAAAGCTACAAAAAGAGGGAGAGGAAGACTTACAGAAGTCTTAGGAAACGCCTGTATCTGAGGATGTTGTGTGTGAAAAAGCCATATGTACAAATTTCCCTCAGGGCTCCTTGTTGCCTCTTTCATGAAATCTCAACCTTGATCACTGAAGTGGGGAAAGGCTCTTTCACTCCTCTTTGTGAATGGGTCAGTCAAGCACAGAAGGTGGCACCTAACCTAAGGAGATGTTTTTATTTTCCAGCTCAGTGGACTGTTTAGGCTGACAAGGCGGAGTGAGCAAACCTACCATCATCTCACTGCTGTAATAAGCCCGACTCCTTCTCTCATGTTCCCACCAGTTACCCTGAGTTAAGAAGCTGAGTTCAGTCAGCTCACAGAAGGACCCAGCCTGAGGTGCAGACTGTGACCACAGCCAGGAGTAGTGGCTGGATGCTGCAGAGGAGCAAGACTTCCACCTTTTAGCCTTGGAGAGCCACAGGATCAGCCTAGCCACCAGTGAAAACAAAGCCTTTGTCTTGTCACTCTGCTCAGTTAAAATATCTGAATAACACATAAAAAGAAACAAATTTCAGTGAGAATACTGGTATCTGAAAAGACTACAGAAAAGTTCAAAAACTATGTGATCTTCCAGAGAAGCAGTCTCTCCAGGATGCGTAGCCCTAGATGCATATGCCCAAATGTGGAAGTCTGTGAGTCAATTGCAAGTCCAATGGAAATGGATAAGAGAAGGCCAAAAAAAGGGTTTTTCTAATTTTATTTCACAAAAGGAGATAAAGCAAAAAACTTATATTTTTCAGTTGTTTTTCCTGGTTTCAATATTGTTTTGTTTTGCTTTGCTTTTCATTTTTAATTCTAAGTGAGACTTCAAGGTAATTGAATTACAATAAATTATTTCCCAAATAGTTGTGTGGAGAATTTAGGAAACGGAGCACTGGAATCCTTCAGAAGGCATTCAGCCTCTCCAAAACATTACAAAGACAGTAGAGTGTGCCTGTCTGAGCCATGCGGAGAGCTAGTATCACAGAAATCAGAGGAGGAAAAAGTGTCTTCGGTCAATGCTTATCATCTTGAAGGATTTCTGGAATGCAGTAGGACTCTGAAGAGAACACTTGAACCTCCCAACTTCTCAAGGGACATTTTTACACATCATAACATCTTTTGCATTTACACTTTTGCATTGCATTTGAGCTAAAGATTATTTTTCCTGCAAAACCAACACTTATATTATTTCTATCAAGTGCAATTCAGCATGGCATTTTTTTCCATGAGAAAAAGGCAACGATGTAAGATGTGAATCTCGGCACTTTTCATTAAATCTTTCAAAAGGGCAGTCCACAGTAACTCCAAACAATCAGTCTTATTTTAAGTTAATTTTTAAGGAAGAACAACAACTAAACTGAAAGGCATAGACTCAGATGTCATACACAGCCTTCCTCTGTGTTTTTCTTTTTATGTCAATTTATAAGTTAATGCATATGCAACTTCCTGTTCCAGACAAGTCTTTCATTGTCTATTTAAAAAAAAAAAAAACTTTCTTTGCCTGTAGAATCATAACATCTCCTTATAATTAGGTTATTTTTAATGGCATTTCTGTCTTTTATGTATATGTATTTATAGATATAGGTATATGTGTCTATAAATACTTTGCTAAATTTTCTATACCAAATACCACTGTGGTCAGTTGGTATGTAATATTGTCTGATAAGGATACCATGCATTAGACTTAAGTGTGTTAAATTAAAATATAATAAATCAAAAATACATTAATCACATTTTAAAAATATTGTAAATGAGAACAGTGAAAAATACATCTTATATTTTGTCCTGTGACTCATTCTTTGGCAATAATACTTCAGTGTAAAGGATTAATGTACTGGAGAATCAATATGCTTTCAGACAGATACTACATCAGTGTGTTTCCTTTGTTGGTCCATATTTTCATTATTAACAGTTTATGTCAGCAGTGGCCTCTGTGTATCTGGGTTATTTTTAATTTATTTGATTACTGTGGCA
Organism: Calidris pugnax; assembly: GCF_001431845.1. Taxonomy (NCBI): domain Eukaryota; kingdom Metazoa; phylum Chordata; class Aves; order Charadriiformes; family Scolopacidae; genus Calidris; species Calidris pugnax. The sequence goes on along the minus strand of NW_015094508.1, from coordinate 12,373,242 downwards.
TTCTTGACTGTGTGAGGGACCTCAGGTACCAGGACAAAGTTAGAAACCAAAATTAAGACTAATATACTGCAATTAAGATTCCGAAAGTAAATCACATAGACTGGTTGCTGGATTTCATTGGATTGCTTTTAGTTTGCAAAGATTTTGTTTGTTTGATTTCTGCTGTGCTAACAAGTTTGACTGAATTACTGATTCCAAATAAAATTAAAGCATACAATTCACTATTTTTAGGGTGTCTACGTTTTATCAAATGAATGTTATCAATTTGTCAAAAGTCATCAAACCAGAGGTAGTTTTGCTTGCTAGAGGAACTCCTTGGATTAATTGTTAATTAATTATTACATTGAAATGGAATCACATTTACAATGAAATTATGTTGTTTGTAATTTAAAAAGGACTGCTCCTACAGAGCAAAGAAGCATGCACTTTAGCAGAACTCATAGAGCATATGTTAGGAGGGTGTTCTGTGTAAGCCCAACCTGATTTGTGGGTGTGGATCAGCCTTCTCGTTTCAATATATCCTGGGAATATATTCCGTGCTGTACCTCCTGTGAAAAACAGTTATAGTGCTCACATCCCTTTGCATTTTGGCAGAAGGAAACAGTAGCACAAGACCCTTCCAGTTGCTCCTCAGGCTTTGGCAGAGAGGCTACACCTGCAGCACCCAGTCTGACTGCAGCATGCACATCTTGCAGCTGATGAACGTGTTCATGTGCCACACACAACTACCAAGTGAGGGACTGCCTGTTAGCCACAGCACAACCTGCTCTACTGGAGGTGTCCCTGCCCATGGCAGGGGGTTTGGAACTCGATGATGTCTAAGGTCCCTTCCAACTCTAACCATTCTATGAGTCTATGATTCTAATTGCAGCCACCTCTTGCTGCTGATGGTGTCTAAACTCCCACTACAGTGGGGCTGGAAGGCATGCTGCTGGGCTAGGACATGCTGAGAGCTGTATCTGCCTCCACTTATAGACATTTGAAGTGTATGGTTTTCTAAGATAAAATATAGTTGCCAATTTCTCATTCAAGGGAACTGTTTAGCTCTTTCAGAGATATCGGTCTGCAATGTGGGGGACTAGCACACTGATGCAAAATGAGGTGTTTCCAACTCAACAGTAAAAAATAACCTTTACTGGTCAGCTTCAGGCTCAGAACTAATACAAGAAGTTGTCCATCATCCTATATGATGGCTTTTACTCAGTAAGGACAATAAGAACTAAACTCTTCAGTTTACTGTTTCAGCAAGTCTGTGGTGATTGCCAAATATTGCCTACAGTGACCAAGGGGGTAGAAAGCTCAGTTTCTCTCTCTCACTGGTCAAATAGAGATGCTCTGACCAGTTGTCCCAAAAGAGCACAGGGGTAACTGTCTGTCACAGCAGTGGAAAAAGAGCTGAATCTTTGTCTCAGTAACAATTCAGTCTGATGAGTTGTTGGGGCAGTTCACATATGTACTGCTCCCTATCAGAACTATTTACAAGATTATATTATCTTGCTATTCAAGAGATGAATCCTAAAATGCCCCTGGTTCCAAGCTCTGGGCTGAAATATCTATGCCCTGTACAAAAGTTCTGACAGATTTTTTTGTTGCGTACTTTTGCTGTGATTTTTAGATTGATTTTTCTGCTACATCAGAACTTTGACATTTGTTGTACTGCATTGCTTGTTTGGTGGGAGTTTTATTGTTTTTTTGTCCTTGAGCTTACCCTTCCTAATCTCCCAGAAGTCAGAAATCAGTGAAACTTTCCACTGCATACAGCTCTTCATGAAATAATAAAGTGTTTCACTTTGTGCCCTTCTGCACTTCCATTAGTTTTGATTTCACAACCTTTAACAAGAGATCAAAGGATTGAAGCACCAGTATCAGGAAGCCTGCCTATCATTTTGCATTTTGCAAAGATTTTGACAGGTGTAAATAAAATTGTTTCTTAATTCAAGATGATCTAATTAGCTGCTTCTTATTATTCCAATTGGATCTGTTGATTGTAACCAGTGCACTTACCAGATCTAGTCTGCCTATAAGGCAAGGATTTCCATGTTTCTATCTGCAAGAGCAATGATGGTTATTTCAGAACACCACAATTTCATAAGCTTGATCCCTTGCCTTCATTTTCCTGCCACTGAGCTTTTAAAGAAACATAAACAATCAAGTAGGCAGAAAAAGGAAGGGATAAAGACAGATGTAGAAGTAGAAAGAAGTAACAGACAAAAACGTTACATAAGCACTTCTCCCTTAGGGATAGTCATATTGTAAAGTGTAGATATATATTTATATTTTTATTTTGCAAAGTTTTGTAACCCATCATATGGTCCTAGAAAAATTTCTTCTACCCGCTTCCTGCCTCCTTTCATTTTCCCTTAGTAAATAAATCATCCTAAAATAACTAAAGAACACACTAATTAGCTAACGTAAATTTAAAATCTGCAAATCTTGCCATATAATCCGAAAAGCAGATAAAGACTGAGGGTGTCAGAACTTTCAGCGTAGAGGTACAAGTTCAGCACTAACTTCGAGAGGTTTCAGCCCTGACAGTGTCAAACAGCTCCATGACTAGCAGAATTTAAGACCTCAAGCCCTGTTATGTTCTACAGATGAACAACCTTTTGTGCTCTCACAGGCCTTCATCTGAGACATGTGTTCAAAATATAGAGTATACTCTAAAAAAGGTAGTTTAGCCATGGCCATATTAGTGTCTAGCAAGAGTAAGGGGCTTAATTGTTCAACTTGGGTAGCAGCAGGTTCAATTCCTTTTTCAACATGACAGTTTAAAACCCAGAAGTAAACACTGACTAGTAAACACTAGAATTTGGCTTTTTACGCAAATGTTGAATATTGTCTCATTTGCATGACATTATACAGAAATCAAATGAGAAGAAGTGACTAAGTTATTTGGATGGCCCAATGAAAAGGACTGTAGTCCTTCAAATAGCTTTGCTACAATTTTACATGCATTGTTATGCAAGTATTTGAACACTGTCTTGAGTGGAAACATGATTAAGATTATGCAGGAAATAAGATCAAAATAAGAAAAAGTAGTTTATCAAAAAAAATGCCAGAAAAAAAAAATTAAATTTTTAACTGTTGTCAGTTTTCTGACAAAATAACATCTGGTTTTATCCTTTTTTTAAAAAGCATTTACTACTGGTTTTACATCTACATTCTTGTGTTGTAATATACAGTTTCCACAGATTAGCAAAATTATTCTATATTTTTTTTATGACTCCCACTGAGTTTAAATTTCTTATACACAGAGTGATATTCTGCAATAGGATTTGTGTAAATTTCTGGAATTTACTTTCCAGTCATTCTTCAGTGGGTTTATGAAAAGCACAGATTACAGAGTCATCACTACCTGTCCTAATGAGCTTAGCTGAAATACAGTGACATAATGGAACAGAGTGTTTCCCATCAAAATTAACATTTTTCTACTGATTGCAAAATGGGGGAAGACCAGGATGTGAGATACTTGTTTTTCTTGCATCTGTACAAAAATAGTTTCTGTTCTACATATTTTCTAGGTGACTTGGCTTCCTCTAAGGTCCTTTTTATCTGATACTCTGATAATATTTAATTTAATGATGTGGCAAAAACTGAGGAAACACTGTACTGAAGGTTGTGAGGCAAACTATTTTAGCAAGCACACATGAGGATATAAAGCAGAAAACATAAGGTTTTCTAAATATATCTATATTCACTGAAAATCAGATACTTAGAAAATGCCTCTAAGCAATGGTCTTTTCCTAATGAGTTGTATTGGATGACCTAATAGTTCTTTTTTGTTTAGTCCTAGACTCTCTATAGAAATAAAACATCAATCAATTTCAGAAATAGACTTACCAAGTAAAGAATTTCACATATAGTCCTTATGCTTCTTTACGTCATCTTCAAAATATTTGCAGGTAACATAAAAGAATTAAAATTTATTTAAATCACATAAAATTTATCAAAAGAATGTACTTTCTCCACACTTTAAAACTGTGCTAGGAAAAGCACAGTTCCTAGACTTAAGCAAAACAATATTGGGCCCTGATTTCCAGAGTATGACATTTCTTCTCAGATTTTCTTTTTTAAATCCAAAAAAGCAGGTGAGGGTGTGATGTGTAGCTGCTTAGAGTCCCTGTATTTCTTTCTGAATAGGAAATAGGCATGCAAACTTCATGCATTATCTTGGATTTGCTACTTCTGAACACAATGCCTGCATATGTGGAGTAATGACTTTTTTGAGACCTGTACATGTCAAACATTTGGAAATCTCAGGCAAATACACTGAACTGAGCTGTATCAGTGGCAGCACTTGAAGTCCTTTTAGCCTCTACTTCCCCAGAGAGTTGTTCGCTTGAGACAATGTTTCTGGATAATGAGTAGCCAAATTAAAAATGTTCATATAGATTTAGATTCATAAATGAAGTTAGAGTTACAGACTCATGGAATGGTTTAGGTTGGAAGAGACCTTAAAGATCATCTAGTTCCACACCCCTGCTGTGAGCAGGGATGAAGTTGAATGTTAATATTCTGTTGATGTAAAAGTATCAAGTAACACTGAGTGGCTACCATCAGACATGAGTCATGGAAGGTGGACATTTCACACAGAACCATCTGCCATCATCCTGTCATCCATCACTTTGAGAGAAAAGCACTTACAAGATCAAAGAATGGTTTGCCAATATATTTCATAATTGGAATAATTTATTCGTATTTGTTAAGGTCATGTTAATGTACTCTGCTGGACTAAAGCTAGTGATCTGGGAAAAAAAAATCATAATTGTTCAAAGTCCTTAGGAATCCACAGCAAACTACACTCAGCAGGCCAAATGCTGTTCTCACTTACATATTTATGTAGACAAAATTGCTTCACTGAAAACCACTTGATTCCTCACACCACAGTGTAAAGAAGAGTCTTACTTTGGCCAAAGGTTCTACATCCAGTCTAAAATATTAAATGGTAACATTTGCAGCACAGTATTAATATTAAAAAAAACAAGGACATGGATTATCTGAGAATAGAACAAATTCCTTTTACTTTTATGAACTAATATCAATAAGTGCAGCACTGAAGGAATTGATTCCTTCCACAATTGATTGCCATTTCAGTCTGTGCCATGGCCTGTTTCACCTTTATTGCACAATATAAACTGACCCCAGGTGCATTTCTTCATCACTATTGGATTTGCTGTCTCCGTTCTTTTTGCCAGGGTTTCTCGTGAGTCCATTTCCTCTTGAAGAAAGTTTTTTTTCTCTCCCTGGATTGTTTGGTGACAGAAATTCCATCTAATAATTTTTCTGTCTTGCCTACATGTGCTTTCGTTACCATTTTCCTTGCCTCTTTGTACCCTTTCTTCTCCAAGGATCTGCCTGACATTTACTGATCTTCTAACTATGTTACACTGAGAATCCTGGTAAGATGAGAGGGTTGATAGAGCCAGTTTTCAGAGACTCAAGAATCTGCTCTCAGTACACGTGTTGCTGCCACCTCTCCATTCAAAAGGGCTGGAGCACAGTGTGCTCTTTGGAGTGCCCTCTGGAGTGCACTGTGCACTTTGCCCTGTAATATGGCAAAATTACTGGGTTTGCTTCCTGCAAACCCTCTGAAAATCTCAACATGCAATAGGTCATCCCACTATCTAACAACTGCCATTTCAGTACACATACTATATACATACTAACTATATGCTTATGATCCTGACCATAGGATTTCTGAACTAGCTGTTTCATCTTCAGCTCTCCCAACTGTTGAGTCGCAGCAAGAATATTGCCTCTACAAGAAGACTCAAACTCTGGTTGGGTTCGGTCTCTCTTCAAACACCATCTGCAACAAAAATAATGTGTTGAGATTTAAATTTACTGTTTTGATGCCATCTTGATAGTTATTTGTTTTACTATTCAATTTTCTTATTTCTATATTAACATAAATAATGAAATGTAACTCGTTATTTATCAGTTACATGGATATAGTACTAAGAAACCTTGTGAACCCTGGGGGTCCCTCAAGCAAGAGAAACACAGTCACTTATTAAAAATGCATAATCAAAAAAATATAATCCATAATATTTTGTGGTGGAAGCTGTGAAAGGACTGTTTGAGGTGAATAACATTGCAATATATCACACTGGGAGAGACTAAGGTTTTATGTCCTTTATTTTTTTGGTTCTTCAGAATGTCAAACAGATCTTGATTAACTGTGTGGAAATGTAATTTTTAAAATTCTAGTATGTTTTCACAACAAACAACACACCCTTGTTTTTCATACTTAACATTGCAAATTGCCCTGTAGTGCAAGCCCTCATCTTAACAAACAAATCCATATTGTAAAAACAGCTGCTTTGATGAAAAAGAAACGCTGAAAATTTGTTTCTCTCTTTCTGGAATGGAGTTCAGATTATTCACTATTCCTTCTGGGTCATTTGTGGAACCAGCTCAGTTTACTAATTACCTCAGATATTATTCCTGTTGCAGATTTTAAGGTTATCTACTAGTCTTTTGCACATTGCTAATACATGTTTAAGTATCACATACAGTTCAGTTACACTTGAGCATTTGTGTTTTAATATATACTTGTCAAAATGATGCAATATAACTACTACAGCATCTTCACAACAATGTTTTATTGAACCTGTTCCCTGATTTTTACATGCAGCTATCCATAACATAGCCTAATAGGATGGTCAAGCTGTGAAAAACAAAAATGGTTTAGTTAGGTATAAAACTTTCTACTTCTGACCATGCCATGGAATTGTGTGATTCACAGCTTTAAGCCCCTGCTGAAGAACTGGCTACAGGTAGTGGATGCAGCTATTTTTTGTGACCAGAGAGTAATGCCATAGGGTCAAAAGATGTCACAGGAAATCCTGCAGACTTCAGATGGAATAAGGAGTACTTAGCTCACCTAGAATTCAGGCCTATTATAAATCAGGTGTTGGGTACTTAAAAACTACAGTATCGAAAAATTATAATTGTTTATGAAAAGTTGCCCTGTATTGCCATGCATCAATAAAAGATTACTATGTAGTACTGTGAGGGCTCTGACACCTTGGTCAAATTTGTGAAGAATATTTTTATCATATAAATAGGATTGTAAAAGACATGAAAATAATTATAATCAACATTGTAGCTCTTATGACTAGCTATTTTCCTCATTCTAATAGTCTGAATTTTGTTTTCTCTGATGTCTTCCAGAATTAGTTTATTTGAAAGGTATTTTTCTTCCAGTCCTTTATCTTTATTCTTAGGGGGTTGAAGTTTACAACATTAATTTCATCTCTCTCTCTCATGTTTTTCTCATCTTATTTTAGTAGTAACAAATTTTCCTCAGGAACGAAGCTTTAATGTCTTTTAACGATGTATCATTTACAGAAGAGTGCTCTGGTTGTAGCATATCCACTTCTGGTTTAATTAGACTGCTGCTCTTCTAGGTTCCTTTCATCTTTCAAAATATATCCTGCCATTCTCTATTTTTCCCTTCCACTTCTTCTATCTGGTTTCTAATTTTCATGGGAGTTGAAGAGCTTGTCCACTTTTAATGTTCTTTGGCTTTAAAGAGCTTGTATACTAGCTCACAAATAACAAATGCTGGTAACAAACACACATGCTCAGCAAGCTCAGCTATTTGTTTTTCCATGGAACAAAAGAAAAAAGAAACATACATCAGGAATAAAGAAGAGGTTCTTTACAATACGAGAGAGAGAGAGTTGAATTAATTGAATTATTTATTTGGTAGTCCACTCGTATCTATACTAACATAAACTTTATCATGTGTCTTTAACCCTGGAGAGTAGTCATATGCTATAACATTAATGAGTTTCTCCACATTTTTTAATGTGCTTTGAACACAGTGTTTATGTTAATCTCCCAAGCGTCTGTTGATCATGATCTTCATTTTCTTAAGAACATCCAGAGTAACACTTTTCCCTCTCTTTCATGGTCAAGATGAAGCATCTGCTGCCTGCCATCTTCATTATCATCATAAAGAATGAGAGTTTAAAAGCTAGAAGGCTAGCGAAAGTGTGCAGCATGCACTTGAGAGATAAGTGTCCTGGAAAACTGGCAACCCATGTATATTCAGCCTTTTTCTGGTCTATCTTTCCTTCTCTTCAACTGCCTTTTTTTTTTCCTTCACAGAATTAGCTTCAGTATCAGTATTGTGTAACTGATTAATACATGCCAAACAGATTGTTTGTTTGTTTGTTTGTTTGTTTGTTTTTGGAAACTGAGACCTTTTACTCTATCTTCATTTAAAAAAAAAAAAAAAAAGAAGCAAAAAACCACCAAAGTTTCTCCAAGGAAGGGGGAAGAACAAGTGATTTTTATGTCTGAGTCCTCCAAATGTCAATTCTCTGTGATCTAAGTGAAAAATTGCATCATACACATTTCAAAGATTGTTAGCATTTCTTAAAGCTCCTTTTATGTCTGAGTCCTCCAAATGTCAATTCTCTGTGATCTAAGTGAAAAATTGCATCATACACATTTCAAAGATTGTTAGCATTTCTTAAAGTATTGAGATTTCACCTCACAAATGGGAGGCAGCTGACTAAAGAAAGCTTAATACCCTTCGAGTAGTGGGAAAAAAATCCATTAGTTCCCACAACACCATATTAATTGATGACTCATATTCAGTTGAAGACAATTTACTCTAAAATCTTACATTTTTATGGCAGAATAAGCAAGATTTAACAACCCGAGAATTACATTTCTTTACTTATTTTAAAATTATTGACAAACAATTGGAGACTAATCTCTACCTCTTTTTTTTTTTTAATCTTTATTATTGACACAACTCTAAATTACTCAATTAAAACTGGCAAATCTGGACAGATGTTTGATCTTTGGTCAGTGAATCCAAATTGTCCAGTTATAGTCAGGACTTCACTGCATTTTGTACAAAGATAGATATTCCTACAAATGTAGGAATAAATGCTGTCTGTAGGTTGGGGAAAGACAGAGAGGTGGAAATGGTGGAAGCAGTGGAAGCAGTCTCTGCTTCACAGAAACGGAACTGAGGCAGAGATGAGGTGATGTACCTCGAGTTACTCAGTGGTTAGCAAGAGAATGCAGCAACATCCCGCATCTCAATGTGCTCATCCCTATAGGGCCATCTTTACAGAATTATTCATGGCACATGGAAACAAAACCAAAATCCTAGAAAATGTGGAATGCAGTTTTGCACAGGATTTATAGAAAGGAAAATGTCTCCCAAGGCTGTCACTTTTTGTTCTCTGTAATTCTGGAATGAATTCTATGTGAAAATTCTATGTTTCATAGCAACACTTAAAATTGTATTTAACCAATCTCTGGTCATATTTTTTCCCCCCTCTTTTTATGCACAACTAATGAAAAAAATTGTTAAAATATTTTATGAACTATTCCCATCAATTTGGACAATTCTTTCATAGACACAATATCACAGCAATTTGTTTCTGATAAAAGGCACACTGTAGGATTGTTGTTTTCCAAATGCAGTCTGCTTCCAACTATATATTGCTACCAGAATTAAGGTAGTTGCTTTCTCCAGGTTTCAATTTTAATGTGTAAACTGTGATTTTTTTTTTACATATAATTTGGTATATCACTTCTGTAAGTTAATCTTTGAATTATTGATAATAATGCTTTGCATAGCTTTTAAAAATCACTCTATAAGTCTTATTGGTGCTATAAGTTTTCAGAGGAATTGAGACTATTTTTTTTTTAAATACTATACTTTTCACTTGTGTAAAATGAATGCTTTTTGAAGATTAAAAAATATTATTAAAGGTCAACAAACCCTCCAGCATTTAGGTTTCAGAAATGCTTTCAGAAAACCTATATTGAATTAAAAAGAGATGGTGTGTTTTATTTTATTTTTTATTACATTTCTTGAAAAGAAAAAATACTATCCTGCAGGATTCGTAACCTAGTGGAATGTATGAAAAATAAAAAAAGAAGCAGAAAGGAAAGTTAAGTCAAATTTGTGCTGCCTTGGATGTCCTAAGAACATGTATCTTCTGTAAATGGAACTGAAGACCTTTCTTATAAAAGTGGCATTTTTATTATATAGAAGCTCAACCAGTATTCAAAAGTATAATTCTCCAAGATGCTATATTTCAAATTCTACCCTTTTTTCTCTTTTTTGGATGGGGCAGGGGGTGGTAGGAAAGGGGAGCAGGAATTAATTTCACAGATGTATGCTATAATCTAAAGAATACTACCAATTTCTCTAGGGGAAATCTAAAGGATGTGCACCTTAAAATGACATCTCATAAATCCTCTAGTCTAAAGATCTTCAGGAAGCTTACTCTTCTAGTATTAAAATCTATAATGTTAGTTTATCCTGAGGCCCTGTTTTGCTCTTTTTCTGTAACTGATATAAAATAATATGGCTTTGGAATGGCAAGGATAGTTAATGTTGTTAATGACTCCCTTGCACTGTAGTGACAGGGCAATCACTACATAGTGTAAGTTATCTCTAAGCACTTTATGAAACTGCACTTTAGAATTGATTGTATTAAAATCTATAATGTTAGTTTATCCTGAGGCCCTGTTTTGCTCTTTTTCTGTAACTGATATAAAATAATATGGCTTTGGAATGGCAAGGATAGTTAATGTTGTTAATGACTCCCTTGCACTGTAGTGACAGGGCAATCACTACATAGTGTAAGTTATCTCTAAGCACTTTATGAAACTGCACTTTAGAATTGATTTTTATAATCAAGTAAGAAAAAAAAAAAAAACCAAACACAAACATAACCATCTGCAAAATCTGTTGTTATGTTTAAGTGGTGTTACCAAAGGGAATGCAATGTTATACATCTATGTGGAGAGATTCTGGTTTCTTATTTCATCATATATTTTCTCTTTGCCAGTGCTGGCCTGAATTTGGATCACGCTGACAAGTAGGATTCATTTTCAGCTGGTGGTTGCTTTTTCAGTCATCATAATTAATTCCTGTTTTAATCTAGTTTCTAGAGTCATTTATTCTCTTTATCAGTGACCCTAATAATGGTATCTGGTATTAACATTATGAAGACTATGCTTTTTTGCCTGGTCAAGAGTCAACCCCTTTTGAAGGTAACACTGGAGAATGTGTCACTTCTCTTACTCTTCATGACAAGTTCTGTAGAGGAATAAACATCAATGGCCCCTCACATGCACTTGCATCCTTATTTTGGGAGATGCAGCCTTCAAGAAAGAAAAGAAAGGATCACACTCAGCTGTTGAGTCTTCCCACATTGCCACCTATCTGGAGGTGGCAGACTTGAAAGTCACAAAGAAAGGAGCAGACTTGTCAGTCACAAAGCAAAAAAAAAGGATCTGAGTCCATGAAACAGGGATAGCTAAGAACTATCATATCTATCTTCCTAAAAAGGACACATAGACTTATCATTGGCCCAATGGATAGGTGAAATCTCTCAATCAGCGTCAAGAGGGGAGAAATGAAAGGAAGAGAACAGCTACTTACAATGTCTTGTTACCTGCATTGTTTCAATAAATTACACTGTTTCTTTGTACAGATGGTAAATGTTATCACATCTACAGCTATTATCTATGTATCTACTGTTGATGCTCGTAACACGTCCCCTTCAAGTTTAAGGCCGAACAATTTGTCATCTCATTAAGCCCTTTTGGAGACAGTTATGCCTCAGGGGGCTCAGTCAATCAACAGCCATAGAGAAGAGCTGCATTTCAAATTTTCTTATTTATAGGACTTGAATAAGCAATGTAAGTGGGTGCAAAACACTTTTAAACTAAATTTACAATCATCATCATAACTTAGAATCTGAATGCATGAGATTCAAAGTTGAGCAAATTGCTTATGTTTTAGAAGACTCACCAGAGTAAATCGGCAATCAGAGATTGTTCAGCTGCTATGCAAAACAGGAATGAGAGAGAAGGGCAGCAAAATGACTAGGAAAATGGTGGAGATGAACAACCAAAGGAGACCATTCAATCAGTAATAGCACCAGCAAAAGGTACAATAATACAGTTGTCATCAATTGTCTCGTGTACATCAGCAGGGGAATACCCGCAGAAACCATGACTACAGTGCGGTTATACTCTATCCCAACAGGTACTGAAAGGATACTGCATATAATGTGCTGTGTTGGAAAATGCAGAACAGGCAGGACAAAGCACACAGTGTTTTAAATTACTACCATACACATGTGATGCTGGGATGACCAACAGAAAGCTGAAGAAAATCACATTGTGGGATAATTGACTTGATATTTCTGAGACTGAGATTACAGCTTCTTCTAGAGACAGATTTAATTATGTCTGTTCGAGTCTTCATGACACAGCAGTACAACGCCTTTCACGCCCTGGATGTTGGGTCTCTGCAAGACCATTTTCATCTGTATTTTTAATTCTCTAGCTTTTTCCGGATAAGAACATGCTAAATCATATGAGATATAGAATGAGTCCTTTTGTACTCATGGTTCTCCCGGGTCTTGGTAAACATGTATCCAAACCAAATATACTACATAGACCATAACCCCTTCAGTGCTGCCAAGTTCTTCCAACCCTTTTTCATAGTTCAGTTTTTATTCTGCATTAATAGGCTATGTAAAAAATATGCTGGTCAATGCATTTTATTCCTGCACAGTTCTATTGCACATGGTTTGCAGTGTAGAGGTGTTCAAGTCTGGAAGCAGTGGATCGTATCCTCAGACAGTAGACATCAGTAAGCCTAGAAAAGTCATTAAGCAAAACCTTTTTTATCAGACAGAGAGCAGTGCTCCTTACCCAAAACCTGTATCACATGGATCGTGATTTCTAAATTGACAGTAACAACTTTTCTACTCAGCTTTTCTTCCTTTAAGACCTAGCCCATCTTAAATCACACATGTGTATCCTTACAATTTTAAATACTGGCAGCTGCCATTTCTGTTATTGATTTGATCCTGCCTTTATTTTGTAAACTATTCTTGTGGAAATTATGTTTTATGACATCTCTTAGGAGCACATAGGACAGTCTGAGGATATTAATATAGTTTCTCCTAATTTGCAAAAATCAGGCCCACATCCAAGTGATTAAGTGTGCAAAGCCCCAAAAACTTTTTTTTTTCTGTAATTATTTATTGGTTTAGGCTTCAGTGTCAGAAATTATTCAGTGTCAGGGAATTCCATCTGTAAAGATTACTTCATATTTAGTAAAATGCTTGCAGATCCATTCAATATGAAAGCCTTAATATCACATGGTTAGTCAGAGTTTTCTTAAAATCAAAATTTCAAGAGTTAAAATGAGAAATATGTGAAGAATCTCTATTATTAGCATTGGAATGCATATTTTCACATAAAATAATTTAAGATCAATTGTTCTTTTCTGCAGAAAAAAAGGAAGTATTTCCTCATTGCTAAATGTTACCTTCCAGTAAAAAAAAGCATGAATCCAAGACAGTCAGCTTTGGCATAGGCACAGCTCCGCAAAGAGACATTCTAAAACAGGAACTGAGCAAAGTAGTTTCTGCTAGAAATATTACTCAGCTGCAATAGGGGTGCCTGGAAAACTCCCACTAGTTTCAAGAGGAGTTGAATTTGGATGTATGTTTACAAACACTTGCCAAGAAATTTGGTTAAGGAAAAACATTGGTAGAAAAATGTGTTTAATACAAATGTCACTATAGGATGGAGACAATTGTATTCTTCAGTAAAAAGGAAACTTAATTATTACACCATTTCAACTGAAAAAGAATTAATATATATTATACATATTTAGGAAACAAATTAAACAAGTGCAGTACATATAATGAGAATGCGCCTTATTTACTGGTCATTTACACTGTGCTGAAGATATTTTTAAAGTGTCTCTAGAGCATATTTAAAAAGAAGTTCAATAGTGTAACAAATACATAAAGTCTTACACTCTACTGTCTTTTAGGAATGCATAACAGGCATAAAGTTATTGCTTTAGGAAGTTATATAAGTATTAAATAATTGTGAAAGAAAAATCAACTAGAAGTTAAGAATAAATACACTGAAATTGAAATACCTGAAATTGTTTTTCTTTAAGACTGGAATTATCCAGTTGTGAACCAGCCTGACAAAATATATTAAAAAGTCAACATTTATTCAATGTTTAAATGTAGATAAATCAGACTAATTTTCACAGCCATTTACAGACCTACTACTGCCAGGAGGTATGTTGCTATATGTTAGTATAGCTTCAAATATCATTAGAGTAAAATTATTACCTTTGGGAAGATGGCCTCTGTAGTGTTGCAGGACAATTCTTACTCTGAAAATAAGAAAATGGCATTGAATAAATTAGAAGATATTCTGGAACATGTCCACTTAAGCAATGGTGGACATATGTTATAAATTCTCTCCACAGAAACTATGGAGCAAACCTATCTGCTACTGATCTTAGCTATAGAGCATAAACATTCAGCTTGAGATTTTTCCACAGAGGTGTCATATGGTCTTCCATTCAATACCTGTGTCAACCATACGATAACAATCATCTAAATAAAAACTATTATTTTTTTATTTCTGATGGAAGAAAATTATTTTCCTTGGATAATACAGCAAAGCAAGGGAAGCGGGGATGGAAGACACCTATACTTCGGGAAAGCATTTGGCACTGTCCCCTACAATAGCCTTCTCTCTAATGACGGATGGATAAGGAATTGGCTGGATGGTTGCACTCGGAGAGTTACAGTCAATGGCTCAATGTCCAAGTGAAGAACAGTGACAAGTCATGTTCCCATGGTTCAGTACTAGGACCAGTGCTGTTTAACATAGAAGACACCTATACTTCGGGAAAGCATTTGGCACTGTCCCCTACAATAGCCTTCTCTCTAATGACGGATGGATAAGGAATTGGCTGGATGGTTGCACTCGGAGAGTTACAGTCAATGGCTCAATGTCCAAGTGAAGAACAGTGACAAGTCATGTTCCCATGGTTCAGTACTAGGACCAGTGCTGTTTAACATATTTTTCAGTGACATGGACAGTGGGATTGAGCTGACCCTCAGCAAGTTTGCCAACACCAAGCTGTGTGGTGCTGTTGAAACACTGGAGGGAATGAATACCATCCAGAAGGACCTGGACAGGCTCGAGAGGTGGGCCTGTGTGAACCATATGAAGTTCAATATGTCTAAGTGCAAGGTCCTTCACATGGGTCACAGCAATCCCAAGCACCAATACAGACTGAGCAGAGAGTGGGTTGAAGTCAGTCCTGAGAAGAAGGACGGTGGGCCTGTGTGAACCATATGAAGTTCAATATGTCTAAGTGCAAGGTCCTTCACATGGGTCACAGCAATCCCAAGCACCAATACAGACTGAGCAGAGAGTGGGTTGAAGTCAGTCCTGAGAAGAAGGACTGGCTGCATCAAGAGAAGTGTGGCCAACAGGTCCAGGGAGGTGATTATCCTCCTCTACTCTGCTCTCATGAGACCCCCTCTGAAGCTCTGTGTCCGGCTCTGGGGCCCCTAACATAAGAAGGACATGGACCCTGTTGGAGCAGGTCCAGAGGAGGGCCATGAAGATGATCAAATGGCTGGAGCACCTCCCCTGTTAACAGAAGGACTGGCTGCATCAAGAGAAGTGTGGCCAACAGGTCCAGGGAGGTGATTATCCTCCTCTACTCTGCTCTCATGAGACCCCCTCTGAAGCTCTGTGTCCGGCTCTGGGGCCCCTAACATAAGAAGGACATGGACCCTGTTGGAGCAGGTCCAGAGGAGGGCCATGAAGATGATCAAATGGCTGGAGCACCTCCCCTGTTAACACAGGCTGAGAAAGCTGGGGTTGTTCAGCCTGGAGAAGAGAAGGCTCCAGGAAGACCTTCCAGTACCTGAAGGGGGCCTACAGGAGACATGGGGAGGGACTCTTTATGAAGGAGTGTAGCAATAGAATGAGGGGACAGGCTCGAGAGGTGGGCCTGTGTGAACCATATGAAGTTCAATATGTCTAAGTGCAAGGTCCTTCACATGGGTCACAGCAATCCCAAGCACCAATACAGACTGAGCAGAGAGTGGGTTGAAGTCAGTCCTGAGAAGAAGGACTGGCTGCATCAAGAGAAGTGTGGCCAACAGGTCCAGGGAGGTGATTATCCTCCTCTACTCTGCTCTCATGAGACCCCCTCTGAAGCTCTGTGTCCGGCTCTGGGGCCCCTAACATAAGAAGGACATGGACCCTGTTGGAGCAGGTCCAGAGGAGGGCCATGAAGATGATCAAATGGCTGGAGCACCTCCCCTGTTAACACAGGCTGAGAAAGCTGGGGTTGTTCAGCCTGGAGAAGAGAAGGCTCCAGGAAGACCTTCCAGTACCTGAAGGGGGCCTACAGGAGACATGGGGAGGGACTCTTTATGAAGGAGTGTAGCAATAGAATGAGGGGTTAAGCTGAAAGAGGGTAGATTTAGATTAGATATTAGGAAGAAACAGTTTACTGTGAGGGTGGTGAGGCACTGGAACAGGTTACCCAGGCAATTTGTGGATGACCCTTCCCTGGAATTGTTCAATACCAGATTGGATGGGGCTTTGAGTAACCTGGTCTAGTGGGAGGTGTCCCTGCCCATGGCAGGGGCATTGGAACTCGATGATCTTTAAGGTACCTTCCAACCCAAAACATTCTATGATTCTGTGATTCTATGATTCTATACCCATAGACCATACCAAACCAAGCACACAAGATAATTTCCTCACACATACACTCTCTATCACTATGCTCCAGTTTACATATAATACTCAAAGTCGATCTGATAGCAATTGATAGGAGTTTGCTAGCTATGTCAATTTTTTTCTTCTTTTATTATTTCAACTTGCATAGATAACACTCCCATATGGAAATCAGTTACCACCACTTATTTTTCACAGTTTACAAAGTAAATTTCATAGTTCCCGCATGCAAATCTTATGCAGAAAGTAAATGTCACCTAATATCATGTCTAATATTTTGCCCAAACTCTTGCACCTACACACACACACATGCATAGAGTCCAGAACTGTGTCTGGGATGGGAGAATTAAAATCACTAACAACAATATTGTATGCGCATAAGTAAAGCCCAAGTTGTTGGTTTTTTTTAAAAATGGTAGGCAAAACCACATTGCAGTGTCTTATGAAAAATGTAATATACTATAAAATCCCTTGAAATATTATTTCAATTTCAGACATTGGATAATAAGCTGGATTTATTCTTCATGTTGTCTAATGGTCCAACTATCAGAAAAGGAGTCTAGTTTCTTGCCAAGAAGTCTGAGGTAACACTATGGTGTGAAAATATGGTTTTCTGTTTACTTTTCTCCACTGCAAGCATGGAACATCTTTCATTCATATTCAGTAAGGAAGTACTCCCCAGGCATCCAAACCTCATACCCCGATTCCAGTTTGAGATTTGATTATCCACCTTAATCCCATTAGACACTGATCTTTTAAACAGCAGGAAAATTGCTGACAAAACGCCACCAAGAACATTAAAATTCCATTCACAGGGGGAATTTAATATTACAATTAGTTGCAGTAGCAACATAAGCATTGTAATTGTTTACATTTATTTAGCTACTGAGTGAGAATTAAAAAATGTTGAAGGAAGTATCAAGAGCAATTGTCATATAAATGAAAAAATAGAGGAAGAAAGCACAAAAATTTCCATTTCTAACCAGCAGGACTAAGTTCCATATTTTCTTTTAACTTAGGTGTTATTGATAACTTTAGTCTAGTTATTAGAAAATGGGATTTTTTGCTTCTTTTCATAAATGAAATACATGCATTTCTTTTAGAGTTATGTTTATCAGAAACAATCCCTTAAATAATTGCCTGGTATAAGGAAATCTGAAGTTTTCCTGGGGAATCAACCTGATAGCAAATGTCTAAGGCCCATTTACAAAATCAGATGTACTGGAGGAGATCTCATCTCTGCTTCCATTTACAGAATCCCTTTATCCCAAGACAGGTGCATCCAGCCTTACCTCTTTCCTGCCAGGTATTTGCCTAGTCTATTTGAAACAACTTCTAATGATGGGCATTCCATAGTCTTCTGAAGCAGCCCTTCTGAGCCTCATCCTCATTACTGCTTGGCTTGTCTCCCCAATGTCTAACCTACTTCTTTTTTGCTACACTTTAGGCCATGACCTCTTTTCTACCCATCATGGCTATGGACAGTACGTTCCTCTTTCCTCTGTGCATATTTGAAGGTCATCACGCTCAAATGATGGAATGGGCAGACAATAACCTCATGAAGCTCAACAAAGGCAAATACAATGTCCTGCCCCTAGGGGAGAGTACCTTCATACATCAGTGCAGTTGGAGGCCCAGCTGGCTAGGTAGCAACTATACAGAATGGGATTTGGAAACCCTGGTGGATAATGCCTTAAAAATGAGTTTGTCCTTTGTTTTTCTAGTCAATTCTTTCTGGGGATTTGTTTGTGTATAAAAAGATGTTACTCAGAAGACATAGATGACTATCCTTGGAGGTGCACAGGGGAAGAAGAAGAGGCAACAGATTTGAAGTTGAACAAGGGACATTCCAGCTGGACATACAGACAGTTCTTCCCCATGAGAGTGTTTAAACATGAATGGGTTACCCAGAGAGATTGTGAAACCATGATTCTTGCAGGCTGTGAAATTTCAGCTGGACAAGGCCCCCAGTGACCTGCTTTAAGTCTGAATTTCTCCCTGCTCTGAGCATTTCAGATAGGAATATAGAGTTCTAACAATAACCTTCAGCCAACTAGTTACAACTAGAAAATCCACATGCTTTAAAATCAGACAAAATATAAATAGACGGTAGAGCAGACTAAAAGCCAGTAGGCTGAGAGCCTTTAACATGCTGCACAAATGCACAGAATTCAAATCCTTACACACTACAAGAATATACCATTATCTACATATTCCAAGGTATTTTATCCATAATGCACAGTGTGCTTTTTGACATTAGATTATAGCTGTACCTTTTATCCTTGCAAGCCATTCCTACACACTTTTCTAGGAAATGTCTTCCAATGCTGCAAAAGTGGCCCTTCAACATATTGTGTCATTATTTTCAAGATTCTATTTTTAACAAAACAAAACAAAACAAAAAAACCCAACGAGAAATATCCTAGAGTTGTTAAATTTTATTCTTCCTATTAAAGAGAGAGAGAGAGATTTTTAATTACTTCTTTGCTTTTGTGTGACATGTGCAGTAGACATGTGCAAGTGTGAACGTAAGAATATACATTCACAGTACTAGTAAGCCATCTTTAGGAAGAGAACTAATGTGAGTAGTAAAATATTCGATAAATTAGATATATATCCTGTATTTTTCAGATTTTTCTCTGAGAATAAGCAGTATTTTGGACCTAGTGTATTAACTTTTAAGAAGAAAATTCATCCCTGATTTTTCCAATTCAGCCTCTGTAAAGAGATGCATTGGTTCTACGGACCCCCTACTGTACTGTAAGAAATCCATTCCATATCGCAAAAGATTTGTTTGCTTGTTTGTTTCCTGTGTGTATCTTTGGGTTGGGGAGGGGTTGTTATTTATTTTTATACAATGTTTTCACTACTATGGGAGGGGGGGAAGGAGGAAATTGAATATGAGTGTAAAAGAACTTATGAGAGATTTCATTCTGAAGTGCACAGATTATTTTGTTGTGTGTATTTGTATTTTATCAGACCTGGAGTAAGATAAAGTCTAGCATGCAGTCTCTTCCTTCTGTTAATACTTTAAAAGATACCTATTGCACAGATAAGGTTTACATCCCTTCCCTAAAAAATCCTTTCTGATCATAAAAAGTACTTTAAGATGCAAATAAAGGAAAGGTCTGCATCAGTGTGGCACCAGTGACCACTGCTGACCAGAACTGAAAAGCACCAGATAGGCAGACATTTGCTGCCCTCTTTTGGAACATGCAAGTGAAGATTCAGCAGATGATTCAATCTGATTTGTTTTTACCAGATGTTTGCATTTACCACATTGCTCACAATCAATGGATTTTTAGTAAAATAGTTGTCTTACTGAATTTAAAATTCGTTGTTGGGTTAGGCACTTAAACTTCCACCAAAACAATAAAATTTTGGAGAGGTGGATTTTTCTAGTACAGAGGCCATGTGGATACACTGAATGCATTCTTCAGTAACTGAGTAATTGAGCATTTATTTGAGTGGATAAATCTCATATTTTTTCTGTTAATTTTAATAAAAGGGGTTTTATGCAAATCTGTGAAGTGAGTGAAGTGTCCTTGAAAAAATAATAGAGTTGGTCATTATGTTATAATAGAAAAATAATTAATAGAGTGGTAATACATCTTTATTAGTAATAACTCTTTTTTCATTATTTAGTCTGCCTTCACTGTGACCTGACAGACATGTAACTTAATATTAGAACTAATAAACTAAGAATAAAATGAGATGCAGCATAAAATATTAATCTGAAATAGTACAGAAGTCTAAGTAGCTTATGAAAATTGTCATCACCTACAAACACAGCAAAAAAATTATCAGCAAGCTATCAGAGACCCTAACTGGGGCATTAGGACAATAGAAACAGGCTATAATACCCATCAAGGTCATCAGAACTGTACTAGAAAAAATGGCTGTTTGAAAAGAGAGCAAGGAGAAGTGTTTTGAAGCAGTTATGTCGCTAAAGTAAGGAGCTTCTGCTAAGTAGAACAGGTAGCTAAAGATAACATTATTGTATGCACAAAGAAAAGCCCATTTACACTACTGTACACATAGGTTAATCTGTACCAATGTTTTTTCCTTTTTTTTTTTTTGTTTTTTTTTTTTTAATCAGGACTGTAAAAGACAGATACTTTTCACTATTATTTAAATTTTTGGAGAGGAAAACACCAAGCAAATTAAATTTTTATTCTTTTATTTTTATATTTTTATTCTTAATAAATACTATCCTATTCTATGTTTATACATGTTAGTTGCCTAAATGTTATGCTTTAATGAACATGCTGTGTGATAAAAACAGAATATGGCAATTTCTATTGTGATCAAACTCTATGTAAAGGCGATTCTGAGTAGAGTTCACTAAAATCAGTTCTCTACACTACATGACAGGTCTCAGCCCTGAACACAGATCCTAGGTCAGGTATCGTCTGTGATTAGGTAGTAACCACTGGGTTTTCATGGAAGGACTGTTTTATGTCTAGAACAGGCTCTATCAAGCTCCAAATTCAAATTCTGACAGGAGTTTAAAATTTGTGTCTCATTTGTGATCTGGCTGGTTCTGAGTTACAGAATATAGTTACTGGGCTGTGAGACTCCAGAATGAATTATATGACTTGGTGTGATTTCTGTCATTGAGATTACTAAAGTAATTTAAATGTTCATAATGTTTTATCAACATTATCAAATATAAAGAAGAGGATTTTAAGTCACTGTGTTCTTTTAGAAGGTAACTATATGGTGACAAATTTGACACATTCAATGCAATGGCTCTACAGCCCCAATTCAGTGAAGTATCATTAAACAAAGCACTTGTATAGTTCCTTTCCAAAACACAGCTTCCTTTGTAGAGAGGAAGTTACATAGATACATAGGACTCTACGGCTTGCTTGGATTACATACAGTGTGGAAGTATTTCTTCTCCATTACTTACCTGTTTATTAAGCTTTCAACCTTAGAAAGCTTTTGGCTGTAAAATACAAAATTACAGTGATACATTACATGTTTTTGCAGTATAAATATATCTCTCATTGCTCAGAAGGACCCAGGAGCCAGATCAACACTTACAATTACTCTGTCATTTTCTTTGTTGATTCTGAACTTAGTGGGATTAGCCGTGTATTTTTCTGTCCACCTTAAAAATTTTGAACAATTTCTGTTTTCTTCACATTTTGTATTTTTTTGCCACGGACTTTTTTGAAGTTCTCAGCTATCAGGCTTAATTAAACTTGGACATCCATGTTGTTTTAGGAAACCTGAAGCATATTTTTATTGCTTACTACATTACTTTTAACCATGCTTGCGTACATAAGCATGGAGCAGAAGTAATCCTGACCAAAATATATAAGGCCATCGACATATATAAGGGCTTTGACAAACAGTGGACTCTTGCACAGTGCTTCCGAATTTGCACAGGAAACCCCCAAAGAAATTATCCAAAGAAACTATTCCATAGATTCATGTAGAAAAAACCAATGTGTCTAGTACATGTGACACTATACATGGCAACCTGTATTCCTCTTTACCTACTAAAATATTTTTTTTCTATTTTGACAAAAAAGTGTGTTTCAGACTGAATAAATTTTTGAAGGGAGGCTGCTTCAGTTTGTTTTGATCTGGTAACCCAACCTTAACTCACTATTCACAGAAGGATTCAGAGAATGCTGATGAATCTCTGTTATTGTCTTTAGAAATTCAGTGAATAATGTTAGCCTAGGCCTACCAAGTAAAAAAGCATATTTCACCGACCGTAAACACAGTTCTGCTTGATTCTGATCTAATCCTTGAAGTTAATAGAATATTTCCCTACAGTAAGAGAAATCTAACTTGTTTTAAGTGGAGCCTGCAATGATTTATTGGCTGTCAGCAGCCAATATTAGAATTCTACCAAAGCAGATTTATCAGATGTTGTAATAGAAGACAATTTTTATTTATCTTTTACTTCCACTTCACTTGCAGTACAGGAATTTGAAAACTTTCTCAGCCATAACTAGAGTGTAATTTCTGCAAGTGGTGCTTCCAAATATGCAATCAGTCATTGTCATCCATAAACTATGATGACTTTAGAAAGTGTTATAAGGGGAAGAGAGTTTAGGAGCCACAGCACTGATGATCTCGGACAATAGATCATTACAATGTCCTTCAAGGCTATCAGTGGAATGGCTCGTCTGCTGTCTCTGCAATTCCCCATGTAGCTATTCAGTTGAACTGATTGTGATAAAGAATTTGTACAGGTGGCATTAGAGTTTCCATGAAAGATCTTAATAGCTTATGTTACAGTGGCTGTTACTAACTGTATTTTGAACAGATCTTTCCAGCTATACCTGCAAAATTCACAGCCATACAGCTGCATTTGTAAAAAACCTACTTTCCTCTTTGCACATAAAATATGAGTGAATGTACTTCTACATTTACGGATTTGTGCTTTTTCCTAGAGTGACGATGAATGTTATAATTACCAGCAACAGCATCTACAGCTAGAATAGACTTACTATTAACCTGACATGTTCAGATTTTATCTCCTTTCCTCTATTAGCCAAATATAACATGAAACTTTTTAAGCATGTAATAACTACTATACCATAAAATTATATTTTTAGTTATGTAGTCTGTTTTGAAGCTTTCTCTGTTCCCATCAAGAGCTTATTTGTATTCTGGGTTTTTTTAGTTGGGTTTTGTTTTTTTTTTCTCAAAGAGGTTAATTAGCTTCACAGTTTAATTCTGCCTGATTACTGTTCAACAGCAACCAGATTTCAGAATTCATGCAGAGATAAGGATACCATATATATTATAAACTTGCACCATGTTAGCTGTTTGATTAACACCTGTTCATGTCTTGAGGGTCATGCCTTTTAGTAGTTAGAATAACCTGACAGGAGTAAAAAAGACCTATATAATGCACTTGCAGGGGACACATGATGAGTGCTGTTTCATCATATGTGCAGTATTTGCTGTTTCTCTCTCCAGAGATCTTCAAGGGTTTAGGATAATAGGAAGGCAAAGCGAGACAGCAAGAGGTGAACCACAGCTGTCAGCTATTTTATTTTCAGTTCTAGTTTTCTTAAGGGGTTTAAAATTGTCACTATGATCAAAAGCCTAGCACTTAAGACAGCCCCCAGGCAACCAAATGAGAACAACACTTTCATGTCCAGTGCCTCCTATCAGAATTCATAATATAGAGGTTGCCCACCACTTCCACCATTGCATCATTTCTTAATTGGGTAGAACAGATATTAGCAAATGTATATACCAACAGGCTTCCTACAAACCCTCCTTCTATAGCTGCTCATTAAAAACATGTGAAAATATACACCAGTATACTGAGGAATACCATTTACGTGTTCAAAACCTCTGAATGTCTAGTTCTGTCCAGCTACACTCCGCAGAGGAAACTTCACAGGACTGTATGTTCCTCTAAACCAGGAAACAATTGCATCCACAACAGAGGTAGCTATTCCAGTTCCTCTATACTGGCAACCTCTCTGGCTTAGAAAATTTATCTGCTGACCGTCCTGCTTTGAAATACAGCTATCCATCTCCATATCAAGCTGCATAAATCATAGCTCATGCTAAAGAGATGACATACAAATGTGTTACAGGATAAAATCTCTGAGACATTTGCTAATTCTGTTTGTAAAAACCCTCCTAACTGCTGTTGATTTTGCAGTTTAATGTTGAATGCTACTCACTCTGACAGGGTTCAAAACAAAACTTACATTTCAGTAGTGGCAAATCAGTTGTCTGTGTTCTTTTACAGCAACCAAACATAAAACAAAAAAAAGGTGGATAAGTAGGAAAAGTTTGATCAACTCTTGGGTTTTTTAGCTTGTATTTCTATCCTACTGTCCGGGGGTGAGAGGAGGGTAGTGGGGAAATAAATGGCTAGGACAATATTCCCAGAAAGCAAAAGTTTTAATCTGCCTCTGAGCTAAATGCTTTCAGCCAGAGGAGAAAAGCAAGCTGAAAAAATGACTAATGTCAAGAATTTGATCTGCACAAAATTCTTTTTAAAAAGATGACTTCCAATAGTTGAAATTCTTAAAAGGATATAACCTTTTATCAGTATCATCACTAGTTTGAAGAACCTTCTTTGAAAAAAATTTTGAAAAGGAGAAAATTATAGGCAGTCGGTTTTAACATGTTTGTACTTCATGTGACTTTTGAGTACAAGTTGAATATGTTGTTATTCCTTGGAAAGCTTCTTCATCAGAAGCCATAGAACATGCACTCCACAGAGTGAAATAGCATTTGTTCACCTCGCTGACGGCATTACTCATGGCCTAGTCTTGGCCACTCATCTCCTGGGTCATTCTGAACAAATCAATTCATTGTCCTCCTCAGAGACACAAGAGACAACAATATTACCACCTTTGGGAAGCTCTCCAGCATCTCTTGATGATAAAGAGACTGCCATGTTTTAACTTACACCCTCATCAAAACCTGTATTAGTTTTTTATTGATTCCCAGTGAAAGTAGTTGTTTGGGAATCCCAACTTTTTTTCCAACTTTCTTTCAAATTTCAGGTTACTTACACTGAATCAGATAATACTTTTTTGTATATGTCTGTACAGCACCCAATACAGAGATATTTGCAACCTGATGGACTAAAACAGGGAGCATAAAACAGTAACACATACGGTTAGTAATAATTTTTTGCGGTCCCATATTAAGAAAGAAAACTGTTCCTCAGACTTTTCAGAGTAATTGTTGCTCAAAAAGAGCAGGCCTTTCCATTTCACAGACATGTTTAACCCCTTGATTGGAAACACAGTTTGGATTGTGACAGTCTTTTGTTAGAGTAAAAAATCACAGAATCACTGTGTGAAAACTGTTGGTGAAAAGGAAATCATGGTAATTGAGATATAATGTCTGTTTCAGTGCTATTTGCTATTTTGGTTTGAATGCATTTGCTAGAACTAAATGTGGTAGTACCTTGTGTCCTTACTGACTTATTTCTGTCATGACATGTTAATTGCAATGTGATATAACAAGTTATGGCACAGTAACCTGCAATAATCCAGTGAAACACAGTACATTGGAAACTTCACTGAAGTGCTCCTTTTGCCTTCTACAAAGCTCAGATCATCTGACTTCTTGAGTCATCTCAACTTGAACAAGTAGATGACAGTGCAAGGTAAACAGATCTCTAATGTTATTACAGGATTTGAAGAGGCAAGTACAGTCCTCTAATTCTACTTAGATATCCAGAAAAAAATAATGAAGTAATATGCTGAACAGCAAAACTGTAAAACTTTCACAGTGTTGGAGAAGTTATGTTAGAGAATTTTCTTGTAACTTGCGGTCTTATATTGACTTTATACACCTAGGAACTAACAAATGACATGAGAGAAAAGCTCTGAGCCTGTCTTTTCTGTGCTCCATCATGGTAAATCACAAATAAACATTTCCATAGTAATATATCTCTTTAAAAAAATCAATTAAATGATATAGTTACCAAATAAAAAGGTCTCACAAATCCATAGCTTTGAGGTAACTGTGAGAAAATTAGTTACAATGACTGTCATATCCTTTGAATCAAGCTTGTGATAAGAGTACATAAAACTTCTAATTATTTTAATAAAATATCAGGCTTATATATTTTCACTTGATTCAAAATAAATCTATGGCTTGGAAAATCTGGGCACAGTTTCCTGCCCTGCTGTAAATTCAAGATAGGTCGGATTTCAGTGCTTGGTTTCTCCATTGTTAAAATGGAAATAAAAGTCTTTTCTGTCCTTAAGGATAAGTAGGGTGTAAAGAATCAAAATTTCTCCCCCATCCTACTTGAAGAAGCCCCAATTGTTCCAAACAATGTGCCTTCAGTGTTAGATGGCAAGGAATGAAGTACAGTGTAGCAGTGCTAAGCCTTTCCCTTGCAGAATCTTTCTACCAGACTGCATGGTTGCAGGAGTTGCATAAAACCATAGTGTGGCCTACTTAAAAATCAAAGCAAGGTAGAAGCCCTTATTTAAGTCTAGCATTCGCAAGCCAGCTGGCATGGAGCTCTTAAGCATTGACAGATACAGTTATGTCTTTCACCTGCGAAAACACAATGAAGTTGTTCTTTCTCTACTTTTTCCAAGTCCTAAGTGGTTGATCCCAACAAAGCTAGTATCTATATTGTAATTCCCTTATTTCGCACTTCTATTAATTAATTTTGATATTGATTAATTTGAATCTGATATTTACATTTGGTAAGAAGAAAAACACAAGGAAAAAATATGTTTACTTCTTTCCTTATGGAACAGGTCAGCTATTCATTCTTCATACATTCAGTGTTGAATTTCCTTAATTTTCAAGAACATATTTGGATCTCATAATTGAATGCAACCATTGATTATATAAAATTATTTTAAAAGCACTCTTTTATTATGATTTATTATTTTCATAGTATCATACACAGATCAAGATCCCACCATGCTCAATACTGCAGAAATTTACCAGAAAATAGAGAACAATGGTGCCTACAAGATGTATAAAGAAGGATTTTGTTTTTAAACTTATTCAAAATCTCCCATTACAAGCACCGGCTTTTGTAACCTTTTGAGAAAGAGGTCTTCCTTTGAATTATCACAGCCTGAAAGCATTGTGGACACGTGAAGTGGGTGAAGAAGTGCTCATCTTAACACTTCTAAAAGAAGAGGTCTATACACATTTTTTGCATGTAAGTTGAAAGCAATGTGAGGTGCATTAGAGTATAAATTCTAATGGAATTATGAAGTTTAAAGCTATTATATCTGGAAAATACCCAGGGTACCTATGGAAGCCCTTTATCCCTATTCATTAATATTACTGCAGTAGCGTATGGTCTAAAAGTCCCAGCTGATGGTTTAGCGCCTTGTTATGCAAGGCACTGTACATGCGGTGCTGTAAAAGCTTCCAGTGGAGACATGTGAGAGGCTACTGGCAATGCTATAGACTACAATAAAAGACAAAATGGGAGAACTGGAGTAGGAGCTCTAAAGAAAGAACATTGTGTCATGTGGCCCAACTGTAAAATAGAAAAATTGCATGTAATTATTTCCCAAGCTGAATGTGATGATGTGAAAGGGAAGAACTAATGATGATGCACTCTGCTTGTTAGATATTTTTCCTTCCAGGAGCTCAAGGTTACAAGAAGTGCTCTTCACTTGGATTATTATTTTTTCTTCCTTCCACTAGAAATGTGATGGTTACAAATAAATTCTGTACACAGGGAGTTAATAATACTCCAAAGATGTTGTGAAATAATTTCAGTTACTAATGCCAGACATACAGTCTTGGCAGTAATTTTTTCCCTGACTTCAAGCATCCTGTATTGATTGATTAATTATTCTACCAATGAACTAACAAATATTGACCTTATAGAGTTGAGCAGCATTTAGCCAAAAGTCAGTAATCTACATCGATCACTTAATGGAACATCAAAGCTCAGCATCTCTGACAGTTTTATGTCATTCAGCAAAAATCTGTCTATGCTTTGATGATACCTTGACCTTTCTTATTAGGCATCCTTGGCAGAAAACTAAAAGCAATAATAAAATTAAACCTGTGGATAATGCTTTGTTATCTGCAGTGAAACAGTCGCTGCTACAGGATGCTCCCTGCAGATTTACCTACCAGCAGGGGTAACATTTCTTTTTCAAACTAAAAATATCATTTTCTCCTTATATGATCAGGCAGCACGATAAACAAATGTAATTTTACCACATTGGAGCATTATGAAAACAATAAGGGAGAAACACAGGTAGATGTATTTTAAAAAAACCCACACCACCACATACACAAAACTTCAGAATAGGACTGTGAAGCCAGAAGCCCTCTTAACAGCTAGGGATCTGTCTATGCAGCTGTCACAGCAGCAATTTAATTCAGCTTTGTCTGTGCACAAGAACTATTACTAACATCCCTGACCAGGTACACAGAACAGAGTTATTATAGGTACACACAATACCCTCGCTAAGGTTATTTAGTGTGTTTCTGGGGTATGTTTTCTGCCTCTAAACCTAGTTAATGTGTGTTTTCACACACAGCAAACATTGCAATCATTTCCGACTGCAAGCTTAGACATGCCCCGAGGGGATTGGTGGGGTGCAGTAGCAGCTGAATGGGGAAGGCTTCTCGCAGAGCTTCCCACTCCAGAGCAGCAACGTCTCCAAAGACTCCATGCTACTCCAGTGCCCCGCATCTCCAGTCAGCTTCCCTCATTTCTTCAAGGTAACTCATCGCCAGCTGTTAGAGTGGTTAAATATCAATAACTACCCCAATATTATTATAGTCAGGAGTAAGTTTCATGCCCATGCAAGGCAAATCATATCTGCAACCCACCCACAACGACAGGAGGAGTGGTACATTGACAAAGAAAGCATTAAAGTTGCGCTGGGGTAAAAGATACACAATTATCGCCTTCATTTTTTTAACCCCAGCAACTAAAGTAGTTCCTCCCCTTGCAAGAAGCAAGTCTAGAAAATCCTCTTCTTCCAGTTTTCCTAGAGAAATCTCTCTAATTTCCTTCTCTTTTTTACTGAAGTACCACTTTCTTAGAACAAGGTGGTGCAGAAAGCTCCTTAGGAACTGGCATTTACTTACCTAATGTGATAGGTGCTTTCCATGCTCTGAAACCCGTTGCTGCACTAGGCTGCTTTACAGGCAAAACTAGTTCAGCCATCCCTTCCCCTAACTTTCAAAGCTGTTAGTTAGATCCCAATCTAAAAAGGATCAATATACATCACAGTGATGACTCCTGGTTGATACTGTTTCAGAAACAAATACGAGAGTAGGGTCTATCTGAATTGTGGAACTGTTAGAGTTCTATAGAAAGCCAAAAGAGACAAAGCAAAGATTTTGTCCCAAGGCTTGGGAAGGTTTTATTATCCCCAAAATCTGGTTGTAGAAAGTCCCAATATTCCTAGCATAAATCAAGAGTGTTACCACAGAGGTGCCTTAATGTAATTTCTTATTCACTGGCATAGTAATTCATAGTTTAAATTCTTAACTGTTTCACTGGGATCTCATGTGAAACTCCCTGGTTTTGGTGAAATATTTCCATTTTACTCATATTAATTGCATTCAGGTTGGGTTTTAGCTTTGAATGACTGCTCTTCACTGATCAATCTTCTTTTTTCTTTTCCAGCTGCATTGGTAATGATTTTAAACATTTTGCCAAGACTACAGTTTTAACTGGTTGTCAGCTAAACTACATGCATGAGTTACCATGAGAAAATGGTGCAGTTCAATATGAAAATAGATTACGTTTTCGATTCAATAGAACTCTTAACATTTAATTTCTGTATCTGCTGCTGATGTAGCCCAATTTTGGGCACCTAAGTAAGAAGCCAGATTTTCAAGACTGCCCAATAACCAGCAAGCTTTTAAGAATTCATCTTACTGGGAGTTGAGATTTTTTTGAAAATGATAGCATTCAGTGTCTAAATACAGTCACGTATACTTAGAAAATCTACCTCAGTTTCCTCAGTGAAAGTCATTGGACTAAATGTTATTCCTGTGTAGACTGTAAATGTTGCAAGGAAATTAACAATAGAAATCTACAGGACTATAAAAATCCACCTTCTGCACTAACCAAGTGCAAAAACAGTCTCACTGTTTCCTACATTCTGGCTTAGAGGATAATTGCCTCTTACAAAACAATTACAAATTTTCTAATGTAAGTAAATCATAGAGAATGAGATGTAAGTTCATCACACCTGCCTATCTGCCAGCATTAAAGTAGGATCAACTTGAACTTTGTTCATTATGCATAAATCCTATGGGCTAAGCACACATTCAAGGATAAAACTTATAAAAAAAGACTTAGTTTCTGCCCAAGCTTTCTGAATGTTAAAGAAAAACAATAATAAAAGAGAAAAAAACAATGCTGTTTTTCACAAAAATTCAGAGATATTCTGTGTCTAGTTGCTCCAAACCAAAAGTGTATTGGTTTTGGTATTCAACTTCATAGTGTATGGAGATATACAACTCCACATTTGTTTGTTTCTATTACATTTAAGTAAGACACTTTATTTTAGAGTTTCATCTGAAATGATGGCATGGAACAGAACCCTGGAAAACAGAAAACCTAGCTTCGTAAATTGTCAATAATCTAGAATAATACCTAAATATTTTACCACATACCGTATAGAAGAAATTGTATGTTATTTTCAGTGTCTGGAAAAAAGGACAATATTTGTCTACTGCCCTGCAACAGATACACGTCCACACACACACAGAGCTACAGAACTGAAGAGATGTATTATTTAAAACCACTTCCAAGTGGTTTTAGGTATTTTTTTATCACCCTGCCATTTATAAAATATGCTTTGTGCACAGAACTATATTGAGTAGGGAACTCAGTCTAAAATAAATCATGTTGTTTTTCTTTTCTTGGGTGTTAATTTACTTTTAAATATTCTAGATGTACCCTCTTTAAAATGGTACATTCTGTTTCTATTTTACTGTATTCAGCAATCAGTGTCGATTACTCTTGGTAACCACGGCAACAAGGCAGCTAACTGTTCTTAAATCTTCATTTGTCCACTACTTCTACAAAATACTGTACAACTAAGAATGTTTTCTTACTAAAACATAGGGAAAAGCTAGAAGGAAGAAATTCATAACCTCTTTAAACTAATAATATGATGGGAATATGTTCTGTAAAATAAACGTTTTAGGATTTAAACATTCTTTAGGACCCTATAACAATAGCAATTCAAGTTTTCAGGATCTTGAGGGCTTCACTATACTCTAGTATTTTTCATTTCTCATCTGTACTTTAAATATTCATAGGGGACTTCTGGGATTTTTTTCTGATATTAAGAGTTTGCCTTCTGTAATAGCCTGCTTTTAGATTACTCGTAGTACCCTAAGATAATAGCTTGAGAGTCTGGCAGAAGTATAGTTCTCCTCTGATTTCTTTTGACAGCCTCAGGGGTTAGTAATCTCTACGATGATACAGACTAATTTCAGCTGCTTCTGTGATTCACATGAGCTCCAGTCCAGACACAAAAAAGACAGTCTTATTTGTGTAAAGAACCATGGACTCGGGATGGCAGGGTACATCAACATGCACAGAAACTTAAAAATGCCATCCCATGAAATGAGAAGACCGGAAAAAGGTTGTGTTTTCCTATACTCATGTAAATCTGTAATGAGTTATCAATAAAACAACCTTTAGGGAAGGAAAAAAAAATGAACAATTGTGTGCACCTATTCTGTTTGGAGACAATAGAAATCCCATTTCTTTTTCAAATAAAAAGCACTGAAAATGGTTATGTATTGAAAGAATTCTTTGACCCATTTTTTTGTAAACTCCTTAGGAATACATTATTTTTTTATCACTGATGATATAATAAATTAAGCAAGCTTTCTTGTGATGTGTGCTAAATATTTCTTTATCACAATGTATTATAAAAATACATGTATGCTCATGATAGCGTTTACATGCAGCAGAGAGAATGCAGCCTAGTAAACCATCCACATTTTACCTTCCTCTTCCTCAGATATCTGCTACCAAAATCTCTCTTTCTCTAAGTCCTGCACTTTTTACCACTGTCCATTTCTCTAACAAATGTTTGGCTTCTTTTCAGAGAGTGAGAAATATTCACACACACACCAGCTGCTTGGTTTTTTTGAGCAAAATTGTTACCTTCTGCACGTGAACCTACAAAATATCAGCTTGCAAGACAAAGGACCAACAAAAACTACAGTGAACTGAGATTGGCCTTTCAGAACGGAACATTTTTTTAACTCTAACCAGACATTACTATACTCTGTCTCTAATAAATCTTATAGAGTTATTTAGATTTGGTTAGTAGAAAAAGCATTTGTAGTTCTAGCGTCTCCTGATATATTTAAGTATTTCTCCATAGGCAGCACCATAGCTGCCTGGAAGCACTATATATAGTCGAGTTTTACCCATACAATACAGGCAAATGGGGAACTCTGCACAAAAATAGGGTGCACTTTGGGCATAGGCTACTGATACATTTCAAGATTTGGCCCCAATTATTCTCTCTGCTTTTTCCAATTTAAAAAAAAAAATCTTTTGCTGTGGTTATTGAAAGAATCTGTTAAGTCAACTAATAATTTCTTTCTTAGTGTAACACATCCACATCATATACCTTTAACAGGCATGAAATAGGATGTCATAAACCACACAGCTGCTATGATTCTGCTTTTGGTAAACATTCAAAGTACAATCCAAATCTGAATGAGTACCCAATTCCTGTGAAAAGAGAGACTGCCTTTCTACTACTCCAGTCTTCTAAATCACATTACACTAGCTCCTTTCCAAACATAAGTGTAACCACGTCTCTCACAGGACTTTGGTTTCATTTACCTTTCTTGAATTTACCATCACTAGAAATGCTTTCTCTGTGACACACGGGTTGAAGAAAAACATATTCTGATAATATATAATTTCACTTTACTAAGATTTTTTCTTTATTTTTTTTTTCCAAAGGGAAGTAGGCATCTATGATGTTGTCAGGCCTGTTACTGAGATTACTGTCCTCCATTTGGTAAACTGAAAGGAGTATCAGTGTTTTCCATCTATCAAGTGCTCCCTTATGTAATGTTTCAGGGAAAATTTTAAAACTCCAGCTAGGTTGTAGCTGAACCCTTTTTCTACCACTGTAGCTGAGCTGAAGGCATGAAATATAATGGTAAAATGTACATTGGAACCAAGTAAAAGGCCACTATAACACGACATTGTCATACCATTACAAGGTTTTTATAATGTGCAGCTACTGCTTTTCTCAATTGACATCATATAGGGCTCAGCTAATGGAAAGAGACATGGAACATAATGCACCAACTAGATGCTGGACAGGAAACAGTAAATGGATCATGAATCCAGCCCCCCTAGCTAAAGCAGTCAAAACTCTGAATAGCAGAGAGACTAATGTTTTTAGCCATTTTCCCTTCCAGACATAAGCCAAAAAAACACAGCACTGAAGTGTTTTTGTTATCTGGCTGCCCACCCTATCCTGAAAGCCAGCCAGCCAGCCATGCTCAAAAGCATTTGCTTTTAAATGAATCATGGCAATACAATAAAGATGCAACATGCAGATTAAGTTCAAATCAATGACAGAAGCTAGAGCTCACATCACTATGTTCCAAAGTGCAAAAATTGCTCACAGACAGAGAAAGTTCATCCAATAATGTGCCACAGGGGGTAAACAGAGAGCAAGATGCTGAGTTCAGTGTGATGGCCTTGGTGCTACTGCTGTTCTCTTGAGCAACTTTTAGAACTTAGTAAACCTGGCAGCATTGATAAAATTTTCACCCATACAGTGTGATGGCTGTTTAAAGCAGTAAATCTCCTGATACATCTGTTTATCTCTTTGGCTAGGTTACATACTGTAATTATCAAGCTTCAGTTCTCCAGTATATGAATAAACTGCACTTGAATAGTTGTCCACAAGCTGGAAGCTTTTGAATTTTAAGAGAATTGTGGGTTTTACCTATATTTTTCCTCAAGAGCTTTCAGATTTCCTCCAGTACTGGAAATAATTTTTTTTTTTGCTTTACAGCTCTACAAGTACATTGAATTGAGCACACTAAATGTCAATTTGTCTTTAAACCTCTCCCAAATACGATTGCTGCAAAAAACAGTGCTGGGAATGAACCAAAGCCAGAACTCTCTAGACAAAACCAAAGTTCTCAGTTGATTCATTTCCTTTTTTTCTGACTGACATTATCTATATCTAAATTCTCTTCCAGGGGCTCACAACCAGAGTAAATACAAACCTGTTTCTTTACATTTAAAATTAGGCCCTTCAGTGCTAAAGATGTCAGTAAACTACTTGATTTTTCACAGATGGTGAGAATATAAAAGCTGTGTCACACCTAATTCTAACCAGAAAGTTTTCAAAATTTGGACCTTAACTAGAATGAAGTAATGATCTAAATAGAAAGAATAATGGCACCACTAGTTCATAATATATGCTACATATAATGTACTACATCTAATATATGCTACATTTTCCCAGAAAATATAAACAGAATTTTTCATTTATCCCTAGAGCTAATCTGGGGGGAGAAAATGTAATTCTTGTTGTTAATAAGTATCTCTGAATAATGTTTTCATAATAAAATAAATTAAAGATAAATAGCACCAGCATACTTCTTTTAAATGTATGTTTTATTTTCCAAGAAGTAAAATGAGCCTTCTAAAAAGAAAGGAAGGCTTTTTTCTTTCAGAAAACTACCAGGTATTCCTATGTTACTGAGTAATTTGTTCTTAGTTTATGCATCTGTATTAGCCCTTAGCCTTCCAAAACAAATTATATACAGTTTACTATATATTTGCCATAGCAAATTTGTTTTTTTAGTGCTCGTGTTAGTAAATTTTATCCCTGCTGAAAACTAAAGTAAATGATTTTTCAGTTATATTTATAGCACACATTGCAGTCTGTGCTTCACTACATTCTGAAAAGAACAAATATTCCTAGTGTTTGTAGGGCTTTTACATTTACTTGTGTTTAAAAAAATTCCCACAATGCATCATTTTGTACCGCTTTGGAGAACTCAATGGAATAGAATTTCCTAAAAATATATCTTTCTATGTTCTATCTAGTCCTTTATAGATTGTTAGTAGTTTGAAATGTAGTGCCATTTTCTAGTAGTCAATATAAAGAGCAAAACCAAATTGAATTTCAAAGCAAAGAGTTCTAACTGTCCTTTTAAAAGTAAACTGTAATTTATATACAAATGTTATATAAAACACACTGGCTGAACGCTGGCCATGGTAAGGGAGAGTCTTTCGAGAATGGTGATTCTCTGTTTCATAGATAGGCCACTAAGGGGCAGCAGTATCTGATTGCAAATCCATGTAACATTAAAACCTGGTAGAAAATTTGACATTGACTACAGCTTTGTGGTTTATAATTTCAGAAATATGAAAGTATACGATATAATAGGAATATTTCATTTTTCAGATTTAGATTATGAGCAATAATGGAAAGTTTACAGTCTCTGAGCTGCTTATGTCATATTGCTTATAAACAAGGTCTGTAAGACTTGAAGGGCTTTAATCCACAAATAAATAAAAAAGAAAAAGTAAAAAAGAAAGAAATATTTATAAAATTTTTATAAACAGAGGGATGTGATTAAATGGCATCAAAGTATAATTTCCTTTTTTTTCTTTTTTCAAATGATATTTCAGAATATATCAACTCAGATCATATTTTGTTATGCCCATGCATAAAAAATCAACAATCAATATTGGAAAAAGGGATCAGTTTGCAAACTTTTCTGCCTACAGACATGTTCTTTCTCTTCTTATATTAGCCAGAGTACCTAATATCTTGATCCTAATTGCTGTTTGTTAGAAAACTGTAACTGCTTCATAAAGACTTGCTTTGTTTTCTCAGAATTGAATGCACTGTGTACATATCGTCCTGGGATTTAATGATCATTATGAAAAGTCAGGACATATGGCACTTTATTCTTTCTGTGAGTAGTGGCCTAATTTCCCCTTATTAGGAATGTCTTATCAGATTGAGATGGAGTCTAACCTCACCACTGAAAAACACCTGTAAGATAATTTGGAGTCATATTACTAATAAAACTGCAGACAAAGATTTCCTCCCTAGAAAATTAGCATTTCCATCAGTCTCTGAATGAAATGACAGGAGGTAACTCCTCTGCATATCAGATATGCCAGAAAGAGAAACCCTACTGCCGTAAATCTGAAGAAAACCCAGGAGTCACCACTGAGATAATTGAATCAGCGATGATACGATCACAAGAGATAAAAACACATTAAACAAATGAGGATATTTTACAATATGCTACATGATTTAAAATTCACCTTTTCCGAACAGAAGGTGAATCATGTAGCCTGAGTACAGATGTTATATTACTAGCAAAGTTTTAGATTTCAAAGTGTAATTAAACTAAGAGGAAACTGCTTTTGAGTAAATGCTGAAAAAATTCATTTTGAAACCTTGTATACCTTTTGCATTCCTTCTCTTGCCACTTTTTAAAAATTTTATTATTAAATCAACATAAAGGATAAAAAAACCCACCTAAAAGTAAGCTACACTTTTTGGTAACTTTGGGTTTTTGTGATTTTTGATGTCTGAACTCCCCACCTCATTTTCCCTTATTCTTGCCCTAACCAGTTTCAATGAATCCATACATTTTTTGTTACATTTTCAACAGAATGTACCTATATTTTACAGACTGAATCCCTCCTCTATGTTTTCCCCTACTGGCATGCTTTATAATGTGATTACATTTATCTTTTGGTGTTCTGGTCCAGATTGGGCTTTCATAAAACTCCTGTCATGCAATTTAAGGTCCCCAGCCATCTGCTACCTTGAGTTTTCAGAGTGAACCCCTGATGTGTGGACAATGCAGGTACACAGAGGGTGGCTTATTCCTATGCTAGGGAGGGACATCTGAAAAAATAAGAAAAACAAAGATACCTTTCTCATCATTCAAGAAGCCCATTGTTCCTTTGGATCATCGAGGTTTTGGCTGTTTCATTTCAAAGTGAGAACAATCACTAGAAGACGGACAATGTCAGCAGCGGCATAATTGTAGAGAATTGTAGGAAATATCTTGAAGCATCTACAACAGTCACACAAGCTCTCCTGAGTTTCTTTGCCTCAGCAGACTGGTATTTCCTTTTGGTAGCTAACATTAAAGGGAAAAATGGGAAATCATTTGGCACATAATTGTATTTCTCTGAAAGCATCACCCTAGAGATAAATAAATCTTAAATCTGCCTATTTTTTAAGAGGCTAGGTTTTAGGTGCACCTTTTCCACTTGGAGGGGGTTTGGCTGTGTGGGGTAGGGTGGCTTTTTCATTCTAAACAATTACATTTCACGACACACAGTAATTACTGAGGAATTAGGATGTAAGAACTACTGGGAATTAGGATTATTATTTATAGTTCTAAATAGTTCTCACATCCTGTTTTTATGTGCTCCCGAGTTAAATCCAGAAGGAGGCTACAGTTTCACAAATATCTCATCTTTGCATTTCATTCTCTTCTTTAGAAGCAACAAAGGCTGAGGCAGAATTCTGATGATTTATATTACATGTTGTTTGTATATATTTGCAGATCCAGTTACCTAAAGAAGAAATTAATTTATATTCCTAAAAAAGCAGATGCAAGGAAAAAAATTATGATGAAAATTCAATAAAATGTGGTGTTTCTTAGGCATAATCATAGCACATTATTGTTCACTTGCAGAGATAAGAACCTGGATTGGAAAGGAATAAAAGAAATCCAGCCAAAAAATTAAGCCCGTGCCCTTCTTTGCAGTTACTTATACCAGAAATAACAATTCAGAAGCAATACATATATTGTCCTGAAGCTAGGATACCATAATGTCAAAATATCTGCCTGTGAATTGTTAGGTGAAAAGAGTAATTACAGTTAATATTTATTTTATCCTTATGGTAATGATAATAAAAATATACAAAAATAATAATAGAACCATTCTGAAATGGTGTAATTACATGGTTATGGACATCACTGGAACATACTTGTCCTTCTGGAACTTATTCCCAAGTCCTTTTTTCATGACATCACACAGGTGTCAAATTCTGTGCCTGCCTGTCCAAATTTAGACTAGTTAGTAAAAGAATTTAGCCTATTAAAAGACAGATGGCACAGCTCATATGCATTTTATTTGCTCTGTGCTTCTATAACAATGTAAAGCAACAATCCAGGAAGGAGAGCAATAAAGAGAAGGCTTGCTCCTTCTCCATCACTGCTATCTGCCGCACAGCCTACATCAGAGCTCGAAATTTCCCAGGAAACAAACTTTTGGAAGCAGATGATAGATCACATGAATTCTCCTGGCAAGCTGCCTTTAAACTCAGAATCCCTGCTTCAAAGAGCAGTCCCATTTCTAAAACAATGTACATTCAGGGTTCCTGAAACTTTCCATCATCTACAAATACACTACTTGTCTGCTACCCTGTCTGCAGACATGTTTGCAGCCGGCTCATGCAGGGGAGCTTATGCACACCTACAAATCTTTATGCTAAAGAAGTAAAGGTGTCTGGACTAAGTGTCAATCTGCCAAATCTCTCTTTGGTTTTGTTTGTGTTTGGATAAAGTTCAGATCCAGACTGCCCTGGCACATTTGACAGACAGTTATGCATCAACAGAACAAAAGGAAGACATTAGGAACTAATGATGCACTAGATGAAATCCTACCTCTTTCCTCCAGTTAGTTTGTATAGTTTCTGTAGTGGCCACCCAAGAAGCGGGAAAATAAATCAAAATAAAATCCACTTGCATTTTATTCTGGTTTTAGGAACTTGGATCATATAGTCAAAAGACACTTTAATGCAACTAAGCACATATTTTGAAAGAAATAGCACATTGTGAATACACTGATACGTTTTCCATGCAGGTAAAATAAAAGGCAGTAAGTGCAAAAAGAGGAACATGTGCATTTCTTTGAAGCTTCAAAATACGTGAAAACACACAGAGAACACAAGCACTTGAGAAACAGGAATGAAACTGACTGAAATGGAAAATAATCAGTTGACATTCACATTCCAGGTAAAACAACACATAGAAAAAAATAAATACCAAGATAGATTACTAGAAAAACAGACATTTTGAGTGCCTTCCCCTCCCCCCCCCCCCCCCCCCCAGTTCTTTCTAAATACACTGAGGGTAGAAATAAAGACAGAAGTGATTATATGCAAAGTTGCTGAGTATTGTTGGTCTGATCCACCTTAAACTGGCAATCTGGTCTTTTTAAACTTTATTCATATTTTACCATTGCAAAGAAGACTGAACCACAGTATAATTAAAGATTGGACTGACATGGATTTAGAAGTATAGTCACGAGAAGGAAAGAAACCTGCTGCTTCCACCATCACCATATTGAATATATATTTATATAACTCTCTCTCTATGTCTCTCTTTATGTATAAAGTCTGATTTCAGGTTTGGTGTTTCTGATGTAGCTAACAATACTGTACCATACAGCTATTGTCTAAACTAATCAGTATATGCAAAATACTTTTTGCATAAATTTTGGAAATGAAGCTTTTAGAGTTCATTGTTAAAAATGCAAGTATACACTCTTCCTTGCTAATTTACTTCCTTTATTTAATATGTAATTTTAAAGGACCAGGTTAGACCTCAATTTAGGATACTAATACGGGTATAATCATGAACAATCTGTGCTTTGATCTGTAATACTGGGAACACTTGCAAGTATTTCCATGTAAACCATGGGATTCAGTTCATAAATATTTTAGGAAAAAAAAACAAGAAAGCTTGAACACTACTGAAGTAATCAACCATCCCTTTATATAATGGGTTTCTAAAGCTATTTTTAACGCATCCTGTGAAGATCCACATCACACTTTCGCTGATGCAATTTGCCCACCCAAGGACCAAAGTTTATACTACTTCTTCATCCCAAGCCTCTGTCAGAATCACACCAGTTGATTCTGCTGAGTACAGAATTCTATCAAAATTTACAACCCAATTTCCAAATTCCAGAATAATCTTTCATGTGTTCAGTTTCAACGCCTTCTAAAAAGATTTAAATGCAAAATAGCATCTTGAATATACTTGATAGTGTCTTTGAGGAACTTATCCTTATTGAAGAGAAGATATGACTGTTTTACAAGCACAGAAAGTGAAAGAGGAGGAATACAAGCAACACTTCCTCTGAAACTGTCTAAATTATCTTTCCCATTGCTTAGGCTGTCCCAGGAATATCCACCACTCATCAGCAAAAAAAGTGCTAAAGCTGTTTTTCTGCCTACATTGCGAGACTGTATTGCAAGTCTTCTGCCATCTCCCTGTCCCAGAATAAAGACAAAAGAACTGAGAAGATGGAAACACAGTTAAAAGACAGGAAAAAAGCACTTGTATGAAAGTTTGGGCTCAGCTGGGCGAACACAAGTCAGTTAACTGAGCTGAGAAATAAGCGAGTGACGGAAGTCAAGAAATAACACAGAGAACTTTATGCTCAGGAAGACTGACATTACCCTGCAGATAAGCTGAAGCAGCTCTTAGCATTACAGGTTGGTGACACTGCATGCATTAAAAGACCTCCTCTGGCACAGAAAAACAATGTCAAAATAGAAGCACATGTTAGGAGCAGAAGGAGTGCACTAACAGTAAATCAGGTATGCTCTGACTAAAGGTTAGAGTTAAAGGTGATACAGAAATAAAATTCAGAAATGTTAATGAGCCATTTACAGTTGGTCTAAGCTATAATATTCTATAATGCTCTTCATCAATTTAAAATAAATTACAATATTTAAACTTGTCCACATTTCAGGACATTAATATGGGTCTGCTCTGAAATCCCTTACTGACTGTCCTTTATTAGGTACTCAGGTGAAACTGTCATGGATTTCAGTGGAACAGAGAAAGGACGAAGATATTCTTCCCTCTTACTGACTTCTACTTTCTGTTCTGTACCAAAGGAAGACATCAGGATTTGGTTTATTAAAACTATTCTACTAATGCACAGGAATGTGTTAGGAGCTCAGCACAAGAATTACTATGTGAAATTATAAGACTTTTGTTATACAGGAGGTTAGACTAAATTGTCATAATGGTCCCTCCTGTGTTTTAAAATTTATGAACCTTCTCTGTCTCCATCCTAGTGTAGGCTGCTACTTCATCTAGTCATCATCGTATTTCCAGTAGAGGCTAGTACCTGAGATTTTAGTGGAAATCAAATCCCCTTTCACCTTTCTAATATAACTAGATAATTACACAAGAGAAGAAAGATTTCTTTGCAAGTTTTGTAAACTGACGTAATATAAATGAAAGTAAGATACTTGTTTTCTTTCTTCTGTGATAATGTTTTAACCCACTAAAATGTATCATTAAAGTATTGTAATTCTTAAGTTATCAAAACATGCAGCTGCATCCAGTCACCATTTAGTTGATACTAGTGGGACATTTATGAACCAAACCTTAATTGGGAGTTTTGTGACAGAGGAAAAATTAGCCAAGATAGCCAAGAGAAGTTAATCCACAGTTCATATAACCCTTCCAGAAATCTGAATTAAAGCACAGTTGCACAGAAATGGCAGCCTGAATCTGAGGAAGGGTATCTTGCCTTGTGTATCAGTGTCAGGAAAGTTTATACCAATTAAGAACACACAGCTATGCTGTAAATATTTTTTGTGTACAAGGATTTTTTCATTTTCACTCTGTTTTTAATCCAGTGTTAGAACGCTGCCATAACACACCCTCAGGACAAAAGAGCCACATACTGAAATGAATTTTAGCACTTACAAAAATGCAAAGATGGCAGGGAAACAGTGAGATCCATGACCATAAAAGAGGCTTGGAAAAGATTTGAGGTAAACATTCAGACTAATCAATGAAATGGGGAGAGAAGTGATCAGCCAAATTAGAATCATAGAATCATAGAAGTATTCAGGTTGGAAAAGACCCTTGGGATCATTGAGTCCAACTACCAACCCTACGCTACAAAGTTCTCCCCTACACCATATCCCCCAACACCACATCTAAAAAGCTCTTACACACCTTCAGGGATGGTGACTCAACCACCTCCCTGGACAGCCTGTTCTAGTGTCTGACCAATCTTTCTGTGAAGAATTTTTTCCTAATGTCCAGTCTAAACCTACCCTGTTGCAGCTTGAAGCCATTGCCTCTTGTTATATCGCTAATTACCTGTGAGAAGAGACCAGCACCAGCGTCTCTACAATGTCTTTTCAAGTAGTTGTAGACAGTGATGTGGTCTCCCCTCAGCCTCCTATTCAACAAACTAAAGTCCCAGCTCCTTCAATCACTCTTCATAAGTGAAGATTATTTATTCTCCAGGTCCTTCACCAGCTCAGTTGCCCTCCTCTGCACTCGCTCCAGCACCTCGATATCTCTCTTGTATCAAGGTGCCCAAAACTGGACACAATACTTAAGGTATGGCCTCATCAGTGCTGAGTACAGGGGGACAATCACCTCCCTGCTTCTGCTGGTCTATTCTATTTCTAATAGAAGCCAGGATGTTTTAAACACAACATCTTTAATCCAGCTTCATCCTTCTACCATTCTTGCAAGGCAAATTCAGGATGGGTGATTAGCTGCGCAACGCCCTTAGTTAATTCTCTCAATATGTCTTAACCCCAAGGATTAGAAAAGATATGAACCCAGCAAGCTTCTTCACATTGCAAAACCCCAGACACCAGAGCTGGACTGTGGCAGTTTCTATTTTTCCCGCATGGAGTCTTGTTGAAGTACCCTGATCTGCTCAAACACCTGCTGCTGTGTAAGAGTCCATTCTCTGCCATGCAGAAGGAACCTCTGTTGTTAGGTTCTCTGTTAGAAACTCAGTCTTTATTATTCTTTGTTTTCCCGTTTCTCATATCGCAGTACTATTCAGCACTAAAGTGTTCTCTTATATCTAGAATGCAAACTTGAGTTATAATTGAAATTGCGGCTTTCACTTTTTGCTTTTCACCTTTTTCACTAATCCACTGAAAAATCCATGATCTAGAAACCACAACTAAACACAGCTATCAGGTGTCAGGAAGTGTAATTAGACCGACACCTGCACACAAAAGAGACTGGAAGGTAGGAATGAGATGAGGGCAGCCATCTGGACAGAGAGCCATTTGCATTCTTTGCATAAAAGCCTGTGGTGCTAAGTCATACTAACAATTCCTAAATTCATAAAGTTCGGTGAGATCTGACTTTTCATTTCTAAAGCACATGTTTATGATTGCTGCAAAGAAAGCATTTAACTTTTATAGAATCTGCAGAGCTGTGCTGGGAGCCAACTCTGACAATTCGGAGGGCTTCAGGCTCCTTTAACACATTTCTGTTGCTCTCTGTACACTTCCAAACGCAGGGTAAAGGGTTCTAACCATGCCTTTACTTTGTGCAAACAGGGTGATTATGACACATGAAAGGGAGTATCACAGGAAAATGTGTTTATAAACCTAAAACTACATTTCATTAGCTTTCAATAATATATACACTTTTCCTATTCCAAATGTGGGCTTATGTCTCTAATTTTATTTTTTTTTCCACAACAGTTCTGAAGTTAGACATTTATCTTTGTATGTTAATGATACTAAAATGTCTCATTTTCTCCCAAAATCCATTAAGAAGTATGAAATTACTACAATTTAAATGGACAGATCTGAAAATCTCTCTTTTTTTCCCCCTTGGACTGCACAATACAAATAAAACTTGGGTTACTCATTGTGAGTCATCAGAATTACTTTTATATTTTGAGAAAAAATGATATATGTAAGTATCAGTATTTTCTCTGTATACACATATGTATGAAAATATATACTGACACACATACACAGTCACACAGATGAAATCTATGTTTATATAATCTCCTTGACAGACCTCAGAAGAAAGCACAGGTTTACTAAAAGTGAACATTTTTAAAGGTGATTAAATAGTGGTGTATACAGTTTGGATATTGAGAAATTTGTGCATTTTAAAGCAACAAGCTGCCTACCAATGTTCAAGAAGATATAAAATAGGATCTTTTATTCTTTCTAATGTCAAGAGAAGTAATTCTGCATTCCAATACATGCAAACTGAACTAGACCACTTCACTGCAAAGCGCCTCTGAAATGATCCCCTCTAACAAGTGTGTACAAAGAGTCATTGACCTGATCATCTTAGAAATCCATATGTGCTAATGGAGAAAAAAGACTGGGATTTAACTGGGGAAGTGAGAGAGATGGCCAAGAAAGCACAGCTGCATGAAATATGTAATAAGGAGCTTTGGTCTCTTCTGAAAACCACAGAATCAGTGTGGTTTCTTTCTGCTTTCAGCCCAGCATTCTGGGAGAGCTGCCAAAAGCAAAAAAGAGCTGTAGGATGATAGTGAGGCTGACTGGAAAGTAAGAAGACAGTTAAAATATAATGTTTTTTTTCTCTGAGAGGGAAATCTGTAGAGCATATAACCTGAAACCTGATGGTAGTGTCATCAAATGATGAAGGAAACTTCTTGGGCCAAGAGCACCTCTCCTCCCAGATGGAAACTGGTGAAAGGATCCCATTTCCTCCCCAGTAAACAATGACCAGAATTGTTGATTTTCTGGGCTCTGTCCTGGAAGCAGGATTTGGCAAAAAATAATTTTGGAGAGGAAAAGCTTGGGATTAGAGTCTGGAATAAAGATAACCAGGTGTTGGAAGGAGTACTTCAGGAAAATTAACAGGAACAAGCTGAATTTGTGGTGAACAGCTGCGTCATAACTGATCATGAAGAATGGCATGGATGGACAGGCCTCTTGACTGCTGAGTGCGGTGTGCACTGCTCGGAATACACACCCCGTGTCAGAGCCGGTAAATCTCTGCGCCGACAAGAAGGA
This sequence comes from Calidris pugnax, assembly GCF_001431845.1. Taxonomy (NCBI): domain Eukaryota; kingdom Metazoa; phylum Chordata; class Aves; order Charadriiformes; family Scolopacidae; genus Calidris; species Calidris pugnax. The sequence continues at coordinate 12,328,381 of NW_015094508.1, read as the reverse complement.
GTTGTGAGGAATAGATGTTGATGATTAAATGCTCAGGGAGGCTGTAGCTGCAGAAACAGGCAGAATAAAATCTGCATAGCTGAATTAAGCACCATAGGACAGGTATTATTTTAACTAAAGGATTTCGTGCAATGGCTTCATTCAGCAGGAGGAAGGGCAAAGTGCCTGAAATAAAGTGAGCAATAAGCAAGCCATAAGATTACTGCCACTTCTACAGCACTTCTCTTCCCGAGTCACAACCTGGGCAGCATTTGTGACTCTTCCCGAGTCACAAACTAAACCTAAAGCAGTGCTATTTGGGCAATCCTGGAACCAGGATTTGGTCAAAAATAAAACACTAAAACAACAACAGAAAATAAATGTTATTAAGCAGTCATGTTGTTTAGTCTATTAAAGAGGTTAATAGATTCTAGAACACGATTTAGAAAATGTGGTAAATATTAATTTATTTTATATCTTTTGTATATATGGGTGGAGAAGGGTCTGCTTTTTTCATATTTTTATTTCATTCAGTTCTCCCAAGCCAAACGCTGAATCACACCTCTGTAACAAACTGTACAGCACTGTAAGATTGAATCTGCAAACTCTATTCCAGAAGCACTTAGTATGTGCATAAATCATTTTTTTCTCTTAAACAAAAACAACCTTCTGTGCTTCACTTGCAGAAGTTACATTCAAATAAATTCTGTGGATCAGGATTTGGAGGAGAATTTATCTTCTAATAAAAAAATAAATCATTTTATATAATGAAAAGTACATTTTATGGACTAATAGGTAATAAACTATAGATACTCTTTGAAGAAAAAAGCAGGTAACTTTTAAAGAATAAGTTTTAAATAGCCATACGTAAAATAACTGCCAGAATTCTGAATTTTGAAACATGGATAGTTGGAGCGTGTGAGTAGGAAAATATCTATTAACCATAAAGAAACAACTCTGATTTAAAATAAACTTTGTATTAAAGGAAATTAATAGCTGTACCATTATACCTAATATTAAAAATTCTTGTAAGTTTTCCTTGTTCATAATTTCTAGTAATTGTACCACAGTGGCAGCACCACTCAGAGCAGAACTCCCAGTAGGGAGAGAGAAGAAAGTAGGATGACTGTAAAGATGAGGGCTTTTGTCATCCAAGTACTTATGGCAATCCTCTTTGGTATGAAACTCCTCTGAAAGCAGAAGGTTCTTTGTCAGAGAAAATTCTGAAATGTGTTTGTCAAAGAAAATTCTGAACAAGTTTTTAGCAGTTACATTGGCTAAATTAATAATTCCTTTTAAAATTAAAAACTTTCTTAGTCCAAACAATCCAATACTCCACTAATTTCAGTCACCAATTTCAGTTATTTATTTCCAATTGTATAACCGACAGAGCTCTTCTCTTTACTTAATTAGCCACTATTTCTAATGTTAAATTCCTGCATTAGATTAAAAAGGCCATGGTAAGCCACATGCTGTCTGTAAATAAGATGAGTCTGTTGTGAAAGGTTCATATTCAAATGCACACTGTTGATGACTAGGAAAGCTACGGGTAATCAAGGCTGTAAATCTGTCATTGTGACATACAAGTAGTGCTTAGCACCACACTTACTACAAGGGCAAATATGAAAGTGGAAAACTTGAAGATCAGTGTTGTGAAGAAAACAGGCAAATAATTCCAAACACTAATTGGAGACCTCTGGTTAGTTTAGGGGAGTTAAATCCTGCATCTGAAAACTACAAACTTGGATTCACTCCAGATACTGAAAAATTCTGTAATAAACGATTTGTCTGTTAAGAATCACTGTCAAAATTGATACTGGTAGATAATTATCACATCAGAATGAGCAAGCATTTCAGTTGGACAAATTGGACAGATACTGAAAGGTATTTTGTATCTGAAAATCTTTGCAAATGGACAGAGTGAATTTGATATGACGATATTCATGAGTCCTTTTTATTTATGACATACGCACACCTGGGCTGGGAGAATTTTGCTGTTTGCTCTATTTTTGTGCTTGAGACAACTATCTTCTTCTGCCAATCCTAGTAGTTTTTAAAGATATGAATACTTACTCCCAAATTGCCCAACAGACTTATTTTACTTTTATTAAAATTTCTGCAATATGGGTAGAGCTGAGTAGGGGTAACTGGAAAGGCCAGTTCAGGCTCTGCCATGCCACATTACTGCATCTGTACATTTACATGAAGTCATGTTCAGTGACTTAATGAACCACACAGTGCATCCTCTGTTAAAACAAAGAAAACTGAGATTCGTGCAGAAATTCTGTTGTTCTCCAACATTCTGCTATATTTTATTACCCGCTTTCCACAAAAGTTGTTATGATTTTGTATGTCATGACAGCAGTGAAAATCCTAGCAGTAATACCCATGGAATCAAGCTGTTAAAGCTGAAATTTTATCACACCATAAGAATTACCTGTAGTAAAGTAAATCACTGGGAAAGGCAGAATTACTGGGACCAAATGAAACGCTTTATTGTCAACCTACCCCAGGCCACCGTATCCTTTTGAGGGTATCCTCCAGTCTTATTTTACTTTCCAGCACCTTTCAGTTGCTTCATGAGGTCACACAGGACTTCTTGCTGCCTGTCCAGAGGCAGTACAACATATCAAACAGAAGTAATGTAGAGTACCTAAAAAATAACAAATTAACAAAAACGTAAATTTCAGTATCCATTCTCCTAATTGTCACACACTGTCTATACACATATAAGAAATTACTGGGAAGTAAATGCTGAAATCCCCATGATGAAGAGTACCTCACACCTCAACTAGTTTTACTGATCTGAGTGTGACTGAAGGTCACAGTCTCAAACCATCTTATTTGGTATTGTTATGTCACAAATTCAGTTTTACCAAAAGCTTGGATGATAGTGTTCTTAAATTTTTCTTTGTTCCAAATTACTGCTCTCTTCATAATTCTGCAAGCAAAAGAATAGGAAGCAGCTATGAGTTATTTTGCAGTTTTTGCAGTTCTATAGACAGAAAGAAGAAATGTCCATCGATAAATCTCTATCCAGCTTTTGATTTACTTGAGAAGAGAAAGGGCTTTAAATAAAAACACTAACACGATTTGAATACCACATGCCACTCATGCTACTCTCTAAAATTGCAGGATTGGTATTCACATTGAGAAAAGTGCATGCAAAGTCTTGCCATTGAAATATTGTGAATAAATATTTCTGCAGTGACTCAGTTTTGACTATGTTTGATGATTCAGTACTTTGATGTATATGTGCAGAACAAAAAATAGGTCAAAGTCAAAGCACTCCTGTTCCCAGGAAAGACTCCTGCATGGACAAGGGAGCATTAATTTCTTCAGACCAAATAAGCATATGAGATTTCCACCATAATGGCCACCTGAACTAATAAAGTTATAATTTTTGTGTTCATTTCTTAAAGCAGCGCCATTGTAGGCTGAGCTCTTGGGACAATCATGCTGAGATTAATCCTTTAACCAAATTATCTCAGATCTGACAATTCAATGATCATTTCTTCCTATCTCTGCACATCTGTCTGAGGAAGGTACTTTATTATCACCAAATGTTATCTTAGCCTATCCTGAGACTCTGAGTGTACTTAAGTGATACTGGTGTTTACAGTGTAGTTCCATCCCTAAGACAGCTACAAAAGAATGACAAGACAGATCAAAGCTGTATGGAAGTTCTTCAGGTAATGTTCCTAATCACAGCCTATTAAAAGAAACAAAAGCCTGTCTGACTCATGGAGCAAGTGACCTGTAAATGATGCTGCCTCATGAACCTTGCGGACAGTTCTCTGTTTGCCACACACCTTTTGCTTCTGAAAATTTAGGTCAAATAGCTTTTCAATTTTTTTCTAGCAGATTAAATTGGGTCACGTTCCTGGAGAAGTGGGTCATTTTTCCCTGTAAATAAACAGTTTCATGCCTCCACATCTTTAGTTCAAAGGCTCTATTGTTTGTACTCAGAAGTGCACAATCCTTTTGCTTAGCCAAGAGGCAGTGATTTTATTTTTTTTCATTTTTTTTTACAAAGGGCATTCTTTAGCCTGACCCAGTAAGAATCACACATGATGTTTTTCAGTACATGACAGTGAAAAGTGTTCCTTTTCTGTCTTCCCATCAAAACACTGACTGGGGACAAAACCCTTAGCCAGTATTGATTGATTTGCTCCACTGACTTCAACAGAGCTGTTCTGATTTGTATCATGTGGGAATCCATGCTAAAAACGATCAGTGTCCAATGCATAAACATAGAAAAGTTTTTGCCAATTTTCTACCACACCACAAAAGATTTTTTTCACATCTGTTTGGTTGAAAATAAGCACCATTAGGAGAAGAACATTGTGCAACTCTCTGATTGTATTCTACCTGTAAAGATTCAAGTCAAACCAGTGAATCAGAAGGAAAAGCTTACTTGATCTATGCAGGGTGGTTCAGTTAATTGTTATAACAAAAAACAATATCTAACAATGATACAATCCCCTCTCTCAGTTTTCTTTTCAATATTTAGGCTTATCAGTGTTGTTATCATTTATGTTATCATGAATGAAAACATGAGAACTCCTATATTGCTAAGTTATGATAAGAGTTAGATAATAGTTGCATACTTGTCTAATGTCCATAAATATAGTCAACCATTTATATGGTTCACATATATTCATAATATATGTGAATATTATGTAAGGTCACCCTAAAGTCACCTTTCCCCCAAACCTTTGTGTTCTTTTCTACAATTTTTTTCTAATGTGTAATGTCTGCAGCATTTTTTTCTCTGTTTCCAGCCTTTCACTGTATGTCTCACAGAAAACCTAAGGATTGAAACTTTTCTTTTAGTTTATGACTCTCTTGCTCTTAAACTAACATTACATGCATGTATCTAACAAACCACAGAACATCTACTGCCTATATAAGCTAAATTCCTCTTCACTATTATTTCTTCATTATCAAAAGAGGAACAAGTTCACATTACATACACACAAAATCAAGTTTATTACTATCTCAGGTTTCAGCAAAGACAGGTAAATTAAGGATTTAAAAAAAACATCGATTGTTGAACAAGTAACTTGCTTCTTCTTATAGGAATAATGTTTATTAATCTTTATTTTGTGGAAAATCTAGTCCCATATTGTTGATATAATTTACTTTCTTATCTATTGTACTATTTTACATGCTTCAGAAAAGACTATAAAATATATTTAAATTGTAACAGCAACAGACATAAATGTTATTCATACTCTTTAGTCACAAATTTAGTCTAGTTTTAATATCCAATATAATTTCTGTATATTCAACAGGCTCACAGAGTCCTTTCAGTCTGGTATTCTGTGGGTTTTGGAACTAAACCTTTGAATAGAGACATGTCAACACCTGTTGGTTTGGAAAGTTCTTCCAATATGTCTTAGAATTGCCCAGCTTCAGAAATATTTCCACAGGTAACTCATCATATTTTCAAGAGAAATGAAAACTATACCCAGATTTGACAGCATTTCTTGGTTCACTAAGATTTTGTCACAGGTATCTTTGGATGTATGAACAATAAAAAAACCTATACTGTTGGCAATATTGGCAACTGTTGGCAAAAAAAATCCAGTAATTGCATTATGTCTCTTCAGCGATTTAATTCTCAAAACATTTGTTTATCTACTGTAACAAAAAAGAGCACAAGAACTAACATCAGTGACTCTCTGTTTCTGAAACGCTTCTGAAGAAATACAAAACTAAAATTAAGCTTTATTCTTTATCAAAACAAGATTGTAGAAGAATAACAAAACATCGAGTCTAACTTTAAACGAGTGAACGACTCCTTTTCAGGTTGGTTTTATAATACAGATATTCTTATTCCGGTGATTTTTACTCCGTTTACTTATATGTGAAAGAGGAAAGGTGGCAACATCTATGAATATAAGTAATTTGTTTGGATTATATTGAAGTGAGTAACACAGCACGTCCTGCAGAGATCTGTACAGTGTAGCCTCAGATGATCACCCACAAAGACAGACCAGGGCAGCTGTGTCCTCAGCTGAGGTCCTTGATGAGTTTTTTTCATGACATACCTTTGTTGACTTTGAAAACATGGTTCTGTAGTAGTACAAAATGATTTTTTGAGTTTTCCCATAACAACATTGGACATTCTCATATCATGGCTAGCTTACAGATTAGATGTGTGATAAACTAAGTGATGCAAAGAAATGAAATCTCATTCCAAAAGTATATGAATCAGTATTTTTATCTCAAAATGACTGTCAGCACCAATATAAGAAAACCAAAGAAACAAAAATTTGCACACAAGAAAGAAAGAGAAGGAAGCTGCACAGCCCTAAATTCTAGAACCAGATTGTTTTTCAGACTTATGTGTTGTACAGTTCTAGTTACCTAACAACTAGCTAGAATGAAAAGGCATTGAAATGAAGATACCAACTGTTCAACTGGATGCAGTGAAAAAAAATGTAAATAAAGTAGAGGAATGAGATGCAAATATAAAATGTATCAAAATGAGAACGCAAAATTTGGCCAAAATTGTATGAAAATTGTATGAATTGTATGAAAAAAAAAAACCAAACACAACAAAGCAAGAGGAAACTGAGGCATCGAAGGGGTAGACTGGGATGAACCCAAACTATGGAGCAAGAATTTCAAAAGGTTAGTGTAAGAGACAAGAATACTGCTGGCAACCTAAGAAATTGAAGAGCTAGTGTAGGATAGATTTGGAAACTATGTAACAACATTCCTAATTCTGAAAACACACCAGGACTACCCACCAGTTTTTGTAATCTTTGTGAGGTTTATGGTCCTGTCAACTATACGGTCCAGTGTTGACCAAGACCACTATTAACCAAAATCAAGTTATGAAAATAATACTAAATCTCTATTTAAGAGCCTGCAATAAAATTTATTTTAATAGTACTTTTAGTCAACAGTCTTATCATGCTTTTACCAACAGTGTGATCAATATGAGCATTATATCTAGCCTACAATTTCACCCACTACTTCAAAAGCTTCATAAATCATCAACTTTTATAACTTCTTGATTACCTCCTAATGTTCATACAAAACAAGGATAAAAACAAAAATCACCCTCTGATGAAAGCATGCTGAGCACTTGAAAAACTTTTATTAAATGATATCCAGTTAGCAACACCCTGTTGGGCCATCACTGTGTAGTGATGATTATGGAGTGCTCTTTCGCATAAACTGAATAAATCTCATAAATTGTTGATGGAGGTGCTTTAAAATATCAGCTATTGACCAACTTTACCCCAGCAACAGAAGAAAATTGATTTAGTTTGCCTCTCTTCTAAGAAATTTTATCCCTAGCCTGGGGCTTGGGGATTGCGCAGCAAACAGATCAATCCCATATACTTTCAAGGGCTGAAGAAAACTGTTCGTTCCATGTCTAGTTTTCCTGAAAGGTCTGCATCTTGCTACCTGATTTAGTGATGCTTGCCCACAACATGACAAGAAAGTGGGATGAGAGTAACCCATCTTTAACATCAAAGAGAGTTCAGACAGGGATGATTAAAGCTAAAATTGTCAGGCCAGGTTTTATAACGAGGATGGGTCTACAGCAGACGTGTAATTGAATTCCAGTTCCACTCCAGCCCCAATTGTCCCTACCCCTTCCCTGTACCAGGGAGCGTACAGAGACAGCAGCCAGTGCTGCACATGACACTTGTGATCTCTGTGCATAGACAGGTCTCTTGAGCAGTGCAGCTACACCCAGATTGCAACCTGAGGGCAGAACAAAAGCAAAACAGCACTGTAAAGCATACACTAAGACCAGAAATGCCTTATGTTGCTGTTCCACCTCTACAAGGTTTGCATTATAGATTTGTTCCCCAATACTTTCTGAGTTTGCACAATGTACGGGAAATATTTTTGTTTGCCCACAGCTTTCAGTGAATTAAAAATACTACCAGCATTTTACCCCAGTTCCTGTCAGACCTTTAAAGAAACTTCTTTTCTGCCACCTTTTAATCACTATTGCAGATGAAAAACTGAAAATTCTCTAGAGCTCTTAATGCTGTTATGCCTCTCTTTCACACCTCTGATGTTCTGTCACCATATGGAAAAAAAAAACCAGCTTGGATAAATGCTATTAAAAAAATTTGCTGTGTTAAGATAACTAAACAAAAACAGGTGAATTCAATTGCAGTAGCAAGTCTTCTATCTCATCAATGTTCTTGCAATAACATGAAGCCTTACATTTAGGTAATATCTCAGGAATACAGAAAGAAATCACTTTTAGACACTAAGTCTACAAGTATATGTGAAAAGGATGATGGGTTTCCTTGGGATTGCCAGTGCATTTGACATTTAATGGGCTTGCAAATGAGACAGGGCAAAAAGATAGAAGTCATCTAATACCTTACTGAATTGTCTAGTGAGATCTGAGGCAGGTGCTGAGGAACATCTACAAAATGCTTGCATGGAACTGTCTTCCTTATAATGCAATCTACAAAATTCTACTTATCCAGAGGAAGGTCTCCTACATAAGACAATGAGAAACACCTTAATAAATCCCAAAATGAATTAGATGTGCATTGAATTCTCTCATGCCTGTTTATTGATCCAGTCATGGCATTGCCTGGAGACTTGCGTTTCCTGTCTCACCCATCTTGTAATTTTCCTATTGCTCCCATGTTATCACAGAGGGTGGAAACAGATTAGAATTTTATGTTTCAGGCCTGTGGCCTGTACTTTCAATTTTACTGTATGTAGAAACCATTGATCCTACTTGAAACTGTTACAGGAGCAACACAGTCTGACACTATAAGGTGTTTCTTTCACTTATATAACATTTCTAAATAAAGTGACATCTCCAGTGTTACATTGTCTGATTAATTTTTTCTACACCTACATCAAAGAAGTTCTCATCTAATCAAAACAATTCATAGCTGGCAAATGTCTTCATCTGATTCCTACCAGGCAGTTTAATATCCAGAAGCTTCATTAAAATCCTCATTAAAATATACTGAAAAGGGAAAGAATACCAGCTCTATTTTAATTCAGGAGTTCCCAGCTCAGGGAGTAACCTAGCAAACAATTAGTTTTAAATTTTCTGTACTCTTTGAGCTTGGTCTGCCTCCCACCTGAGAATTAAACTTTCTTCTCCTCCACAAATGTGCACCTGGTGGATTAGGAGGGCCTTAGGAAGACCTGAAAAGGCATAGTACAGAAAAGCTGTAGTGTCATATTCACTGACTCCTTTACAAAAGGAGTACTCCTTTACGAATTGTACTCCTTTACGAAACCTGCTGTCTCTGGCGTCTTCTTCCAGAAACTATCTTAACACTGTATGGGAGACTTGAAAGGATTAAATTGATTGCAAGTCAGTAAACTATGTTGGGAACGGACATTAAGGGAAAGATTATCACATAGCAGTACAGTTACATGGTTAACAGAAATGTAAAACAAAACTAAATGTTTTACTGATCTGAAGGCAAACAGGTTTGATTGTGAATTATATAGAAGGAATAAAGACATGGCACAAAAAGCCATCAGCCATTTTATGTGGTACAACCACACCCAGGGAGAAAACAAACAACTAGTGAACAGAGGCAGAAAGCCTGTTCTTCCAGGCTCACTTCTGCCAAAGAAACAGAAAACAGCATGCTATTTGCCATGGAAATACTGCACTTCCTCTCTTCCTCTCTAAGTGAAAGTTCTTTTCTATTTCTTTACATGTAGCACTATGAGTAAGGCGTATTTCCTCAGCTATTTGTATATGCCTACGACTAGTCTCTTTTACCCTTGGAAAGGCCGTAATATCAAGTTCTTAGCAGGATCACAGTGAGGGAAGACAAGGTCTCAGATTTAACAGGAGTCCCAGTCATATGGGGAGAGCATGAATGTATCTGGTGCAGTTTGTTACTGATTGCCACGAGTCAGCTCAGCCTTTCTTTTCCATATTGTAGGCATGGAAGGAAATGTAGCCTAAAAGCTTTCAGTGTTCTTGCAATACAGGAGCAATAAGATTCAAGTTTTCAGCTTGCTAAAATGCAGCCAAAAAGTTGGCTAATAATTTCCAGCTGGGTATATTAGACAAACCCTGAAAAGATGAGGGTTTACCAATGCAAAAAGTAATGTCTAATCCATTTTTACTAGCATCATCTGTACCAAATAAGGGTTCTTCTTTCCTACTACCAATAACTAGTTTAAATCCAGCATCAATTTTAAGGATTTTTAATGATAAAGAACAAAACAGAATGAAATTTTAGTATGCGCCCTTAAAAAACCCCAACAGTGCACATCATAGTCTGAATTAAAATTTCGCAATGGTTTCTGAAAAAATCTACTTTTTCTTTTCAGTGTGTGAATAGGAGCCAAATTCTTTGGAAAATGCATTAGGGTATTACCTTTTAAAACCATTAATCAGCTCTTGCTTATAACATTCATCTAATGAGCCAAACTGGAAATTATATTTTGTCTGAATACTCTTGCTTTAATAACTGCATACAGCATGTAATGGTTAAGTCATTCCCTTTCTTTTTTGCACCAGCTGGTTTGAAATTAACACATGCCTGCTTAGACTTCCCAATTTTTCAAAGCTGTTCACAGACATCTGTATAGATGTACAAACTCCATTTAGAGGTGACAATGTATGCAAGTACCTGCTATACACTCCTTAGTAAAATGCTTCCCTCATTAACTGAAGGATGAGAGGAGGATTGCTGTGAGAAGACAAAAAAACCTGAAAAACCAAAAAAACTCATTTTGGGTGTGGGTCACATAGCTTATGTGCAGGTAAAAGAGTTATGAATGCTTTGAGCACAAGCCAAGGAGGTTCATATCTAAACTTCCTTGATGCTCAGAAATTTTAGAATCATTAGTTTGGGAATGGTCCATTTTCTTTTAGTAACTTCATAGCACTATGTGTCACATGACAAATAGGATACCACTACACGGTCACAACTTTCAGAAATAAGCCTAAAGACTGAAGAAGTATTCCCCCAATTGCCCATGTAGTAAAATCAAACAGTGAAATTTTCTATTTCTGAATGTTTTCTTAACATGAATTCTCATTCCCAAAATTACCCAGAGCTGGTCACTTCATCAAGTAAACTGTGTTCTATTAGAGTTGCAGATGACGACCTGTAAATGCAGCATGAAGTGGTTTGATCTGTTGCTCCTCTTATCCTTACAGCCTAAGAGAGTGCTAAAGGGAAACCATTATCTGAAAAGGTGTCAGGTCAGTGTAGAACTGAAAAAGAACCACTCTGAAACTTGTGTGAGAGAAATGTGATGCTTAGTCACGAGAGATTCTTTAATGTACATGCAATATTTGCCCCCTGGATTCATACTGGGATCGAGGCTGACAAATATTTTCTAAACATTCCAGAAACTCTCTCCAGTAATTCATTGCAGAGAACTTTTTCGGGAGGAAAAAAAAAAAAAAAAAAAATGTTCCCAAAGTCTTTGCCTGCCACGGCACAGAGGAAAAAAAGGAAAAACAAAAAACGAAACCACAGCCTTAAAGGTCAATACTCCCATCTTGTGGATGATGAAGAAAATGCATGTATCGAAATAAAAGTGAAAAATAGAATTTCCCGTAGATAGTTTATAAATAATAATTTACTTGAAAAGAATTTTTCTTCCATGTCATAATTAAATTTGGATTTTAGAACTGTTGATGTTCTACTCAGAGAAGGAAGGATGTGAAATTAGCCACAGGACGTGGAGTTTCTGTAGCAAATTCCTAAATGCAGGAAGTTGAGAGGATGAAATCCACTTTTGCCATATTTCAAATTCAATGACTTCTGAATGAAATCAGGGATGTGATGGAAGCCCACAGGCCAGTGGAGCAGTTGGGTGTACTTGCAGTTAAAGATATATGATGGAGCAGAAAGAAGCAGTTCACTCACCTTGTTGCAATTGATACAACTCTGATTTCTGCAATTCTATAAGCCTTAAAAGCAGGGGAAAATCTCAATTTTCCCAGGTCTTCAAAGGGATTTTTTCTCTTGATTTGTTAGCTGTCTGCATAAGACTGAAATGAAAAACATGTGGCTGATGTACATCATTAAAGGTCCTATATGGGTCCTATGTTAGGTACCCATGTACTCTATTTACTTACACAAATTATAGCTGAATAAACTTGTTTCCTCTGTCATTTCACTGCATCCATACAAGTCCTAAGATTGCATAAATTCTGACCCCAGATTAGCATCTCAAAGTAAAAATAGTTATAATGTATAATGTGTGCTTATGCCAATACCAATATAAGAGTGCTTCTGCTCCATTTGGAAGACACTGACACTAAGCTATTTGCTTTAATGTTTCGACATAGCCAGTTCCTGGGTAATGCCAAACATACAGTTTCAGAGGATAATGCTCTCAGTGGAAACACAGCCAGAAACCTGTTGGAATGGAGGACAATTACAGAGCTGATGAATCAGGTAGTATCATCTTCATGAGAAGAATCAAATATGGAAGAAAAAACCTTTCTAAAGAAGCTTGAACATCATGTAAATATGTTGGGTCACATAAAACAGCTAAATATGTAGAATGGGAGAACACTATGTTTTGTTCTCACCTATTTCCTTATGTGACTGAAATGAGATAAAGGCTGTCTATTGGGTTAGAAATGGGACTACTTGGAAATCTGTGAACCATGCGTGTAGTAAGAGGTTCTGTCTGACCAAAGCAGTAAGGGCAAAACACAATGAGCTCTCCTGCATGTTAGCAACATTGACAGCAGGTGAAGGTGGCCTTGACAGCAAGCTCCATGCTCAAGAGACATGGTAGATGCAATATTTCAAAGTATAAGATTCATCAAGTGCATTTTCAAAGACAGCAACAACCACTCAGGAGGGCTCTAATTTTGCCCTAACAAGCCAGATGGCAAAATGTGTCGACAGAAGTGCTAGGCTAAGGTTCCTAACCCAGGAATTACAACTCCTCAGGCAAATGGAGTTCTCTCTCTGCAAATTTGCTCATAAACCAGACTCCCAAAGAAGAGTAAAATTGTAAGGGAGCGCAAGACTAAAGTCAGGGCATTACAGCCTCAGATGAATGAAATACCATATTCATAGGATACAGACTGTAAAAAGAAGAAAAGACACAAGAAGAGCAACAATAGCCAACAACTTCAATTCAATTTTCCCAGGCTTTGGAGGTAACAGAGAAAATCTGGACAAAGGAAGACTTAATTTTGGTTGAGGAACATCAAGTTAGAGAGCAGTTAAGTAAATTGGATATCCAGAAGTCCATAGGTCCTGACGGGATGCTCCCATGAGTGCTGAGGGAACTGGCAGAAGTCATTGCTGGGCCACTCTCTATCATCTTTGAAAGGTTCTGGAGAACAGACGAGGTACCCAAGGACTGGAGGAAAGTCCATGTCACTCCAGTCTTCAAAAAGGGAAAGAACGAGGACCCGGGAAACTGCAGGCCAGTGAGCTTCACTTCCATCCCTGGAAAGACGATGGAGCGGCTGGTTCTGGGAGTCATCTCAAAGCACATGGAGGAAAAGAAAGTTATCAGAAGTAGTCAACATGGATTCAAGAAGGGGAAATCACGCCTGACTAATCCGATAGCCTTCTATGAAGGCATGACTGGATGGATAGATGAGAGGAGGGCGGTAGATGTAGTCTACCCTGATTTCAGCAAGGCTTTCAACACCATCTCCCACAGCATCCTCATAGGTAAGCTTAGGAAGGGTGGGTTAGTTAAGGAAAAGAAAGTTATCAGAAGTAGTCAACATGGATTCAAGAAGGGGAAATCACGCCTGACTAATCCGATAGCCTTCTATGAAGGCATGACTGGATGGATAGATGAGAGGAGGGCGGTAGATGTAGTCTACCCTGATTTCAGCAAGGCTTTCAACACCATCTCCCACAGCATCCTCATAGGTAAGCTTAGGAAGGGTGGGTTAGTTAAATGGACAGTGAGGTGGGTTGAAAACTGGATGAAAGACAGAGATCAGAGGGTTGTGATTAGTGGCTCAGAGTCTAGTTGGAGGTCGGTAACAAGTGGGGTTCCCCAGGGGTCAGTATTAGGTCCAGTCGTCTTCAATATATTCATCCCTTCATCAATGGATGAAGGGATGGAGTGTACTCTCAGCAAGTTCGCTGATGACACAAAGCTGGGAGGGGTGGCTGACACACCAGAAGTCTATACTACCATACAGTGAGACCTGGACAGGCTGAAGAGTTGGGCAGAGAGGAACCTGATGAAATTTCACAAGGGCAAGTGTAGAGTGCTGCACCTGGGGAGGAATAACTCCCTGCACCAGTACAGGTTCGGGGCTGACCTGCTGGAGAGCAGCTCTGTGGAAAAAGACCTAGGAGTCCTGGTGGACAACAGGATGACCATGAGTCAGCAATGTGCTTTTGTGGCCAAGAAGGCCAATGGCATCCTGGGCTGCATCAAGAAGAGTGTGGTCAACAGGTCCAGAGAGGTTATCCTACCCCTCTGTTCTGCCCTGGTGAGGCTCCATCTGGAGCACTGTGCCTAGTTCTGGGCTCCCTAGTTCAAGAAGGACAGAGAACTGCTGGAGAGGTCTACAGCAGTCTCTGAACAGCAGAGGACTACAAAGGTGATTAGGGGCCTGGAGGATCTCTCTTCGGAGGATAGGCTGAGAGACTGTGGGCCTTAAAGTCAGTAGAAGAGAAGACTGAGGGGGGATCTGAAGGGTGGGTTAGTTAAATGGACAGTGAGGTGGGTTGAAAACTGGATGAAAGACAGAGATCAGAGGGTTGTGATTAGTGGCTCAGAGTCTAGTTGGAGGTCGGTAACAAGTGGGGTTCCCCAGGGGTCAGTATTAGGTCCAGTCGTCTTCAATATATTCATCCCTTCATCAATGGATGAAGGGATGGAGTGTACTCTCAGCAAGTTCGCTGATGACACAAAGCTGGGAGGGGTGGCTGACACACCAGAAGTCTATACTACCATACAGTGAGACCTGGACAGGCTGAAGAGTTGGGCAGAGAGGAACCTGATGAAATTTCACAAGGGCAAGTGTAGAGTGCTGCACCTGGGGAGGAATAACTCCCTGCACCAGTACAGGTTCGGGGCTGACCTGCTGGAGAGCAGCTCTGTGGAAAAAGACCTAGGAGTCCTGGTGGACAACAGGATGACCATGAGTCAGCAATGTGCTTTTGTGGCCAAGAAGGCCAATGGCATCCTGGGCTGCATCAAGAAGAGTGTGGTCAACAGGTCCAGAGAGGTTATCCTACCCCTCTGTTCTGCCCTGGTGAGGCTCCATCTGGAGCACTGTGCCTAGTTCTGGGCTCCCTAGTTCAAGAAGGACAGAGAACTGCTGGAGAGGTCTACAGCAGTCTCTGAACAGCAGAGGACTACAAAGGTGATTAGGGGCCTGGAGGATCTCTCTTCGGAGGATAGGCTGAGAGACTGTGGGCCTTAAAGTCAGTAGAAGAGAAGACTGAGGGGGGATCTGTCAATGTTTATAAATACTTAAAGGGTGGGTGTGAAGAGGATGGGACCAGTCTCTTTTCAGATGTGCCCAGTGAGAAGACAAGAGGGAATGAGCACAAACTTGAACACAGAAGGAGATATTCTAAACATGAGGAGAAACTTTTTCACTTTGAAGGTGGCAAAGCACTGGAACAGGCTGACCAGAGAGGTGGTGGAGTCTCTGTCTCTGGAGACATTCAAAACCCACCTGGACTTGAGGACTGGAGCACCTTTCCTATGAGGAAAGGCTGAAAAGTTGTTTAGCCTGGAGGAGAGAAGGCTCTGGGAAGACATTATAGCAGCCTTCCAATACATAAAGGGGGCCTCCAGGAGAGATGGGGAAGGATTCTTTATCAGAGAGTAAAGTGATAGGACAAGGGGTAATGGCTTCAAACTGAAAGAGGGGAGATTTAGATTAGATATCAGGAAGAAATTATTTAGTGGGAGGGTGGTGAGACACTGGAGCAGGTTGCTCAGAGAAGTGGATGCCCCATCCCTGGAAGCATTCAAGGCCAGGCTGGATGGGGTTTTGAGCAACCTACTCTTGTGGGAGGTGTCCCTGCCCATGGCAGGGGGGTTGGAACTCTATGATCTTTACTGTCTGTCCCGGTTTGAGGTAAAACCAGATTAATTTTGTGTTCTGTAACTTCACATTTTAGCTAGGCCTCTTCTAATTATCTGAAATTAACGGCATATTGTGGAGAAAACTGCTCATTCTCAGAGTGATAAGACCAATGTTTGTGCTACATGCCAGAGAGGCCCTTGCTTATACTTATTACTATAACAACCAAGGTCAGCCAATTTTCATTATTTGCCCCTTAGGGGGTCAAAAATGGAAAAACGTAGAGGGGTCACATCTGTGGGGAGGAACGGACAAGACAGGTGACCCAAACCTGACCAACTGGGGTATTCCATCCCATCTTCCCCATACTCAGTATAAAAGTTGAGGGATCAAAGGGTCAACTCTCTTCCTGCAATGGCCGATGTCCAAAGAGGACCCTGTCAGTTCATCTGCCTTTGATCCCAGTCTGTGTGTTCCTGACTCCAGAGCTGGAATCCAGTTCCCATCCGTCGCTGAGTCCAGTCTGGGACTTCCCCAGTGCCTGCTGTTGACGGGATTGTCATCCTGGGAGCTTGCTACGGTTTTGTATATATATTGTATCTATCTTATTATTTTCTTCTCTTTTTTGAAAAATTAATATTAAAATAAAAATAAAAAATAAAATAAAAAAGACCTTGTATCACCTTGTACAAATGAGATACTTATAGGCATGAGAGAATCTAGAAGAGAGCCATCCATAATAATGATAAGCGACAGGATAACATGCTGTTAGAGAAGCTGAGGGGAATCTGTGTGTGTGCCAGAAGAAGAGGAGACCTGACTACAGATTCCACTGCTGGAAGGTGCATTCTAACCTTCTCTTCTGAGAGATGCATAAAGAGAAGAGACAGTGGTCAGAAGATGCATCAAGAGAAATTTCAGTTGTATATGAAGAAAAAATTCTCTGTGACGGTGCTGAAGCACTGGAAGACGTTGCGCAGAGAGGGTGTGGAACGCTCTTGGGAGATCGCAAAGCTCAATTGGACAAGGCCAAGCAACCTTGATATTAGTCCTGCATTCAGCAGGAGCCTGAAGTGCCCGAGGTCTTGCATTGAGTCTTGTATTGAGGCCTGACATCAGTTCTGCACTGAGCAAGAGGCCAAAGTAGAACATCTGCGAAGGTCACTTTCACCTCAGTTTTTCTATGACTGCATATTTTAAGAGCTTAGGGATAATGCTAAAATAAATGTTGTAAACAGAATAGAGCTTAACTCATATCAGGGAACATTGTAAATAGAAATCATTGATTTGTCTGCAATATAGATACAGCAAACTGGAGGTAATTTGCACAGCTTCTCTGCCAGTCTGGTCTAGTCCCATGTAAGATCATCAGGAATCACATGAACATCCAACATCATGGTCTTAGTCCAATGTGACAGATGTCAAAGGTAAACTGAGGCTAACAATTTAGTTCCTGACTGTGGACTAAAAATGCTACGTCAAAATTTAAAACAGGTTAGCTAGCAATTTCATATCCTAGGGTATATGAGCAAACTGTTGATTACATAACCCTTGTTTTCCAGACTCAATATAATATTTATATTAATACTTAATTATTAATTTTAATCCCAGCATTCATGCAATAGAGGCAGGTCAAAGACAGCTGAGAAGAAATTCTGACCATGATTTTTTTTTCCTATGAGAAATCAGAGCAAAACCCAATTCTGCCATAAAACAGAATTTTTCAATATGTTACTTTGGGTCAGACAAGCTGTATTTATATCCTGTCATTTATTTCAAGTGACAAGTAGTTTAAACTGAAGGGTGTGATTCCTCTTCATACAGGTAGGAAATACTGAAAGACCAGAAAAATTCAGAATTCTTTAAATCCTTTCAAGCAATTTTTACAGTTTTTGTCAGATTAATATATTCCTATAGAAAGATAAATTTTCATGAAAAGTTCTTCCCATAGAAAACTTTACATCAAAAGAATATTACGCAACTGTAATGTGCCACAGACAAATAGATTTTTTAGGATGTAACTGTTCTTAGACGTAGTAAGTGTGCTACATCTCTAACAGTGCAATAGATATAAGTCTTCAGCCTGAGACAGCTCCTAAGGTAGTATCTTCAAAATTTGTGCATGACTTCCTACTCCAGCAATTGTTGAAATATAGATACCAAGTGGGACATACGTAATCACCAAACTAGCACACAAACTGCTCCCTACAAGTACAGAATTCCAAAAGGCTTCCTGCTTGCTGAATTATGTTACTAACAACCTATGCTAAGAATAAAAATTGAATTTAACTGCTAAGTAATACCATAAAGTTTCAGATCTATAAGTGCAACATGAATTCTACATTACTAAATAGGAGTGTTGGTACCAATACACAGTGTTAAAATAACTCTATTACAAAAGATTGCATTGAACGTACAGAGCCAGATTATGCTTCCAATGCAAAACATGCAAGCAAACCTGATCCAGTTCCTAGATCACCTACTTTTTGCTTATCAGTTATGAAATCAGGATCTTAATAATTCAAAGAAAAAGCCTTGGGTTTGGTGAAAAGTTTTTGGGGTTTCCTCATGTAGGTGATGTTATTTTGGTTTTGGGTTTGTTTTTCCCATTGGAGGAAACAAATGTATTTGGTAGAACTGGAACAGACAACTGACAGTATTTGCTCCTTCCCAACATGTTACTGGGGGTTTTCAGACTTATTCACTGTTTGGCCTGACATTTCAGAGAAAAAAGAAATTAAAAACTGTATGCCCATCTGCTTATCTGAGACAGGATATTTTGGGTGATGAGAATGTGGAATGGTACTCCATACCTGTCTCTTTCATAATTACACTAGGCCAGCATTCACCAGGTCAAGAAGTTTCAGTCCATCAAAAGTTAAGTGTTCAGCCACTCACAATGGCAGAGTATCAACAATAAAACTGGTAGCAGTTTTTTCATTACGCAAAGCTTATAGCCTAATAATGAACGTATTTGTTGGAAAGTGGGAAGCCTTCAGGCAATGGACATAACTGAAATGAGTACCCAAAGTGGGTGTCATCCTAACAATCGACTGTTGGATATTTTAGCTTTGTTTTCTTACAAGTCATGATTGTAGCTTCTCTTTCACCTTTTGAGTTTTTTGACAGATATATAAATTCAGCTTTTAATCTTCATGGCTTTGTGTTTGTTAACAGTAATGAAAATGCAAACATGATCTTTCAGATGTGATTTGTTTGACCTTACTTGAGCCTTGTATGCTTTCTATGTAGTCAGTGAAGAGAAACAGATGTTTCAAAGACAAAATTCATCTAACAAGTCATAGACATATATTTTAGACACCACCACATTTCTCTGTGGTCATTTCACAAAGCTAAGAGTAGCTTAGATGCTATGCAAGCTTACCTTCCTGTACCCAGATAAACCCTGAATGTTAAGGAAACTTTGGCTAATAATTTCCATTATCCAGGAAAACAATGTTATTCTTGGGATGAGTAATTTTACCTTACTCAATGTAAAATGGGGCTATTATTATCATTGTTTTGGTTTGAGGTAAAATAGAACTAACTTTCTGTTCAATAATTTTACTTCTTAGCTAAGCTTCTCCTAACTCTCTGAAATTAACAGCATACTGTGCAGAAAACCAATCATTCTCAGAATGATGAGACCTCTGTTTATAACTAATTCCAAGGAATGGTATGTAGAGAGGCTCTTGCTTATACTTCTTGCTGTAACAACCAAGGTCAGATAATTTCATTATTTGCCCAACTGGAGGATAGGGATCAGAAAAACATACAAGGGTCACATGTGCGGGGAGGAGCAGACAGGACAGGTGACCCAAAACTGACGGACAGCATATTCCATCCCATCAACCCCATGCTCAGTATAAAAGCTGGGGGATCAAAGGGTCAGTCTCTTTCTTCAGTGGCAAACATCAGAGGAGAACCCTGTCTGTTTATCTGGCTTTGATCCTGATCTGTGTGTTCCTAAGTCCAGATCTGGAATCCAGTTCCCATGCATATCTCAGTCCATTCTGGGTCTTCCCCAGTGCTTGCCAGTGACATCATTCTGGGAGCTTAATACAGATTTGCATATACTATATCTATTTCATTATTTTTATGTTATTATTAATATTTCATTGAAGTAGTTTAGTTCCTTCTAAACTTGTAAATCTCTGTATCTCTCCTCCTCTTCTCCTTGGAGCAGGAAGTGGGTGGAGAGCATCTGTCATCTTGTCATTGGCTGATCCAGCCTGAACCACAACAATCATACACTAAACATTTGTTTTTCTTACTGCCCAACTGAGCATTTGAACTGAAAAAATGACAGTTTGCACTGTTCTACCCTTACACCATGTATGGGCTATCATATTGTGTATTTTCTGCATTGTTATTAATTGTAGTTATGGCAATGCTTATGTAGGAACAAAACCAGGGCCATGCATAATGAAAATGATACTCTATAAATACCACCCCCACACAAGAAAGAGAAGTGAAAAGCTAGAGAAAAACAAATAAATAAATGCAAGCAATATGCACTGTAACATTGCAGACTGCATATGCACTTTATAGTTCAGTGGTTAGGTACAGAAGAGAGAATGTAGACAAACAAAGTTGGTCTAAACAGATGAGAAGAAAACTATGAAGAGACTGTATCACCCGGTTGATTTGTTCAGGGAAAAAAGCAACTAGTCAGAACTCTAGAAAACACTATTGGGATCTGTTTCTGCTCTGTTTAACCTATGTTGACCATTGCTTTGCCAGCTTTATTTTCTGGTTGTCTCCTCCCTACCACTTCTTTACAATATCTTAGCTATCAGACTGAGAGCATTGTCTGGGTCCTGATTCCACAATGATGTCCAAGACTGCTCAAACAAGACTGTATCTGAGTCTGGGATATTTCAGAGTAGTGGGATGGAATCATCCAGTCCCCATTTCAGTTTTTTCTCCCAAACTCAGCTCTACTCTCTCACAAATTCCAGCAGCCACATGGATAGATTTGGTCTTTAATTTTGGAGTGCATTACAAAATGATCAAAATTCAAATATTTGCTGTCAGTCTTATACAACAGAAAAAGGCTATATTGTGATCAAAAATCAGCTGGCCAGTTCTTGGCCATTGGTGGTACCAGGCCAAAGGGACCTTCTTGCCTACCGTGAGCTTAAAAAAGAGTTAGAGATTTTTTATAAGCAAAATTAAAAAATATCCTGACTAGAAATTGTATACATTTTCTCTCAGAAAGGAAACCCTCATAGCTGTAAAAACACTTGGGAGTTTTCATCTACAATAGTTATATAATGTTGCAGCACCATAGATTCTGGAAAATCTTTCCAGACATTATGATGTTCTATTTCTTACCCTACATACCCAAGGAACTCAACTCAGCAACAGTTGCCTCCATCTTTCATGAGAGCAGGTCCTTCTGATGAGGATGGGAATTTTTAGAAGCAGTTGTGGGTTTTCTCTTGCTGAAGAATGAAAACTAAATTGAGGAGACCATGACCTATAGAAAGAGAGTCACAAGTCTGAAGTGAATGCACCCTTTGCATCAAAATATAGTTACAATCAAATCCCCTGCAGTTGGAAAACTTCAAATATCTTAATTGATTTTAGCTGTTTCAGTTGGTCCACTGCTGAAAATAAAAAAAATCAAAGAGAATGCTCCAAGCACCAGACAGTCCCAAAAATGTTGTAGTAAATAAACCCAGTTTTCATGACAGACTACATTTGTAATTAAAATAATGGGAACTAAAAATAAAAGAGCTTTCACTCAACCATGTAAAGATGATTCTATGTATGAAGGGCTGAATGCAACCACTGTTCTGCTACTTAAAACAGGATGTGTGAGAAAGTCTGGTTGAAAGCATTTTCTAATCCTCTTTTGAGGTGGCAAAATTTTAATCTATGATTTGAGATATGCATCCAAAGAATTACCATTTGGCCTTTGCTTTAGGAATACATAATTTTCATATCTAGTCCACACTCAAGCTTTGTACTATTATTGTCCAGTGACATCCATTAAAAAAAATAAATTTCTGCCACCCTTTAAGCAAGTCTTGATATAGACTGAAAAAAGTCATAATGCTATGTCAAAAATTAATGAGGCTTATAAGCTTCTATACTAACATATACCATCAACCTAAATGGGATTAATATACATACCAAACAGTCTCTAATCCAAGCCACCCAGCAGCCATGTTTTAAGGAAGACATTAATTTTAAAAGTTTTGAAAAACACAGTTTCAGATTCATGGATTTTCTGTGTCATCAGCCCATTCTGCCATTATGAATAAAGTTACAGCTACACATTTTCTGTAAGAGAAATAAATAAGGTTTTTTAATTGCAGAGTTTTGGCCACTTTCAACATTACGGATAATAAATAACTTTCTTTGTCAACATGACGTAACTATTAAAATCTTGGCATGTTTGATCAATGGCAGTAAAGAGCATATGTTGATTTCATACTAAATCAAGTACCTGTCAATCACCTCTAAGAAGATTTGTTTTCTGTGTTGCAGAAGTATGTTGACGCCAAAAATGAGCAGAGATAAATCTGATTCCATAGCAAGGGAAAAACTATACTGTGTGTTTGTCTCCTACAGTAAGATGAAAGAGTAGTTTGTATGCCAGCTGAACACCTCCTCGGTATAAAAATGTAAGATAATATTTACAAATTTATATTATTGTACAAATAGAGTGTTCAGTATCTGTCCATGCAAATCTACCATTGTTTGGCTTCTGTTTTGCATGATACTGTCATTCCATACCTAAATGCCTTAGTTGAAACATGAATGGAAGATTTTTTTCCTTTTCTATCAGCAGCTTCTCCAGATACAGCCACTTCCTGAAACAACTTATGCTATGTAATGTTTCCTTAATTTCTCACTATCTGACATTAATCTATACTTACTTCTGAATTAGATGTGCTTCTGTCAATACAGTGTGGGACTTTGTCCCTCAGTTTCAAAAGCAAGAATATTCAATACTTAAAGACAAAATAGTACTGAAATTAGTATCTAATGTCATTTTTAATTGGAAACTCAAAAATGAAGGCTTTTTTCTTATGTTAAACAGAGACTATTTAAAGCTCTCTCTTTATCCAGCATGACTCTTGATATGTCTTAATATAATAAAAAAACTTGCAGTAAAACACTGTTGAGAAGTTTAGTTAATGTGTTTTTACATAAAATAGCAGATGAAGACAGTTTATCCAGTACTTTTATCTAGTATGACCAATTTGGAGGTTATGAAGGAATGGTTTCTCTGCATATTTGGCAAATAATAAACAATAGTGATTCATGGCAGTAATTTGTAATTATTTTCCATATTAGCACAAATAAATTATTGCTCAAGAATATGGCTTGAAAGTTAGTGTTATTAAGATGTTATGCTGTCATTATTTTACACCAGTTTGAAAGCTAATTGAGTTATTCAAACTGTTCCTGCTAAGAACAGCTAAAAATACTTGGATAGACCTAAAGCTGCTTCAATAGAATGGGTCTTTTGAGGTCATCTGAAGATGGACTAGCAAATAGAGCTATAAAAAGTATTTGTCAACATATCTGCAGCAGAATGGGATCCTGGCTACTTACTACTTAAGTCATCTTACTACTATTAGTATGGTAAGACTAAGGTTAGAGACTATTTTAACTATTTCTATGCTATTCAAGTATTAAGTCAGTGACACTTTAATGTCAGTGTGTCTACAATCAGACAACACAAATCAGAATTCTGAACATTTAGGAATTTAAATAACATTTGCATAATCTGTTCAAAATTATGTCATTAGAAAGGCCCAGAGTCTCAGCATAGTAATTCTCATGATAAGCCATTTATACACATTTTAATTGTCAGGATAGGAGAAGTTTCAGTTATACTGTTTCTATGTACTTCAAGAGAAATATATGTCTGTGTACATGATGGACATCACACTACAAAGCCCTCAGGCTAGTGGAAGAGTTTAGCTTTCCAAAATCACATCTTTCTCTTGTCAAAAAGTCCACGGGAAGACCTTTTGAGAAGTGTCTTGAAGACAGCTATGGGTCAATTATTCACAAGGACTGGTCAAATGCTTTTCACTCTGCATCACCCACCTCTGACAAAGAAGTTTGACGCACGTGGTCACTGCAACTGCCTAGTAGATGATTCCTCTGAACTAAATGTCACTAAATGCCTTTTTCATTTCAAGAAAAGAAAAAAATATTCAAAAGAAGAGTATGTGAGAAGAGCTAAAAAAGGGTATCTAAGGTTGGTCTACTCAATGCTGAAGCACCTATAATTCTGATCCTGAAGACATACAGTTTCTTTGTCAACTGAACATTAAAGTTGTCACACTTTTTAGTTCTCCAGGATTATGTATGACATTCTCCACCATCCCTGGACTGCTCTCATCAAAGTTTGGAACATGTTCAGACCTAAGAACAGCAGCAATATGCAGATTTCCCCTCCATGTTCTGTTTCTATGCTTCAAAGGCAAAAAAGAAGAGTGAGGAAAAAGGAAGCATTTATCATCTCTGACACTCAGCCTCTGGTACAAGAGAGTTGTCTCTTCTACTGGGGACGGGTCTAAAACTGAATATAGTATCCTAGATGCATTTTAACAAATACCAAATGGAATGAGTACCAGTTTAATGTAGAATTTTATAAATTAAACCACTAAGGATATGGTATTTCAAGCTATAGCCACAAGGTAGCAGAAGAACTTAAATTTGAGCCACTTATATGATATAATAGATGTCTGAACAGATAAGGAAAGCATTTATTTAAAAAAAGAAACCACCATACATAGCTCTTTCCTCCTACCCTTAAAAAACACCCCCAGACATTCCTTAATGACATAAATGGTAAAATTCAGCTGTGCTTGGAAGTTCAGTGATGGGAAAATATGGGTAATGTGTAGCACAATCTCATTAAAGACAAAGACTTAAAATTTTTATTTCACAACCCATGAACTACAGTTGTCTTTCTGTCTTTAAACTCTTAACAGGGAAACAAAGATTTTGGAGCTAAATATCATTATCAATCAATTCTGTTCTAGACTTCTAAGGAATACTAGCTGCCTTACTGCCTGTGCAATATACCACAGAGTGAAAAATACTATTTAGTTTGACACTTTTTTTTTTCTCTTTTTTAGTTTCTGCTTTACCTAATGTTACTATTGCACTTCAAGGGTAGGCGTCCTCAAGAGTCTAATTTCTGAGGCAATTCAGACCTTAAACAACAGGTCACCATCTATAAGCATTTAGAGTCTGATTTTAGCCCTAAAGTGCAGAACACTTTAAAATCCTTCACTTTCGTGGATAGAGGACAGTTCTGCAACAGGTCTATTAAAATTGTAACATTTGATACAAGATTCTGATCTTTAACTTGTAAACTTGTTAAACCTTTTTTCTTCCATATTTTACTAATTTATTGGAATCTTCCGTATTTCCCATGATCTGGAAGTACACAGGCAATTAGCTTCAGTCTGCCATCAAACTGCAGATGGTCACACAAGCCCCTCTGTTGCAGGAAGTAAGAATTACTGAGATTTTTTTACTGATTATTTCTTATCTGCAACTTCTGGCATAGCAGTATGGGCCTTATCCAGTCTGATCCTTGTGGTGGTGATATTTTATATGACTTACATATAACATAAAAATATTTGCATAACATTTCGGCATAAGGGAAAAAACATGGGAAGCAGAAGGGCAACAAATTGCAATTAGAAATCTAGAGTAGCTCAAAGAAAAGTAATAGGAAATTAATTTTAAATTTATTTTTTGCCTAATACTAATTAAACTTGCTGACAGATTTTCATGCAAGAGATAATTTTAAAAGGTATTTTATCCATCTTTGCTTTCAATATAACCAAACTCATGTTTGTTGTCTAATTACAGAAATGAGAAAAAAATGAAAGCATTACCTACACTTGAATGTTAATGTCAATGTTGTTTTCTTTGCTATAAATCTTGCGCAGGAAAAGGGAGGCAGGCAAAAATTTCTTCCAGATTTATATAGTTTCTTCATGGGATTTCCCATGGATATATGAATTGCTTTTGATCTACTGCTTATGTGGAAGACCTGATTAAGCACTTTTGTGGGGGAAAGATGGGGGAGGTTCAAGGCTGAGGATTTTTTACTTCAGACTCATGAGTCAGATGCACGGTAACTGTCATTGATGTGCCAGAAACCAGGAAAACAGTGGTCTTTTGTACCCTTAATTACAGTAAGCTGAAACAAATACTTCAAATTAAATGTAGGAAGCTATTTAAACCTTTTCATCCTATCCTGTGTTGCTGAGTCATTTCTGCACCATGCTGTACAAAAATTTTAGAAAGAGTAGAAAATCTTTGTCTAGTAATTTATTTATGTTGTCACTTCTTTACAGAAAAACAGATATTTAAGTTTTATCAAGGTTGGCCAAAAAAAGAGGAGAAAGTTAGAAACCCTTCTTTTATTGCCTGGTTGACAGAGAAGAGAGATGAAGTGGTGAAGTGTTACAATAAGCAGTCTAGGAAATGGGGAAATAACTTCTGATTAAATGCAGATGTTGAACTAAAAGTTGCTGCTAATCACAACCACTGGATCTTGCTTTAAAGAAAGAAAGAGTAAAGACATGACCTCCTTCCACTCACCATTCACTTTATTGCCACATAATTCCTCATGCATATATACTACAGTGAAATAACTTCAGCCTTCTACAAATGTTTCTACACATAAGCAGGGTATTACAAGGACAAAATAGAACAACTATTTGTAAGAAGAAAATAAATCACAAATAGAGGAATTAGGGTCATGAAGCAGCAGAACCATAGTATACATTAGAGATGAATAATTGAAAAGAGAATAAGAGAAATCAATTTAAACATACAGAATGCATAACAAGCATTAAATAAAGTATATTTTAGAAGAGATCAACATAATACTAAAGGACAGAGTTAAATATAAAGTTTTGTTCAAATATGGCCTGATTGTAAAAGAATCTATCTTTATTTTGTCATGACTAAAAACGCCAATCCAAGACCAATAAAAATCAAATCTAGGTTCCCATTTATTTTAAGGAGTTTGTACAATGCTTCTGAGAAGAATAAAATTCTGCATTTTTTTCTTGTACATTTTAAATATTAAAACTGAATTTTATAATGTTTCAGCCAAAGAAAATAAAACAAAAGACACACAATCTTTTCTAGAATTTGTTCCTGCATATACGAAGTGAACAAGTACATGCTGCTCCTCTGAAATGTTCATAAATCAAAGAGTTCTCACTCCATAATGCATGGCACTGTTTATCATATCAAGGCAGAAAAATTGCTAAAGGGGTCATGGGATGCTATCAGAAAGGCATCCAAAATGATACATGACTACCCACATGTTTCGTGTTTGAAAAACCATCAGTGTGCTATACATGGAGATGGACGGGTTACATGTTTGGAATCCAACCCCAGAATTCAATCTGTATGCGTGGACCCTTCTGCCTGCATTGATTTTCACTGTAAGACAATCAGGGCTTGTCCATATGTATTTCATTTTAGGCTGGAGAAACATTTTCTTTTAGAAAAAGCATATGTCATGTCACCAAAATTCTCTAATGCTTGTATTTTAAATGCCCCAGTGAGGACACCTGGTATTCAGAGAACTCTGAATACCCACTCTGGGCACAAGAAGTCACTACAAAGCAGAGCAATCAAATTCCCATACAAAAATCTTACTTCCACTTATATTGCCAGTTTAAGCTTTCTTGCTAATTAAATTATGGTTCATAGGGAGCCAGACAGTGATACAATGAGATCACTGTTCTTTCATGGAATATTACATCAGAAGAAAATGAGGGACTACACATATTTATGGTATATATTTCTTTTTCAGGTAAGGAATATTTTATACATTTATATTTTATCTATTTATATTTTATATAATTTTTATTTTATGGTAAATATATGGTAAACTGAAATTATTTACTGTATTTAGTAAATATTAAACTTTGATTCCTAAAGCATAAGAACATTAGAAAGCCATCCTGAATGACAACAGAAGTCTGTCAAGCCCAGAACCTGGTCTCCAGCAGGGATCCTGTACAGATACATAAGTATGAGTAAGAACAGGACAAGAATATACCTTGTCTCTCCTTAAAACCTTCCAGCCTTCAAGTATTTTCAGCTCTTCATGAGCTAGAAATAGTTTCTAAACATTTATTGATTTTCAATGAGTTTCTATTCCATTAAATTTTCCATTTTCCTTCTGAATCTATGTAGTTTTTTACTACCCACAGCGTCCTTTGACAGGGAGTAGTCCTATTTATTGCATAAATAACTACCTTTTATTTATTTTGAAACTGGTACCAATTGGTTTTTACTTGGATTTGTCTCCCTTCTTCCATCATTCCCCTGTAACCTACAGCATTGTATACAGTATTATCTACAGTCTACATACTTTTTATATTTTATACATATTAATAATACATACATAGCTGCAGCACAGTATATAATTACACATGTCAGCTGATAAGGACTGATAGTTAAACTTTATGCCAATGTAAATATATGAGCATTGTAACTACCCCTAAAATTGGCTGCTTCTTAATCTATGAATGTGTACTAATTTGTAAAGTCTGTAATGAATGACATATCAGCTTTGTCAGGAAACCTTCCGACTCTTCTTCACTTATTTCAACGGTAATGTAAATGAAAATACTCTCTGCAAATCCATTCTACAAAAGCATAGCAATTCTGTTAATGATCATCTTACTCCTCCACCTCAATCATTCCTTGGAGCAACAATGTATGAAACAGAAGTTTGAGAGACTTTAATTAATGTGGTCAAGTGGGACAATCTCCAAACCCAAGATGACAGAGCTTGATAGCCACTGCAGAGGTTGGATCCTGCAAACCGTAGGACTCCAAGCCAAAGTGTACCAGCCAAGGATCAAGGACCACTTTGTTTCCTTCCACATAACTTTGTGTTGCTATTTGCACCAAGATTTTTGCAGTACTGTTGCACAACAAATAAATGTACTGAGGCCATTTCAATACAAAATGTGTTTAACGTAATTTTCCTAAGGTCTGGAAATATTCTCCATTTTTTTGAAGGCAAGCAAATCCAGGAGATATTTTCTGTTCCAGAAAACACTAAACGGTGTATGTGGGAAAAGGACAGCCTTAAACACAAGAACTGAGGGATGCACAAAAAGGAAATAGTTTGTCACACCGCAAGAGCTAAATGCTCCTCCGTTTGGCTGTTTTAAAATTCCCCGCCTACACCAATAGAAATCAGCTTTCATTAACATCTGTCAAAATGTTACTTTGAACAATAGCAAGAGGCTAGTTTTATTTTGGGTTGATCCTATTTTACTTTGTTTGTACAGTTTTGTCTCTGTTTTATTATACTTTGCTCAGTGCTAGCTATTTAAACCAGGTTGCTGTGTTCTAGCACATCTAGCTTAGAAATCTCTTGGGTTTATATCACATTTAGCAACTGAAACTGGTTGATCTGACAGTGGTAGAAAACAATTTAAAAAGCAGCAAAGATTAATTAGTCTGCTAGACAGATTAGGGGCTACCTTTTTACACACAGCTGGCTCCAACTCCTGTTTGAAACCAATGGGAACCTTTCAAATCAGTTCAGCTGGATATAGATAATTTTTTCTCTCAAGCAAATCGTCAGCTTGGGAATCTGTGTCTAAATATGGAATTCATGATGAGAAGAACGTCTCTGAAGCTGAAATCTGATCAAATTCTCCCCACAGATAGAAACAGAAAATTCTCAACAGAATTTCTGAGGCAGATTTACTGTAATTCAAAAGCTTTTGTATGTCTATTAATTGCTTCAGCTATTTTTTCATTAGCATGCAGTTGATTTCATAATGAGATTTTTGTCTTGGCTATCCCAAACCCACTAAACCTAACAAAACAAATGCCCGAGTACTCCCCAAAATTCCCATTTCACATTTGCATTACAAAATATTACTGCATTCTGAATTTTTCAGACTTATATACAGTACTGTCTGCTGTCCAGTGTAAACACCTCAGTTTGTTTACTGCTTTTTATTATTTCTCTGCAATTTTGAAACATGTTCTTGTGAAAATAATTAATGTGAAACCACTGAAACAGTGATAAATATTCTCACAATGCACCTATTAGAAGTAAACCCTAGATTTGTTAGCAGAAATTATAACATCTCTCCAGAAACCCTCAACCCCCACATGAATTCTAAGTGTTCTCTGTGACACCGCTGATAAATAACCAAAAAAAATTTCAATAAATCACCTTATTATAACCTTCTGTGATCTTAAAAATAGAAATCAAGACAGAGAAAACCAAATATATTACAGCTTCACTCTTCGACTCAAAAAAATTGATCTGAATTTTAGAAAGAGAAGTCAGCATTTTGCGTCTCCTGTTTGGCTGAATGCTATATCATAAGCAAACAATCATCTAGTGCTAAGAAAGTGAGGAGTCTTTCCTCTGTATTCAATCACAAGAAATAATTGGAATGGTTAAGACCATAACACCAAACAGAGCTAAAATCTGGAGTATTTCAACCTTCCTGATTACATATGAGAGAGATCTCCATTGTAGCTACTGAAGATCTGTCAAAAATACTTTAAGCAGACGATGAAGTCTGGGATTCTCCAAAGTGTGTGAAATCATGACAAAGTAGTTCTCATTAATGGAAGATTTTCTTTCTTCCTAAATCAGAAAAAACCAAACCAAACCAAACAAACAAAACCAAAACAAACAAAACCCAAACTTGTAAAAAATTTATTAGCTGCAATTAGAATTCTTTATAATAAATAGCAATATCTTAACTTTCCAGAGGGAGAAACTGAGGCATAAATTGACTATTTGCCAATACCCACCAACAACTTACTGCTTTAACAGTGAGACTCACAAACACCCACTGTGCTATTTATCTTGATGCCTTCCAGATGTACAGTGTACTGATTTAATTTCAGAAGTCAGCTGTCATCTTAATCTTCCCTGTATATCTTCTAAAATATTAAGTAAAGCCAGTCCTTCATTCTCTGTCTCCTTCAGAATGACTTTGCCTATTATGTATCTGCTAAAACCTTCCCTATCTCTACTGATGCTTCCTTTGGAGATCTGGAATGGATCTATCTGTCCCGACATTTTCACAGGCTTCAGAAATTCTAATTTCCTGATCACCTTTTTTGGCAAGTTCTTAATTTTTTTTCAGTATTTCTTCTTCTCATCTTGGAAAATTAGTATTTTTACTGTTTGCCCCTATATTCCTTTGGCAGTTCCCAACTAAAGTCTTTTTATAAGTCTAGCTGTGTATACTTCCTGTCAGTAAATCACACCCTAAGGTCTGCTATCTCTTTTAACTTTTCTTTATTCCCTATGTAATGAGGGTTTTGTTTTAGTTGGCCACTTATTTCTTAAATACTGTTCATTTCTGATTGCATTGTAATTATTTACGCTCAATCTTATAACCTTCTGTATTTGTTGTTTCATGTTTCATATATGTATCCAGGATGCTTTTTTTCTTTTTTAATGACTGTAGCTGTTCCAATTTCCCTTGCAGTAAACTAATCGTAAGCTACCATGTATCACCTCAGTTATACTTACTAATTATAGTAAGTTTGTCTTTATCATATCTTCTTTATTACTTCACCAAGGATCTTCTGTCTTCTTAAATAATTCGTCACACTCAAAGGCTACAGTTTTATTAGCCCAGAATGTAACACTAGATTATTAACCTTTGATTTAAAACCATCCTACAGTTGCCTCTCCAAATAATCATGTTATTCAAAAAAGAAGGGCCCAACTCAGCCTCAGGCAGATTTGGCCCTTGGGTATTATTAGTTGGGTCAACAAGGTACAACTGAGAGCAGAATTTGTCTCTGTGCAAATGTACAAAGCACTCTGGCTTTATATCCCTATTTTTTTTTTTTTGTATCTCTAAGCACATTTTCATGTCTGTGATTGCCTGTGCAAAAGGTTCAGTTTGGCTTTTCAGCTGCAAAATTCAGGGTAAGGGAGCAAAGCTCTTTGGAACTTGTCATCCCCAGCTGTTTCTTCAAGAAAGCAAGAATAGACAGTACATGGTAGATCACAGGGACACTTCACAAACTCTACATATTTCTTGTCAGACGGTCAGCATTTTGCCACATACGGTGTACTTTGCATGCAATAAGCCTACTGGATTCCTTCCAACTGTTTGGCAGCCCTTTGTCACAAACTCACTTTTAACAAGGTTTCATCAAAAAAAACCAGCTAGGACTATTCTGTGACAATCTTCACAAAACTACTGGGGCAAAGATTAGGCATTCCTGTGGGACTGTTCATTGCCAGATTCTTTTAAGGGTATCCAGGAAAAAACAGCTGGCCTTTGAATTAGCTCCTACTGGTCAGAAAGAAGAACCATCAATTTAAATTCTCTGATAAATGTCTATTTAATGATTGACTCAGGCATAAAATAAAATTTAAAAAAAACCCAAACAAACAACACGCAAAATAAAAACAAAGTTAGGAAAGAAATAGAAAATAGAGTAGAAACATCATTATGTTAATGAATAAATAAATGAGGTATACATATACAGGAAGTATTGCTCAGTGCTTGCTTTAGTTCTAATAGTCCTGAATTAAATGTCTTTGGTGGCCAGTCAGAAAGAT
Organism: Calidris pugnax; assembly: GCF_001431845.1. Taxonomy (NCBI): domain Eukaryota; kingdom Metazoa; phylum Chordata; class Aves; order Charadriiformes; family Scolopacidae; genus Calidris; species Calidris pugnax. The sequence continues at coordinate 12,295,832 of NW_015094508.1, read as the reverse complement.
CTGTGTTACACGGATCATGGGCCTGATGCAAAGTTTCAACTCTGTTGTTATGATCTGCTTCTATGTTCAACATACTCATCAGTGACCTGGACGAGGGGACAGAGTGTATCTTCAGCAAGTTCGCTGATGATACCAAACTGGGAGGGGTGGCTGACACCCCGGAGGGCCATGCTGCCATCCAGCGTGACCTGGACAGGCTGGGCGGCTGGGCAAGGAAGAACCTAATGAGGTTCAACAGGGAAAAGTGTAGGGTCCTGCACCTGGGGAAGAAGAATGTCAGGCACCAATACAGGTTAGACGTGGATCTGCTTGAGACAAATTCTGAAAAGAAAGATCTGGGGGTCCTGGTAGACAGCAAAGCAAGCAATGACAGCAATGACAATAAGCAAGCTCTTGTGGCCAGGAAGACCAATGGAATCCTGGGCTGCATAGGGAAGGGCATGGCTAGTAGGTTGAGGGAAGTCATTCTCCCCCTCTACTCTGCACTGGTGAGGCCACAACTGGAATACTGCGTCCAGTTCTGGGCTCCCCAGTTCAAGAGGGACAAGGAGCTACTGGAAAGAGTCCAGCGAAGGGCAACGAAGATGATTCAAGGATTGGAGCATCTCCCTTATGAAGAAAGGCTGAAAGAGCTGGGACTCTTCAGTCTGGAGAAGAGAAGGCTGAGGGGGGACCTTATCAATGCCTATAAGCACCTAAAGGGTGGTTTGAAGGAGGAGGGAGCCAGACTCTTTTCAGTGGTTCCCAGTGAGAGGACGAGGGGTAACGGGCATAAGCTGGAACATAGGAGGTTCCACTCAAATATGAGAAAAAACTGCTTCACAATGAGGGTGACAGAGCCCTGGAACAGGCTGTCCATGGAGGTCATGGAGTCCCCTTCTTCGGAGATTTTCAAGACCTGCCTGGATGCAGTCCTGGGAAATATGCTCTAGGTCTAGGCAATCCTGCTTCAGCAGGGGAGTCGGACTAGATGATCTCTATGGTCCCTTCCAACTCTAAAAACTCAGTGAAATTCAGTGAAATATACTAAGTTAAAATCAGCCACAGAAATGCTCAATCAAATCTCTACTAAATGTTTCCAATGGAGGGGTTTGAATAACTGCACCTTGCATGGCATATGTGTGCCATGAAATCTAATAATTTTGTAACTTGAAAAACAGTCCTGTGTGTAACACAATTCATACTTGTTTAGTATGCTTCAGCTCTTACCTTTATATCTTTAGAACTTAGCTGCTGATACATAGTTTTCCATATTACAATGCTGTAAAAGACAGTTTACTTCTTTGGATTTTAATAGCAAGCTACAGTAATAATGGCTTAAATTTTTGGTTTCTCCATTTTTTCTTTGCAAACTCCTTTGAATGTTTTGTTGAAAAAAGAAAAGGTTCTCTTACTATTATTTTAGTTATGTTGTTTTTTAATTTATTGCTAAAGTACTCCATGTTTGATTTATTTAATTTCATTTCTCATGTTTTCTTTTGAAAGTCAACATTTTCAAATATTGAAGTTCTTAACTGCCCAATACTGTGTCTACTTTCTGACTTTTTTCCCTCAAAACTCCTCTTCCTTTTTCTTCATTCTTCCTAGATCTGTCTGTTTCACTACTTAATACAGTTTAATTTTTTTCAACCATTTGTTTACTTTAAACAATTCTTCCTTCCTGTGTTCACTCATTGTATATATTACCCCCTTGTGTCTTGACTTCCTTTCCCATTCATTAAAGATTACCTGCACATATTCCAGCTATCATTTAATTAATACAAACCCCACAATTTCCATTTAGCTATTTCCCTCAAAATAATCCAAGCAACTCATAAACTTCATGTCTGCAGTGTCAAGCTGGCAATAAATCCTTTCAGTGCAGCTCTTTTAATTAACTTACATTGGTAATGCCATTCACTTCATAAAAAAAACATGCAAAAATGCTAAGAAAAATATTTATGGTTTTTGCCATTAGACATATAGTCATCCACAAAATTATTTCTATCACACGCATTATTCTGTTGTGGATTGGTGCTGTTGCTGTTTACCAGGGCTCTTAAGAGCCCTACTGGAGTCCCAGCTCTATGCTGTTTACCAACACAGAATAAAATCATGATCCTGGCTGAAAATATCTTGCAGTCTACAGGAATTAATGGATGGAAAGACCCAGAGGGAGCAGTACATGCAACATAGATACTGTCTTACCACCCTAAGCAATAGTCTGCACGTCAGTAACATAATTGCAGAAAATTTTTTAGGTATCACAGGGAAAAAAAAATAGGATGGGTTTGGCTGAAGATAGAGGCATTCTTATCTTGGGAATCTCCTTCCAAATGCAAATGGTAGGATTGGAAAAGATCTAACAGTGTTTTTTTTGAAAAATCAACAATGGAGTAATGGCAGCTGAAATCCTGGGGCAACTGAAGGTGGGAAGAAGAACTCCAACTACAAAACAGTTGACTGCCTAAGATCACTCTGATGTCAAACTGTAGCTGATATCCACAGGAATTTTCTGTGTCCCTTTACAGGAAAGCAAACCTTGCCTCCTCCTGTCCCCATTTGGAATGACTAAGAAGAATCCTAATAGAGTGTGCAGAGATTTCCTTACCCATTATGCTGAAATGCACGTTTTTCTGTAGGAGGTGTGCTCAGACTCATTTCTCTTTGTTTTTAGTCAAACCATCTGTAACAATAGCAGAAAGTTGATGAAATAGCTGAGACTGGGGAATGACTGCTGTTTGTTTAGTTTTCTGGCCTGTTACAGTACTTTCTGCACAACATTCATCTTATGTTTCCAAGATGCGTAATAAATGGATCAGCATGATTATGTATGCACAAACAGTTTTCCCACAAGATGTTCAACTGGGATTTTCAGAAGGTCTAATCTGCATGCTTTCAACTTTTGCTATGTTTGGTTGGAGCGGAAGGAATTCAGCACTCTCTAATTCTGACCTCTAATATCTCAGCTGCAATAGAGAAAGTCTTAATAAATAAGTAAATAAAGAAAGAAAGAAAGAAAGAAAGAAAAAAAAATTAACATCACACCAGCTGCTGTCAGGACTTGGAAATGTATATGTGGTGGCTATATGGTAGCTGCAAACTAGAACTTATCTTCTGACCCATAACTGTAAAAGACTGATACTCTACACCCCGAACTCAAAAGGCTCCGCTTCATTTATTCTGCTCTCTGCAGTTTTATCTAGAGTCCAGCCATATCATATGTACGTGTAATTGAAGCTTCCAAAACTCTTTTAAGTTCCTGTGGACTGGAACCTACTATATAACCTACCACTAAGCCACTACTGGCAATGTCTCTTCCACTATTTGAAATCCATCCACAAGTTTAGGTGCTTCACATGCTTTGTTTTCTTATAAAGTTGCTACCTAGATACTAAGGTCTTTGGTATCACGTCCAGAGAAAGAAGAAAGAACATTTCTTTCATTTGCCCTCCTTCTTCCTTGACATCTTCTTATGGCCAATACAGTGGAGCATTTTGGAGTAAGAAGTACTTTTCTTTTGAAGAAGACCTTTTTTTTATCATGCTTTTTTCCCCTCATTTTTCATGATACAGCCTTATTGAAGTCGATCCCAGCCCTTACTATAGTGGCTGAAGCACTATCAAGAAGAGTTCTTAGGCAGCCATAGTATGGCAAAAATCAATCTTAGTTTTTAAGCTACATTCATAGTCACAGTTCTGAAGTTCAAAGAAAATGGCTAGCTGCAGCTAAAGTCTTGGTCATAAAGTCTACAGCACAGGCTATGAAGAACAGTCTTCCTTATGCTTTTGTATTTTAAAGTAATCATTTTATAGTGCTGACAGAGTTATCTGAAGAACTATCTTAGGGCATCATCTTTTGATGCACTACTACAATAAAACATGTTTAGTATATGAAGCATAACCATTTTTTTGGTTTAGAAGTATCACACAATGAACTCCCAACAATCCTTAATTTGCCAGGTGCGGTTTGTAAGGAATCTTCTCATGAAAATGGAAGCTGCTTTCATTGAAGTCCTGGTTACTAAGATGTGCCTGAAGTTTCCTTCGACATGGAATATGTGCAGCACACTAACATCTCTACTGAGAAAATAACCGAGCCAGTTGGAGACATGTCCTCACTCGCAAAGGTCAGCCAATGTGAAGGGTAACAGCTATTATTTTGGGCTTTCAAAGACTGGGAAGTCTGTACACTGTTTTTTCCCTTCTCTCCCTAGAGAAAGAGTAAATACCAAATGGGCCCAGATGAGATCTGTAAACTTAACAGCTAGAGATGGGGAATAAATGATCTCAGATCAGTGGTCACCATGGTCACCACAGATTTTTACTTCAAGACTAATTTAAGGGCATCTCTTCATGTGGGCTGTTTTCCTTTCTCTTTTTCCCCTCAGGAATAGTCAGCTATGGGATTGTATGTGGCCTTTTGCCCTGCATTTAATATCGTCTTTCTTTCTTAATTTTTTTTATCAGAGAAGTAGCTTTAAATTCCTTTTATGTGTCCATTTCAGCGTTGCTTGTAGAGATTTTCTAGCTATTACACTGAATTAACACACTTCCTACTCCAGTCAAGCCCAGAGACTGACCTCGGTCTGGGTCTGTGGTAGCTCAGACTGCTCCCAAGATTTACTTCCTATGCACATCAGAACAAAAGATTATATTCATGCAGTCCTTAATCTTAAAGTTTGTTGAGCTTTCAAGTTCTCTGGTCATTAGACAAATCATGAAGGTTACAATGGAGGCTGGGTACTTTCGTTATGCTCTTGTTATTCAAGAAAAATATTATAATAGGTGGTCCTGAGTCATCATTTTGACATGCCTTGATGCAGATATTCTCATAATGCTTCCTGTGGTAGTTTTCTACAGAGACATTATTTTAGCTGTACATTTGCTTGTAAATTCACAAAAATGTGTGCAATGTTCAACCAGGTTTGCAGACAGGTTGGAGAGGTTTTGTGCTTTTTCAATTGCGTGAACAATCCAGATGCAGAAGGTTCTTCTTTGTGTCATTATGTAGACATAAATTCCAGCAAGATGAATAAGGAATTTAGATTTTGCTGTGTAAACTATGCCTCTGAGACCCAACAAAGTGCCAGGCAGAAAAAGTCAAGCTATTATATCCAAGTAAGCAAGGTATATTCATTCTGAGAGTACAAATACGCTAATGAGTTTAGGTAGCTGCAAATAATTCTGTTTAGCTTTGTCCACAATGCTCAAAATCGGAGACTGCAAAGCACAGCTTTGTTTTGTTCAATACATTTGCAGGTATTGAAATAAAGGATCTTCTTAAGGTATGACCTTCAAACTTATCCCTTTGCCACTACTGAGATGGAGCTGAAGAATATGTGTTTCAAAGAAGGTATTTCTGAAGAGAAAGAAAATTCATGTTTCAGTCTGGAGTGGAAAAGATGTTGCTGATTAAGTGGCTTAAAAGTGTTTTTCTTTTAATTCTTCACCATTCTGCCCGTATAGCACTGCCTGCTTGAGATTTTTAACTGGAAAGTTCTTGTATGACATGAAGACTATTGTTGACTCAACAGAATTACCAATATACTTAATATCAAGCCTACATATTAAGGGACCTTAATATCTTAGCTCTTGTAGATAAGCTTTCAATGATAGACGTAAACAAGGTCTTAACTGCTACTTGCCTATGATACGGGGTTTCTCCCCTATGTCACCATCAAGCTGGAATTTTATTTCATTTCTTTAGGTTTTGCCACATAGGACACTCACAGTAACTTTTATTTTCTATGACCTAGAAGCCATTACATTTCTTCTGGGAATGTCATCACATGAAGGAAACAGAAATTACAGCTGTTAGCACAGATAGCTTCCAAAGAAGCAGGAAAGAAAGACAGCTGTGGTTTCCGAATCTCTCACAACCATCCCTAAAATTGTTTGATATGTTGAGGGAAATGGCATGCACTTTTCGGAGTCACAGAGACTCTCATATACAGTAGCAGTGGAAAATGTCTCTCTGCATAGTGCACAGGTAGTCATTATGAAGCTAAATACTCATAATAGCTTCATAAAACAATTACACTCTGTTATTGTTACCAAGTGACTTTGAGGATCGCAAAGAAGAATGAAAAAAAAACCTTACTCAAACACAAGCTCAATCACTTTTTACACAAAAAGCACCCTCAGGAAGAACGCAATTTATATTCATATGTATTTTTTACCTGTCATTCCTTCAGCTTGATGGATGTCAGAATACTACATTTTTAGTAGACTTGCAATTGCTGGAGAACTTAAATACACCCTGTGATTATATGCTGCAGGGACGACAGCTGAAATGCCAAATAGCCATTGCAATGCTCCTGGCAACACTATTCTCCCTTTGTGGCAGAAATTCAGGTGCTTGTCTTCAGCTGCAATTAGCATTTGATGTTCAGAATAGGCTTTGGTTTCTCTCTTTCCCTCCATCTCCCATTCTTTCTCTTTATTGAGGCCTATTGATACAGTCAGAACACTGCATAAATTATAATTTCAGCCAGGTCAGAAAGCAGGTTTCCAAATACCTTATTTGATGTTATGGAATTGCTGATCCCTTTTCTGTTAATAAAGGGCACGGCAAACGTTCCAAACTCATAATCTTATAAAGATATATACATAAGAAAGAGTGAAATTATTACTTAATTGACTAGCGGGGTAGCATTATAATTATCAATAATGGAGTGACTAAAAATGAAATGTTGCAGATTCTTGTACCCTGGATTAAATACATATTATAAATAAAGTTAAAGTGATAACTGTTTTCTACATAAAACTTCTGAAAATTGTTACATAGAAAATGTACAAAAAAATAACTGTTTTTTTGTTCATAAGTAAAAGGAGAACCAGTAGATGGCAAAATAAGCATCTGTATTATCTGTATCTTTGTCTTTAGAGGTATTACATGGACCCCTGTATCTGAAGATTGATTTTCAGCTTAATTCCTTGGAGATATATGAATTAACTTCTGATCTAGCAAGAGCTGACGTGCTAGTTCAGGGTGACCAGAAATGTCAACTGCAGTTCTGCTGGACAAGGTATTTTGTACTGCAGTAGTATATGTAGCACTTCTAACATCTCAAAAATAATTACATTAGTGTAGTTTTTCTCACAGAATAGGATTCCTCTGTAGAATACAAGACATCAGCCAGAATCCAAGAAACATCAGAAAAATTAAAATACACTTGAAAAAAGAAACCATTCAGTAATAGCAGTAGTATAGCATTGGTATCGGCTCAGCAAGACACATTTTTTGTTAAATGACAAAACCTTCATCCAAAAAAATCCCTGTTGAAAATGATGTAGATATGAATAAGGACTATGGCAGAGTCATTATTAATAGTTCCACTATTCTAAGTCTTTTAGACATCCACTGTGCATCATCAGTATGAAGCCTAGATATATTCAACAGTTGCCCAGAGTACTTCTATTTGGGATATTTTCCTATTCTATTCTATTCTATTCTATTCTATTCTATTCTATTCTATTCTATTCCCTGTTCAAGTAACTGTTGCAAGTAACCGCACAATCATGTAAAGTTCAAAGACCAAGACGTAATTGTGTCATACTTGTCATCTCCTGGGTTGACATTTCAAAGATGGAGTGATGAACATGATTGCTGAATATATTATTTCTGTGAACAAAATACAAATCAAAAGCAAACATAGCAACCATCACAAGAGAGCATCTGAAAATCCTGTACCAAGTTGGTTCCTGTGCTTCCCCATCTGAAAAGCCTGATGCAGCTGCCCCCGTGGCTTGCATCAGCAGCTCAGTGTATAACAATAGCTATGGGAGGTGGGAGAGAGAAAAAATCTATGTCATATTTTCTGCATAAGAACAATACTGTCCCCTCACAGCCACTGAGATTCCCCTTATACTAATGAGGATACACTGATATAAAGGTAATTAAAGGAAAAAGGAGATTCCATTATACTGTTCTTCTAGATAGTTTTGTATCTGTATTTTCTTTGTGTTCCCAGGAAATGAAACTTGAATTCCTGTCTAAGTACTTTCTTGCACCCAAGCCCATATGATCTTGGTTATAAGTGAAGTACTGACGTCGTTTAAAAATAAGGGCAGAATACCGAGTTAGTAAGGCTGGCATATACACATGTTAATATGCACACAAATAAGGTTTTAGGGTAGATCTCAGTTCCCCCACTGTCACTCCAGGTAATGCAATGCCACTGAAGTGCCATTCTGCTGTTTGGCTTGGTTCCATACTATTTGGTTGCATACTATTTCCTGCCAACAAAGACTTCTGAGAATCTCACTGTTACCACAATATCAGTCAAGATTCTAGGAAACAATGTTATTTGATAATATTAAAGACAGAAAAAATAAGTCAGTTTCTCTGGATTAGGACCATAGCTGAGTCTGCCTCTGAAACAGGACAAATTTACATAGATTAAGAACATAAAACCAATGTATTTTCATGAATGACAGGCAAACCATTAATTCAAGTAACTTCAACAGGCTGTTGATTCTTTTCCTCCCGTTTAAATGGAAATGCCCACTAGGATGATGTTCATTCCTTAGCTCTGTTCCTTTTCATGCCAGACTTCACTCACAACTCATTACAAGTGCGTAGTATAAACCTAAACTTTCAGACTACACATTGCCTTCCATCTAGCATAACTTCTCTCTGTCCTTCCTTTCCTTGTCATTTGCAAAATGTAAGCACATATTCTTTGGACAAATCATGGTGAAAAATTCACCCTTTGTATTCATCTGTTGATATTTTCAAAGCCCAACTAGTACTGAACAACTGTATTCATACACGTTTGAATAATCTTATACATAATGCATTTCAAGAGCTAGCGGAAGACGTTAAATATCTTTGCTGGTGTGCAAAGCTGATCATTTCTGACAAAGGTGATCGCATTTATTTTGGAGTGGTTAGCAGACCACAAATAAATATTAGTAGAAAGTCTATCCTTTCAACATTAAAAAAAAAATCTCAATAAATTATTTAAAATAACAGCAGAAGCTCAGACATGAGATTTGGCATTTTGATGTTCATGTCAAAGTACTGTTGATGTGTGCGTTATTGTCGGTTCATCATAGACAAAAATGACAATGTAGGAATAACAACATATGAAGTTTGGGAACTTACATAGGCTAGGATTTTATGTTCAGTGTATTCCTGATTCTAAGAGTTTCGTTACTGAGGAAATACATTTTATCAGCTTCACTTCTTGACATCTGAACACATGATCTAAATTTTTTGGTTTAATGTTATAAGGGAGGCATCACTTGACCATGTAAATGCTCATAAACAAGGCAAATGGGAAGCAAGGACCTGCACGTGGCCTGGGACAATCCCAAGAACAAACATAGGATGGGCCGAGAAGGGATTAAAAGCAGCCCTGAGCAGAAACACTCCTTGGTGGATGAGAAGCTCAACAAGAGCTGGCAATGTGTGCCTGCAGCCCAGAAAGCCAACCACATCCTGGGCTGCATCAAAGGAACTGTGTTCAGCAGGTCGAGGGAGGTGATTCTGCCCCTCTACTCTGCTCTCATGAGACCCCACCTGGAGTACTGTGTACAACTTTGGAGTCCTCAACACAGGAAGGACATGGACCTGTTGAAGCAAGTTCAGCGGAGGGCCATGAAGATGATCAGAGGACTGGAGAACCTCTCCTATGAAGACAGGCTGAGAGAGTTGGAAGTGTTCAGCCTGGAGAAGAGAAGGTTCCAGGGAGACCTTATGGCAGCCATCCAGGACTTAAAGGGTGCCTACGGGAGAGATGGGGAAGGACTCTTTACCGGGGAGTGTAGCGATAGCATGAGAGGTAATGGTTTCAAACAGAAAGAGGGGAGATTTCGATCAGCTATTAGGAAGAAATTCTTTACTGTGTGGCACTGGCACAGGTTTCCCAGAGAAGCTGTGGCTGCCCCATCCCTGGAAGTGTTCAAGACGAGGCTAGATGTGGCTTTGAGCAACCTGGTCTAGTGGGAGGTGTCTCTGCCTGTGGCAGGAGGGTTGGAACTAGATGGTCTTTAAGGTCCATGCAATCCATGGGACAGTTCCTATGACTGGAGTGTGGCTATTGATGGCTACAAGATGTTCAGAAGGGACAGGAGAGGAAGAAGGGGTGGAGGTGTTGCCCTCTATGTAACGAAGTGGCTAGAATGTGAAGAGCTGTTGCTAAAGGGTAGCCATGACCAGGTCAAAAGGTTATGGGTAGGAATTAGGGATTGGGATAATAAAGGGAACCTTGTGGTAGAATTCTACCACAGGCCGCCTGACCAGGCAGAGCCTGTCCATGATGCCTTCTTACTCCAGCTTGAGGAGGCATCACGATCACAGGCTCTCATCCTGCTGGGGGGATTTTAACCACCCCAACATCTGTTGGAAATTCAACACAGCTGGCTGCAGGCAATCCAGGAAGCTCTTAGAGTGCCTAGACGACAAATTCTTGAGACAATAAATTACCAGCCCTACTCAAGGAGATGCACTGTTGGTCACAAATACAAGTGAAATCATCAGGGATGTCAAAGTTGAAGGCAGCCTGGGCTGCAGCGATCATGCCCTAGTGCAGTTCACAGTCCTAAGGAGTTTGAAGCCCACGAGAAGCACAGTTAGGGCTCTAAATTTTAAGAAAGCAAACTTCCAGCTCTTCAAGGAGTTAGTAAATAGAACCCCGTGGGAAACAGCCCTCAGGGACAAGGGGGCGGAACAAAGTTGGCAGATCTTTAAGGATGCTGTCTATAGAGCACAAAAGATCTCAATCCCCATATGGAGGAAAATGGGCAAGGAGGGCAAGAGACCACCATGGTTGAGCCATGACCTGCTGGTCAAACTAAGGGGCAAGATGGGGCTACACAGGAAATGGAAGAAGGGACAGGCATCCTGGGAAGAGCATAGGGACATTGCCAGAATGTGTAGGGATGAAGTCAGGAAGGCCAAGGCACAGCTAGAACTGAACTTGGCAAGGGATGTAAAGAAAAACAAGAAAGGTTTCTACAGGTACATTAACCAGCAAAGGAAGGTTAAAGAAAACGTACCCCCCTGATGAGCAACAGTGGGGAACTTGTATCAACAGAAGAGGAGAAGGTGGAAGTTCTCAATAACTTTTTTGCCTCAGTCTTCACTGGCAACCCCTTTCCTCCTAGCTCTCATGTTGATGGCACACAAGTTGGAGACCAAGGTGACAAAGCCCTCCCACTGTAAGTGAAGACAAGGTACGAGATCAACTTAGGAGCCTGAAGATATACAAGTCCATGGGACCTGATGAGATACATCCCAGAGTCCTGAAGGAACCGGCTGACGTAGTTGCCAAACCACTTTCCATGATATTTGAAAAATCATGGCAGTCAGGTGAAGTCCCTGTGGACTGGAAGAAGGGGAACATCACACCCATTTTTAAAAAGGGTAGAAATGAGGAAATACCGACCTGTCAGCCTCACCTCTCTGCCTGGGAAGATCATGGAACAGATCCTTCTAGATACCGTGCTTGGGCACATGAAGGGCAGGGAAGGTGATTCAGGACAGCCAACATGACTTTACTAGGGGCAGGTTCAGCCTGACTAACCTAGTAGCCTTCTCTGATAAAGTGACTAGGTCAGTAGATAAAGGACGACCTATGGATGTGATCTATCTTGACTTCTGTAAGGCCTTTGACACAGTCTCCCACAACATCCTGCTCGCCAAATTGGAGGGGTACAGATTTGATGGGTGGACTGTTCAGTGGATAAGGAACTGGCTGGACGGTCGCATCCAGAGTGTAGTACTCAATGGCTCGGCGTCCAGATGGAGACCAGTCACAAGTGGTGTTCCTCAAGGGTCTGTGCTGGGACCGGTGCTGTTTAACATTTTTATCAATGATATAGACAGAGGGATTAAAGGCACCATCAGCAAGTTTGCAGATGACACCAAGCTGTGTGGCGTCGTAAGACACAAGAGCAAGTGCAAGGCTCTGCACCTGGGCCAGAACAATCCTCACCATCAGTACAGACTAGGGGGTGAAGCATTAGAAAGCATCCCTGAGGAAAGGGACTTGGGGGTGCAAGTGGATGAGAAGCTGGACATGAGCAGGCAGTGGGAACTTGCAGCCCAGAAGGCCAATCACATCCTGGGCTGCATCAAAAGATGCATTGCTAGCAGGTCCAGAGAGGTGATTCTTCTGCTTTACTCTGCTCTGGTGAGACCTCACCTGGAGTATTGTGTGCAGGTCTGGAGCCCTCAATATAGGAAGGACAGGGACCTGATGGAGCAGGTCCAGAGGAGGGCCACTAAAATGATCAGGGGGTTGGAGCACCTCTGCTACGAGGACAGGCTGAGGGAGCTGGGGTTGTTCAGCCTGGAGAAGAGGAGGCTCCGGGGAGACCTAATATCAGCCTTCCAGTACTTGAGGGGGGGCTACCGGAAGGCTGGGGAGAGCCTGTTTACAAAGGCCTGTAGTGATAGGACGAGGGGAAATGGCTTTAAGCTGGAGGGGAGCAGATTTAGATTGGAGATTAGGAGAAAGCTCTTTACTCTGAGGGTGGTGGAGCACTGGAACAGGTTGCCCAGGGAGGTGGTTGAGGCCCCATCCCTGGAGATATTCAAGGTGAGGCTGGATGAGGCTCTGGGCAACCTGGTCTAGTTGGGGGTGTCCCTGCTGACTGCGGGGAGGTCGGACTAGATGACCTTTGGAGGTCCCTTCCAGCCTGGACCATTCTATGATTCTATGATTCTAAGGTCCCTTCCAACTCATCATTCTACGATTCTACGAAATCAAATCGATAGCAGTAAGTCTCAATGACACGAAGTATCTTTTCAAACTGTGGTAACATGATTTTGCCCTATCACTCAATTAGCACAGTATTATGGCTGAGGAATATATGAAGGAATAATTTCACTCATCACAGAAAGGCAGCAAAGTCTCCACTTTTCACTGCTTTTTAACAACACAGACAAACATTGTGCTATATTGCCTCTTTTGGGTTTTTTCATCTATTCATTTTGTATAAATTGAAAGGTTTCCTTTATCCAGTGTCAGTATATAAACTCACCTATGATTAATATCCAAGTAAGATCCATTTTTTCCGTAGTTCATTTGCCTTACTTTTTAGGTTATTTAGCAGAAATAAGGATATACTGATGGATTGTTTTCAGGCATCTTAAAATATTTTACTCAATACTCTAGATCTGTTAATTCTTACATTTCCTATAGTTTTACAGTTTTAAAACACTTATTTTTCCTGTTTCTATTTGCTTTCTATTCATTTGTCCTATTCCCATGCTAGTTTGAATTAAGCCTTTGCTCTCCTTATCTGTCAATCTATTTGAATAGTTTAATATTTGAATGACTTTACCCACTATAAATCAAAAATGGCTGATTTTATGACTGGTGTATTTCTTGAAGACCAAAATTTTATATGTCCAAAAAATATTTCTTGGTTAAGAACAATATTTAATAGGCAGCTACTTAAAAGACTTTATTGTTCAGCTGATTGTTTCTGATCGCACTTGTTTCTTCCCTTTTTTCCATTGTCTCCAGGATGGAAATTGTTGCCTTCTATGGAGTTCCCATTAGTGTCCCCATATCTGTACTATTACCACAGTGATGTAAGATTCTATGTCCCAACCTTACATCCAGTTTGCCACAGCACATAATGGAGCAGAACAAGAGCTTTTTGATAAGCAGCATTCTTCCACATCAGGAAGAACTTCACAAGTTCTATGTAAAAGAAGATCAGCAGTTCCTTTATGCAGTCATGTCAGGGGCTAGACATCTGACCCAAAAGAAAATGCTTCTTATGCAAGGTATTTTGAAGAATAGTTGGGTTTTGCCTTCTATTCCTCAGCATGATTCTGGCTATGAGCCTTTACGTAGGGGGTCTTTACTGAAAGAGAGAAATGTGTATGTTCCATTAAACAATAAAAAGAAACGTATTTTTAGAATTGGGGTATGGGCAATAGCTATTGTAACTCCTGACAGAATTCCCTCATCTTATGCTTTCTAGTTAATGGAAGCCAGGAAGCTCTTGTAAAAAATATAGCATGTTCTGCAATCTGTGAATGGTTCCATTCCACTATATTGCTGTTCAAACCTTGGTAATGGTCTACCTGAAGAGGCCAGTCTCGTGCTCAGCAGCATAATATTTTTGTACAAATAGCCGAGAGGGGTCCAGGAGGTTCTGGAGGTAGGAGGGAGTCTGAAATATCAGTGAGGGTTTTAGGAGGTTGGGATAGTTAGTGGAGATCAGTGTAAAGAAAAGGGTTGGGAAAGTGCAGGGGAGCCCCTGAGTGCTCAAGATCTCCCTAGAAGGATGGGGCAGAGCAGAAATGAGTGAACTGAAGTTTCAGAGAACAAAGTGGATTTTGTTAGGGGTTCCAGAGAATACCTCAGGCATTATTCAGTGTTCAGTGTTACTCACCTGTGCCTCAGTCTGCCTCTCAAAGGGAAAACAGGTGTGAATTAGGTAATATATGACTATGAGCAATACTGCACTAAATCTAAGGTTGGTGTTTAAGACATTTCCTGATTGTTTTCCTAATAAATCTGTTGTTCATGCTGGAATTGAATATTATCTAGAAAATGAGCACAGAAACTCCTAGATTTTATAACAGGCTAAAGGAAGAAGAAGTTGTATGTGAAAATGAAGACAACTAAGTAATGAAAAATATCTTTGTTTATAAAAGCAAACCCTCCTGCTAGCAACCAAAACAAGAGTTAGTGCAACTCAGCAGGTACTCACATTATAATCCTCTCCCAAGCCAAGTTGGGGCAGAGGGGATGGGGAAGGACCAGATTTCCTACATGTCAGCAATCTTGGTATCAGGCCTACTATATTGTTTTATTTTTCTGGGAAACCTACCTGCAACAGAGAGTGAAGAAGAAATACTGAAAGAAAATGTTTGGCTAGTGTGACGGTTTACTTGGAGACATATTTTCATGGCAAAACTGGAAAGGGACAAACCCATGGAGGCCATTTAGTTCATATAGCCCCCATTAATGTGACTGATAATGAAAGTTGTCTGAAAATCTGACCTGAGACCACCTAGAAGTGTGAAAAATATGTTACATGCTATAGACACTAGTGTCACTCTAAAAGTAATAATAGAGTCATTTTCTTCAATTTATTTACTGTAAATTATTTAATGTAATTTTGTCCCTTAACTCTCTGCTTCATTGACATCTACATTTTAAATGGTACTATTGCTATACTCAAGTAGCATATATGTGTTTTAAAACAGTTAAAAATAAATAGATACCTGCATATATATATATATATATATAAAAAAGGCCCAGCATTCAGTACTAAACCACTCCAGCTTGCATGAGCTGTCATAATTCTTCTTAGCAGCAATGGTCCCTCAGGTTAAAAGATCTTTTCTTTCTGACAGATTAAAGCCCTTGTTATATTTCTCCTGCTGCACAATCCAAATACTGGCTCCTTTGTTGCTTTTTTTTCCTTTTCTTTTTTTTTTTTTTTTTTTTCTGGTTTACATGGCCTCAGCTCTGAAGCTTCCCTGGGCCCAGAAAGGAAGCATTACTGTTTCTCCTAGCAGCCTAGCACATCGTTCTCCATGGAACAGGGACTTCACAGCCCTCATTCAGTTCCTGCCTCCCAACTCAAATAAAAGAATACTTATACATAATTTACATTTAAATTACATTTAAAAATTCTCATGGTAACCCATTTCTCTGCCATCTTTCCACACCATGTTAAGAAACTTGGGGGGAAAAACCAAACCAAACCAAAACAAACCAAAACAAAACAGCTGAGTGATATGAGGTGGGCAGGATGACACCACATATGTGGCATCTCCCCAGAATTCCGGGTCCCTCTTCTCTCTCTCTCCATCTCACCCCCAACACTTCTAATTCCTCAGCTCTTCATCTGTCAAACAGGAACTTCTGCATATTTACATTACATAACATCCCCACCTCTTCCCTTTCCTGACCCAAGCATGTAGGTCACAGAGTCATTGCTGACCCAACTAGTCTCCAGTGCAGAAAGCCTTACATCAGCCCTTTCTCCTGACTTGAAGATTTTCTGTTCTGCAAAACTGTATTTGCAGAGAAACATGGTTGGCATAGTTCACCAAATCTTTAGCCATCTATTGTTGTAAGGCATTTCCTCTAGATCAGGCAATTATAAGGCTTAATGATTGACTTTTGTAGGCATATATACAGCCTCATCAGTTCGTAGTAGATTTAGACTCTGAGGCACTTCCTAGTATCTCTGTGTTGTAACATCAAACAGAAACTCCTGACAGGGTTCTTGGACTGCAGTAGGTTACTTTAGGCTACAGAACAAAGGAAGGAACCACTATTCATCTCTGAGCTGAAGGAGAGAATACAAACAGCCTTTCTAACACCTCTACCCAGAAGTACAGCCAAAATTTTGCAACACAGGCTCCTCCTAAAGAAATGGACTTGGGATTCCACCACTTACAGCTGTCCTCAGGCCTGGTACCTGCACTGTTCCTCACGGGAGACAAAACTCTCTTCTATTCAGAGCAGTATTTTTTTTCACAGATATTTGGCAAAGGACAGAGGTAGAATAGCTTTACAATTTTATTTTTTTTTTATGTTAGAGCTAGCTAAACTAGAAACAGCCTGTCTGTCCTTTAGCTCCTGATCTGTTTCCTTGGGAGCTAAATCCTAGATTTACGATTTCTTCTCATTAAAATGGCCCTCTGTTTTTTATCAGCAATATCTACAGCTGTGTATAGAGGTCTGAAAAGTTTTACAATGCTATGAGAAGGGCATTGGGAAGACAGGCATTACTACTTTGTTTCAAGTTACTGAACAGCTTTGGGAAGCAAATATAAATTACATATTTCTTCATTTAAACCTGTATTCTTCACTTGATGCTGCATGCTATTGTAGCTCACTTCAGAAACACTTTTAATTACAGCTTCCATTACTCCAACTGCTCTGTGTTATTTCAGCCAGTGACCTGCCAGAAATAAAATTGAGTGTTAAAACAGCAAATAGTATCACCAATGAAGCAAACCACTTACAAAAGAACCCTAGCAAGTATATTACTCTCAGAATAAACAAAGAGGAACCAGCATCACACATTACAAGACTGTTGCATACAGAGAACTCCAGTGAGCTTACTTCCTCTGTTCTTCTTCCAGCAACCAATTTCTAAATGCAAATGAGAGTTCCATTCAGTTTTGTGGTACATATCCCTCAGTTAGCTCTTGGTGACATGGCTCAGGCAACATTCAGATAATTTTTGTATTGGTTCAGTCCATTACTAGATCACTTGTCAATACAAATTTGGTCAGAGTTGCACATCTGGAAAAATCAACCAGTTGTCTCTTGGAGGAGTCACCATCTCTCCTGTTACCCAAACTGCTCCTTGCCTGCAGGAAGCAGTATTACTGCAGGTTCAGAACTGAACACATCCCAGAGGAAATATCTGCTTCCATTATCTCATCTCTCACTCTTCAGCTTCCCAGTATATCTGCATCAGAAGCAGTATACCCTTGCCTACATCTTGTACCTGCAGAAGGCATGGTCTTGGTGGAATTGGAGCAGTCTTTTATAGTGGAAGGCCTCTGCTCTTACTCCATGTCCATAAGCTACTCCAGGTCTGTCTGTGTCTGACATAGGATTCTCCACACAATGCACTCTGGTGGTATTCCTTGACTCCTCCAGGTTCTAGGCAGGTGGGATCAGAAGTGCATTTTGGAAGTGGCTGTTCATAATAGGACTCTGGAAAGAAGGTAACAAGTCTGAAAATCCTCAAGGTCATTTATACCCTAAGTTGTATTGTTGCCCAGAGCTCTCAGCTTTAGTCCTGAGAGGAAACCTGAGGAAAGCAATCAGAAGAGCAAAAGCTAAAAGAGTGCAAAGATGACCAGATTAGGAGAAACTGAAGAAGAGGAGATGTGATGTGAAGATTGCCCCTAAGCACTCACCTTACTTGGAGAGACACGAAACCAACATGCCAATGGGTCTATACACTCAGACCATGAAACAGGACATGAATCCATATAAATGAATCTATAAAATTGTGATACCCTATACAGATATACTAGAATATTTGGCTACAGCTTTTCTCCTTCATCGTTCGTTAGTACTAAGATGCAATTTACAGACAATGAAATTAATCTTTGTGCTAATACCTAAGCACCATATAAATTTAAATTTCACTCAGTATGGGAGAATTTCATAGTAGTCTTTATAGGCACCTGAAGAAAAGACTCAAGATTTTGTGGGATGAAGTTAATAGGAATCAAGTCCCATTGTAAATTTTTTTGTTTCTTTTGGATTATGATAACAATATATGAAAGTCTTTGGAGTCAACACACAAAGCAATATGGAAATGTGAGAAAATTAAATTTAAAATTCAGAAACTTTAAAATGTTATGTTGTGTCAATAATCTTAAAATAATCATTTATTGATATCCTGTATAGATTCAAAGTAAGAAAGAAAATATTTGGAGTTTAGTCCTGTAGTCTTTGATTACTAAAACAACACTTACTCAAGTGAATAAATCCAATTAGTCTCAAAGGACTACTTGCATAAGCAAGAAGTAAAACTTCCAAGTATAAATGCTATGAGAATAAATATTTGTTAATTACACAACAGAAATGACAAGGAAGTATATTGTTGTTGCAAGCTTGAAGGCCAAATGGTCTTTTCAACACTAAGAATGCAAAAATTACCTTGATCTGTTATGAACTTTCTTGCTAAAAGGAAACTAGAGGTCATTACTTGACTCAGCAAAGAGAATTCCCACGCTGCAGTCAGCAGTCAGCAATACATTAAAATGTACTTGTTGCTTTTAAAGTTCATCTGCTATTTCAAATTACTATTTTTGAAGAATCTCAGTATTTTTAACTATGTAGAAATAGATTATTGAATTCTTATTACAGTTCTCTAGAATAAAAGTCCAGAAAAGGGCTAAAACAAAATCTCTGCTTATTATCATACCCATATTTTTAAGGTTTTGACTTAACAGTAAGACTGAAGGGTGGTGGTCCCATTACTTAGTGTTCAGACCTGTACTGATATTGGCAGAAAGAAAAAGACCAATTCCTGAAGTTTTTTGGGGGTTGTTTTTTGGGTTTGGTTTTGTTCTGTTTTTATTTTTATTTTCATTGAAAAGCATACAAACAAAAAATTCCTGTAATTTTGTATTGTAGTGGTCCTTCAAACAACTGGAATTTCCTAACAAGCTCCAGAAGAAATCACCAGGTAAGCATCAGCCAAGCTGTAATAGATACAGATGTTTTTTCCTCCACTTTCGTAAGGAAGTCCACCTGAAACCGTGGCAGCCAACATGAGCTATTGAAATAAAGCTAAAATACATCTTTCTTTGCAGTAATATTACAACAGAAACTGACACAGCTTCTGAACATGGAGCAAAGCCAAAACTTGGTTGCCAGAATGGAAGCAAGTCAGGATTTCCTTAAATAAATATTTTCTATGATGCCAGTCCTGAATCCCTACTCAAACTAATAAGGAGATAGAGGTTTCTCTGAAACTGGTGTTCAGGGACAAGTTTTCTGCTCTATTGGGTGAGAACTCTCAAAGATGGGTACTTCACCTCCAAAATGTGCATTTTTTTCTGAATATGCCCATTCATTTATGAAGATGTCTCAGAGATTGTAATCATACATGGGTTGACCATGAATCCCTGTATTACAGAGAAAGACATGATGAACACATCAATAGAAGATCAAAAGAAGTGTGGCCAGCAGGTCGAGGGAGGTGATTCTGCCCCTCTACTCTGCTCTCATGAGACCCCACCTGGAGTACTGTGTACAACTTTGGAGTCCTTAGCACAGAAAGGACATGGACCTGTTGGAGCAAGTTCAGCGGAGGGCCATGAAGATGATCAGAGGACCGGAGAACCCCTCCTATGAAGACAGGCTGAGAGAGCTGGAGTTATTCAGCCTGGAGAAGAGAAGGTTCCAGGGAGACCTTATTGCAGCCATCCAGGACCTAAAGGGTACAGGAGAGTTGCGGAAGGACTCTTTATCAGGGAGTGTAGCAATAGCATGAGAGGTAATGATTTCAAACAGAAAGAGGGGAGATTTTGATCAGCTATTAGGAAGAAATTCTTTACTGTGTGGGTGGTGAGGCACTGGCACAGGCTGCCCAGAGAAGCTGTGGCTGCCCCATCCCTGGAAGTGTTCAAGACGAGGCTGGATGTGGCTTTGAGCAACCTGGTCTAGTGGAAGGTGTCTCTGCCTGTGGCAGGGGGCTTGGAATTTGATGATCTTTAGTGTCCCTTCCAACCCAAACCGGTCTATGATTCTATGAATAGGAGTTTCCTATGACATAGTTCTCCATGGAATTTTTCACAGAGGGAATAAGAAAGGATTTACCAATCTAAAAATAATAATGTAGTAGAGCTGTTGGCAGTTTTCAAGGAAGACAAAGGATCTCCAAGAAGAGAGATCTCCTTTATCTCTGAGCAGAACTTCTCTAAAGGACTGGGTTAGTCTGAGGGCAGCATTTACATGTGAAACAGACTTGTTTCCTGAAGGCAAGGATTTACTCATTGTCAAGTTATAATAGGTGCTAGAGCTTTGGGGTGTAACAAATTTTACCAAGGGTAGCCATCTGTACATTAGATGGTTAGTCCAATTCACCATTTAGGCTCCTTCTGCATACATTCCCCCAGAAAAAGAGCTTATCCAGAGCTCCAGTTTTCATAACACCTGTTGTAAAATTGGAAGAATCAGTTCCTGGAGAAACTCTCCCTCTTCTTTAACTATAGAGGAAGCCTAAAAAACTACCTTTCACCACATTCTCAGATGTCAAAATTTAGATATAATCAATCCCTTTTTTGGCAAAATATACATGGAACTTTTGAGTTAGTTTGAAGCTGAAAAATCTGAGGACTAAGGAATATACTATTTTACCGTATCAGTGTCAGGAAAAATCTTTCCAGATCTATCCAAGAACTGAAAGAGAAAAGACAATATGCAAATTCTTGATGTTAAATGAGGAAATTCCTTTAATTCCACTTCAGATCTCCTGCTTGGCTGCTTGAAAACCTTTCAAGCTCTCCTACAGTTCCTCATTCTAGGGCAATCCAGCTTCTAACCACCCATGGATTAAATTATTGTTGCAGGCAAAACCTCAGCAGATGCATTTTATGTCTTGTGTTATCTTGACCCTATTTGACCAGCTAGAAACTTGACAGTAAACAAAGGCTCTGATTTTACTTTATAAATCACTGCAGCTCTCCTCTTGGAAGACAACCCATGAAGCATCTTTTTGCAATCCTAAGTATTCAAGCACCTGAGAAAAGGTGTCAAAGAGTTTTATAGTGAATGCTCAAACATGGAGTTGTTCAGACAGTGTATTTTTTAATGGTTAACAGCATGTGTTGTATCATTTCAAGAACTTGCCACATTGTTTATTTTGGATTGGAGGTTCACTCACATTGTGTTAAAATCATGTTAGTTTATTCAAGGTCATGCATTGTTTAGCTACTTTCACTTCCAATTTAATTAACTTGAACAAAAAGAAACACACCCAAACTTATGAACAATTTCCAAGAAAATATTAATCAAATTCTGATAATGAAAAAAGGATTTGAAGAGGAAAAAGTACCCCAAAGCTAGAGGAGTAGGAGGAAACAAGCAATAAACAAAAATGCCCGTATGTATGAAATCATGATCTAGCTGATACTAGTGGATGTCTTCCTGATAATAACAATGGTAATCCTTCCATATTATATATAGACACAGAAAGTTAACAAAAGGTAAGACATCACTTCCCCTACCTTTAACCATTTAAATGTTATCCTATTAACCTAAGACGGCAAGTAGGCTCGCTCTTGTGTTGATAGATAAAAGAGGGTTCAGGAGAGCTACTGTAGCTGTTCTCAGAAAAATAGGCTAGATATAGCTAGGAGGGTACTCCATTTCATGGACTGTAAGATGAGTATTGACAAATGGCTTAGATTAGACACACACATTTTAAACACAGAAGATGTATTTTACTACAAAATGCAGTGGCATCACTTACTAGGGAATCCTCTCCAATACTGAATTTCAGGGTCAAGGCTATTTAGAAATGTAACAGAAATGAAGATCGAAACCTCTGTATTTGATGCACTGTATTGACACTAGATTTTATCCAAGGGTGTATCCAGTTTATTTGTGCCTGGTTTTTAGATTTTATGTCCTTCTCCAGCTTTCAAAGGATCATTTTTTTTTTATTTCACTTGGTTGCATACGAAAGTTCTGGGTTTTGTCAAATAATTTTATCATGTGAGATAAAAATGAGATGAGACTTTATAACAATCAAATAGTGCACATTTTAAAGATAATTGATTCTTGGAAGGTAACTGTTCAATAGAAAGAGGACTTTTAAAAGTTAAACTGTTATTTTGGGGAAATAATACAAAAATGCTCTCTGACTCAGTAAAAAACAAAGCCAAGGAAATTTCATTAAACTGATTTTATCTCTTATGCCAGATATTGTACAAACTTTATCCAGGAAACCAGTTTTTATATCCTAACCAGTATGAAAATCTTGAACTATTCAGTATATAAGGAGCATGAGACACAAACATATTTAGTCAGTGGTCTATTTGAGAAAAAAAATTCCGCCAGACTTCAAGGCACTCTCTGCACTGATCTCTAGATATTCTTTTAAATCCACCTATCTTTCATGTAAAACTCCTCAGTGATTTTTATTTAAACAAAAATAACCCTAAACCTTGACTCTCCATTTGTCTAAGATAGATAACTAAAATCCTTGTCAGTATTAGACCTGGGATAAAGAACTGTAGTTTCAGAGATATTATACAATGCATTGTCAGGAAAAGGCGTGGATAGCTTGGATACGAAATTTCCTGAAAACTATGTTTACAAGGAATTTGCTTTGTTATAAAGCTTTTAAATCCATTCAACTTCTTATTGAACACCGCTTTTTTGGGAATATACATCTTCCAATGTTTTTGCTTCCTACAGCAAAATAGAGTATATTGTTCTCCCTCAGATATTTCTGTTCTAGGTAGAACTTAAACCAGTATGAAAATTTGCATTGCCTTTCATAGGTGGGAAAATGTCATCTATTAATTATTATAGCATCTGCTTTTATACTGACCTCAGTAACAGGAAATAGAACACAAGTGGCCCAATAAAGTTGGTGATAAAAAACATAAATAACATCTTGCTTTTCTGCTATTGTGTTGGGTTTTCTGTAGTTCTGGATGGCCTGTGTCACAGTATAACTCACACAGTCCCACTGCAGAAAGTCACTGGAGGAAATCTATGCATTTATGTGCAAGTTGCTGGAGAAAGAAGCTGTTAAGATGGACCTGGAAGGACTCTATAAAAACTATTATAAAAACTATTATAAAACTACTTCATCATCTTATTTTTATGAGTAAAGAATACACAAATACCATTTAGAAATACGATACAACTCTTCACACTATATATACTTATGTATTTGACTCATAACAAAAAATACAAATTACAGTTATATCTCTAATTATAAATATTGTACTTAAATAATAACTTAAATAGTTACACTTAAATAGTAAAAGTACTCCAAATTCAAATTGTATAACTGTTAAAAAAAATTATACTTTAATGATACTGTTGAAGTTATCCTGTTCTTTTAATTCTAGATTCTCCTGCATTTTTTAACTTTATAGTTTTTCTATACTTCCTATTTCATGGTGAAAAAAAAAGTCAACAGAGACAAAACTGGGAAAAAAAAATCATGTATTTTATATCAATTAACAACTCTTATTTAAAAATAGTATCTTTAAAATCCTAGTAGACGGAACTAAGCATTCAAAGTATCTGATTTTTCTTCAATATTTTATATGTAAATAACAGGAGGTCAATATCTCTTCAAACTTTCACAATATATTCTTGTTTTCAGCAGAAGTGTCTGGAAAATTGCAACACCTTTTTTTCATTAGTGTACCAAACTGTTTGTTGACTTTTAAAAAATAGATTTGCTGAGTCAGTTCCCAGATGTTGCCACAGAATACCAGTAAATTTACCACAAGTTTCAGTCTTTTAATTTCAATTGCAACACCTTTTTTTCATTAGTGTACCAAACTGTTTGTTGACTTTTAAAAAATAGATTTGCTGAGTCAGTTCCCAGATGTTGCCACAGAATACCAGTAAATTTACCACAAGTTTCAGTCTTTTAATTGGGTTACTTGTACAGAGAACAAAAATCTCTCACTTTCAATATCTAAATGAAAGTTGGTTTAAGACCAAAAAAGTTTACTGATTTTTAATTAAATTTTTCAATATAAGTGAGGTTAAATTTTTTTAATCTTAAAAAAAAAATCTGATTAACAAAACTAATGAAAAATGGCTATTTTTCTGTAAGCTTGTCTTGTAAATCTCTTCCCCTACTGTGACTATCTCAACTTTGCCCACATCTCCTATCAAACAACTTTCCCATGCATGAGGCCAACAGTGTTGCTATATTGAACTTTTAAGTGTGATAATGGCTATCTGGTACATCTACTGCTTGAGGAAGGCTCTAACATCATCCTACAGGGAGCTGGTGGAAAATATGAGGCTCTAATTTAACCCTGCTGTCTGACTACTGCCTGCACTTCCCCAGACTTGTAAGACCATACTCAGTCCTCTGCTTCTCGCTCAAATGGAATCAGCTGAGAGTCACTGCTAGGTTCAAAGATTACTTGGGAAAATGGCACATATGCAATCAAACGGATTAGCTGACAGAATAACTGTACAATCTTCAACCGTAGAAAGGTGATTAAAATCAGAAAATTAAAAGCTGAAAAAGGAATATGTCATTACTTCAAAATACCATTTTCTTGACCAAATGGGGTGAGCACCATTACTCAACATTATTCTCTTGCATTTTAGGAGGGTCCTTGTAAGGAAAAAGATACGAAAACAGAAAAAAATCTCCTTTATGGGGCACAATAAAAGACTAGGCACTATGACTGTGAATTCTATGTAAATCATGTATTCCTGTCTAGCAATATAGACCAAATAAGCATGTAAGAGAAGTTGAAAGGAAAATCTGTCTGGTGGATTTCCAGTGCCTTTTCCATGTCATGACACCTTTTATTCCTCTTCATCATTCATTGGGTTTTTTTTAATTTTTCTCTTTCTATCACAGAAGAGCTCACTGCCAAACAACATTTGACCAACACCCATGTATTCCAAACAAGGAACCCTGATACTATCAGCCATCACAAAGGTATGTGAAAACAGAATTTTTTGTAGTCTATCTAAAAGAAAGTGGATTTTTTTCTCCCTTCCTAACTATAGTGACAAATCTTCCTTTGTCATCAACATATGCAAAAAAGATTGTTGACTGCTATAGATACACATCAAGTACATTTTAACCATGACTTACCTCTCTGAAAACACCCACTAGCATTCCTTGAATAAAGCATGTCAGAAATGGTTTCTCTCTTTTGATAATTCTTTGAAGATGGAAATTCTCCACGTATTTATTATGTAGGTCACAGTGTACCGACCAATAAACACATAATGAACGTTTGGCAGTTACATCAATTGCGTAGGTGGAAAATTAGTAGAACACATGTTGACATTATGTCCATAACATAGCCATCAAAAGATTTGTCATGAATTTTTCTAAATTAAGGATTTCATTGCCAGAATAGATTCATCTCTTTGGTTTATATGTCTGCAGGGTAGACTTCTGCATCTCAGAGTGCCTTATAGACAATAAAGAGAAAAACAGTGTTTCAGGTCATAAGTTATCTAACCTTTTTTAGACCTCTTACAATATAACACCTTTCACATACTGGTCTTTTTTTCTTCACTGATTATAAGAGAAGAGATTTAGATAAAGATATCTCTACTTACATAACTTTTACTCATTTTTAGTTCAGATTTTTAGTTCAGCTACAGGTAAAACAGTTAGTACTAATAAGTTCTTTGTGAACTGCAAGTAGCATCTATCAGTGTAAAGTATATACTTCTTCATAGCTGTATTTCCCCTCTTCACAGTTTTCCTCTTGCTACATCATTTTAACCGTCATTCCTAAATAAACTTTATCATTCAAATAAACCAATAAAAGAAAAAATAAATAGAATTCTAGTTCACAGGGACTAAGAAGTATCCTTTCTGTTGGATGCTATGACTATGCAAATGTTCAGACTCCATTTTTTAGGAACTCCTTTTGTGAGGTCATGACAGGAGAAAATGTCAGAATTGCTCAATGTTACATGCATGTCTGTTAATCTATTTTCTCAGCTGCTTTAATAGGATTCTTTCACATGTGGAACTATTAAACATTAACACAGGTTAAGTTAATGTTTCAGTTGTGACGTTTTTTGTTGTTTTTTTTTTATACTGGAGAGTGAATAGAAAACAGTTTCTTAACAGGAAACTAGGTTGAGTTTATAATAAACACAGGACTAATGATGTTACTATTTATAGCTTAACTCTTTACTTCCTGTCATGTAAGATTATAATGTTTTGTCCTTTTCTTCACAATATTCTGTATATTTTAAAGATATTCCAAAACTTATCCTTTGAATCCCTCTCTCTTTCCCTCTTGAATTTCCCAAGACCTACTCCAATTCAATCAACTTCAAAATATGCGTCCATCCATTATATCTTTAAATTCTAATTTTGCATCATACCTCCTAAAATCAGTCAAAATACACTCAGAAGAGAACTCAATTGTTAATAGCATGAAACATGTTGAACTAGTCTATGGATTGGTTGTAATTTTTTCATGTAAAAAGCTGCATTTCAACAAGAACTTACCATGCCTTGTTACACTTTTAACTATATACTTGGTGTCATAAATTGGCTCATGATTGCCTTCTGAAATCAAGTAAAAAGTAAAAAAATAGACCTAAGTCAATCTGACCCACTGCCTGGTTAGAAAAAAGTCATTGGCAACATTCAGAGCAAGGATTTTAACAAATGGAAATAAATGGATATTAGTTCTAATTTTGATCCTTTTTAGATTCTCTCATTTCTCTTTCAACCCTACTGGCTTGAGTTGAAGCGTCATCTGAAAATTATCAGCTCCGCTGGAAAAGGCAACAATTAATGTTGGATAGGTCTAAGATAAAATAAATAAAACTTCTCCAATTCTCTAGGAGATGCACATGCAGTAAAGACATGCAGTAAATTACTTTTGTAACATAAAATAACAGCATTTTAGTATTGCAGACAACATGGTATGCAAATATAGATAGAATACCTTTGATTATCTTAAAATTATATTATATACTGGATTTTGAATGCTTAAAGGAAGTACAGAATAAGCACTAATCTGAATTTAGAAGCTATTTTTCCCCATCAAAATACTGTCTGAAGTCCAAACACTACCAAAAAAAGTAAACAATTGATCTAATATAATTTATCAAGAAGTGTTAAATCAAATTATAAGCCAGTTTTATTATATAATGTTAGCATCACAGTGCTTGTATCATTACATCATTATACTACTAACTCTAATTTTAATTCTACTAAATGTATCAATTTACTATCAATCTGATTCACAAAACAATCCCTTGCCAATATGCCAGTCAAGCTCAGTATGCAGACAAATTTTGGAAAAGGCAGTAACTAAAAAAAAAATCAAAATCATCAAGTTCAGAATATTCTTGACATTAAGTTATAGCTTTACTGGTTCACAAAAAAACCACATTGTGATACCATGTGCAAAATTTCAAGTAGCAAACTGTGTTTCATTAACCAGAAATCTCAGTCTTTTTAGGAAATCTTACTATGTACCTACACTGCTATTATGTACTGAGCTGCATAAACTCTTTTGCAATATAATAACAGTAAAAACAAAACAAAACAAAAAGGTCTCAAAGTTTCTTTGTATTTTAGTTTGACTGACTGTTTTGACAACTAGAAACTCTGTAACTTTTCAAGGTTCTCTTCTCCACAGCTTTGCTACTTCCCACGGGAAACACAATGCTAATTCTTCATCATAATCACTATTATGAATCTTGTTGCAATAGATGCAGCTAAGATGTTTCTTATCTTGAATTAGATATTGTGACTACAAGGCACAGCAGTGTGGTGATCTCTGTAGTCTAAATTCCCCTCTTTCTGCATGTCTTTCTTTATCTTGCTACTTGGGAAGATCTCCGTGCTGCTCTGAGTACTAGTTGGCTACACAGCTCAAACACTCCAATATAGCTAGTTTAAATGTCACTACAAAACCAGCTATAAAATAATTCCAAGTGTGGATATATTAGTGTTACAGTTTAAAGAACTCACAACAATTTATATTAATGTTTAGACAATCATCTTATCATCTGATGACCCCTTCCCACCACAGAAGGGGAATTAGGAAAAACAAGGAAACACAAGGGCTAAAGAACCAATATTGATCCCAACACCAATACAAAATACACAAGGATTATACTCAGCCAATTACATCAGTAGGGAGCTCTCCACTCCCAGCCATGGACAGCAAACGTTGGACAATATGAGCATCACAGCTTTGGGAGGATGGGAAGGGCTCAGGGGTCCGGCACTGGGGCAAGAAGATCTGATGAATCGCAGCCATCAAGGGACAAAGAAAAACTCCTCAGCAAACTTTCTAATTTATATTGAATGTGACGTTTATAGTATGAAATAGTCCTGTTGGCCAGCTTGGGTCAAGCACCCCAATCTTGCTTCCCCTCGTCCCGCACCTGGTGAGCTCAAAAAAAAAGTGAGACCTTGAAAACCGCATACCATAGCTGGATACAAAGTAAATATTTTCACAAATTCTGACACTAGAATCTTCTTTCCCAGTAGGGTTCCCAGGCATTAGAAGAGATTACTGAAAAGCAAAATTACTGAAAGATATATTAATCATGTGTTGGTCAAAACAGGAAAATTATTTATAGCAATAGCTACAGTATATATAGTGTAATCTACTCAGCTGTATTTGAAAAAGTGACTTTTATACTGTAGAATTCATTTTTGTTCAAATTCACTACTCAGTTCTTATCCTCCTCTATGAAGCAAGTGAAACACTTCAGGCAGACCATTCCATACCTCCATACTACCACAGGCTTCACTTTACTAATTGGCACAGTCCATCTAGCAACCTACTTGCATCTGCATACACCACTGAAATTATAATTAAGAAATTATAAACCTGGAAGCTGGAATTAATGTTTTTATCTCCTTCTCAGACCAATAATCAGGGATCCAAGGAACCACATCTGATAAGATGCTGTGAATCTACAAAATACAGTTCCTGGAGCTTTGTGGTGGCTAGCCCCAAATCAGCTTACAAAGTGGGCTGCAAATGTTAGGTGGACAAGCTGGTGAGATACAAACTTTGGACCATTTCTGGAAAAAATATCTAATCTGCAGAATACTTCAAAATTTCAGCAAAGACCTATCAAAAATATTTTTATTCTAGCTTTTTCAATCAGCTTTACAGCAGCCATAATGACTTAGCTGGGAACTGAGGCAAGATATTCCTAGAAGAAATAAAATTTTGACATCTGTGAGATATGTATTCCACCCTGGCTGAGTAAAATACTTTCAGAAAAGGCCATCAGACTCTAAACAGGAGAGAAAATGGGAATGAGAACAAACATAGTCAAGGATATAACCATTCATGTTACTTTTGTAAGAGCATTTGGAGAGCTCTCATGAAAGAAAACAAATGCAGTTCTTCTAGGAGTCAAAACTAAACTACACCCTGGTGACATTAGAGCCTGGAAAGCTTCTAAAAGAGTAGAAGATCCCAGGCAGATAAATGCATGTTAGGTGCACAGGTATT
This sequence comes from Calidris pugnax, assembly GCF_001431845.1. Lineage (NCBI taxonomy): Eukaryota > Metazoa > Chordata > Aves > Charadriiformes > Scolopacidae > Calidris > Calidris pugnax. The sequence continues at coordinate 12,266,195 of NW_015094508.1, read as the reverse complement.
TGATAATGGTGACAGACTGAGTTAATCAAGAAGCTGCAACCTATGAATTCTGGACAAGGTCAGAAAGGCCAGTTAGGCTGCAGAGTTTGGGGGGAATGTTCTCCTGCATTGCTCCACAGGGAGTTATTTGGATTGGTGAGCTAGCTTTAAAGCCTCTGCAAAGGGTGCTGACCTGAACAAAGGTCTTGGCTCAGAGCCCAGCCCTGTTGGAGAAACAAGATTTCCATAGACAGTAAACACATATTAATCCAGGCATAACACCCATATCCACCGGCTCACCAATAAGCACACTATTATTAATAAAATTAACTCTGCCTCTGTCAGATACATTGGTTATTTTAACAACTCCATTGAGGTCACTTGATGCTTGGACTCTGCTATCTTCTAATAAACCATCTTTGATGAGGTGACAATTTCTTCTAAGAAGCCGCATATTACATATGGTAATGTGGAGAAACAGGTTGATTTTTTCATGCTTGTTACACTGGAGAATATCTTGAGGATGAAGAAGAATTGTTTCATTAGACCTTACAAATGCACATGAAATATTCTTTTTACTTCCACCTGTGTACAAAACTCAGCTCACTCCAAAGCTGCCTCTATTAAATCTGTATCATCTGAGTCAACACTACCCTGCAGTAGAACCCTGCAGATCTGTCCATGGGATTCCTGTTTATGATAGTTATAACCATCAGTTCTGAAAATTTCCAGGCAAGAGAGAACTTTCTCACTGCCATTTGTGTTTTGAGTTAATCCTGTTCTCTAAAACCTATTACTATTTCCTGTGAGCTGGAGGAAATACCTACATCTTTCTTTTTTTTAGATTATACTTTTACAACAGAAAATACTTAGACAACGCAAATGGCATAACAATGACAAGTTATAGTATAACTTCTATTAATTTCTAGCTCTGCTGTTGATAAACTAGAAAGGAAAATAATACAGCATAAGCAACTTTGCTCTGTTTCACAGTAAATGAGTTTTCAGACTAAGAGAAAGCTACTAATCACAAACTCCTATTGTTTGGAGCAGAACTTCCTCTTTCATTATGACTTCATACTTTAAACAATTTCTAGGAAGTGCTAAGGTTAAATTTGTTATACCCAAGGATCATTTTACAGAAGTGGAACACAGCTGCTTAATTTTCATATCAGCAAATATTGCCACCATTTGATTAAAATACTCGTTCAACAAGGCTGTGTCGGGTCCTGCACTTGAGTCACAACTACCCCATGCAACGCTACAGGCTTGGGGAAGAGTGGTTGGAGAGCTGCCTGGTGGAAAAGGACCTGGGGGTGTTGGTTGACAGCCAAATACGAGCCAGCAGTGTGCCCAGGTGACCAAGAAGGCCAATAGCACCCTGGCTTGTATCAGGAATAGTGAGATGAATAGAACTAGGGAAGTGATCATCCCCCTGTACTTGGCATTGTGGAGGCCCCACTCCAAGTACTGCGTTAAGTTTTGGGCTCCTCACTACAAGAAAGACACTGAGATTCTGGAGCAAGCCCAGAGAAGGGCAATGAAGCTGAGGGAGAGTCTAGAGCACAAGTCTTATGAGAAGCCACTGAGGGAACTGGGACTGTTTAGCCTGGAGAAAAAGAGGCTGAGGGGGGACCTTATCAGTCTCCACAAGTACCCGAAAGGGGGTTGTAGAGAGGTGGGGCTGGTCTCTTCTCCCAAGTAACAGGCAATAGGACAAGAGGAAACAGCCTCAAGTTGTGCCAGGGGAGGTTTAGGTTGGATATTAGGAAAAGTTTCTACACCAAAGGGGTTATCAAGCATTGAACAGGCTGCTCAGGGAAGTGTTGGAATCATCACCCCTAGAGGTATTTAAAAGATGGGTAGACATGGTGCTTAGTGACATGGTTTAGTGACAGTTCTTGTCACTGTTAGCTTGAGAGTTGGACTCAATGATCTGAAAGGTCTCTTCCAACCTAGACAATTCCATGATTTTATATGAAATGTCTCTTTAAATTAGACCCAAACCTATGCTTTCCCCATGATCTAGATGCACTGATACTAATAAAGCAATTCCTAAATTAAACTGGGTACTTAAATCCAAAATTGTGATCCAAAAAACACTCTTTCACCTCTTGGTGGAGATAACTGCTCTGTTTGGGAGCTAACCTGTTTGAGTCCGTAAGTGTTTCCAGGCATTTAGCATTTTGGTTTTGCATGGGTAGAACTATGCTTCAAAATCAGTTTGGTGTCTGGACCAAACCTCCAGACCAGACATTCTTCCCTGCAGTCTTCCTAAAGAGCCATCCTGAGACACACTCAGAGTGAGTTTAGCACAAATTGATAAGATTAGTCTCCTTACAAAATGCCATTGCCATCACATCTTTTAAAACATGGGTGGAAGAAGAGACTGTGTCCACTTGTCGTGGTTTAACCCCAGCCAGCAACTCAGCACAATACAGCCACTCACTGTCCCCCCAGTAGTGGGGGGGGGAAAGAATCACAAGGGTAAAAGTGAAAAAATAAGTGGGTTGAGATAAAGACAGTGTAGTAAGTAAAGAAAAGCTGCGCACACAAACAGAGCAAAACAAGGAATTCATTCAGCACTTCCCATCGGCAGGCAGGTGTTCCAGTTCCCATCAGCAGGCAGGTGTTCAGCCATCTCCAGGAAAGCAAGGCTCCATCAGTTAGGAAGACAAATGCCATCACTCCAAACATCCCCCCCATCCCTTCTTCTTCCCCCACCTATATATAATATGCTGAGCATGCTATCACATGCTATGGAACAGCCCTCTGGTCAGTTGGGGGTCACCTGTCCCAGCTGTGTCCCCTCCCAACTTCTTGTGCATCCCCAGCCTTCTTGCTGGCGGGGCGGTGTGAGAAGCAGAAAATATCTTGACTTTGTCAGCAGCGCTCAACAATACTGTAAGCAGCCCTGTATTATAAACAGTGTTTCAGCACAAATACAAAAAAAAAAGCCCCATACTAACTATTGTGAAGAAAATTAACTCTGTCCCAGCCAAAACCAGCACACTACCTTGTCTGTAATAACTTAATGTTTACAGCATTCATTGAATTCACTTCCCAGTCTGCACAATTTCACAATGTCTTATAACCCAAGGAAAAAGTCCCAACTTTTGAGTCCTCTAACAAGATGTCTAGGTTGTTGATGTGGCAACGAGATAGTCCTGGTCTCTGGTTCATATGCGTTCTATATGATGTTCAGGACACTCCTGTGTGACTGAGTGGATCCAGACCATCAGAACAACTCAGTCACATTTTAGGCCCTCCTCCTGCCTACCTGAAGGCCGTTTGGATATGGTGATGGAGTAGGCAGCATAGCCTTTTGTCATCCTCTTTCATGAGGGCTGGCAGCACCTCTTTCATCACATGATCATACACATGCCTATCATATCTAAAAGGCATGATATACAAAAGCACAATGTCATGGAATATCTTCATCGTACTCATCTGACAGGGCATATACATGTGTATTCAGGCACGTGACAGTTATGTTAACATATTCATTACTTGAGGAGAGCACAACACATTTCAGCCTGCAGGGGTAAAAAAAGTTCATTGCAGCAGCTTCCCGAGTTACTGTTCTGCTACCCATTTCTGGCCCGAAGAAACCTTAGTTCTCCAGTACACAGCACTAGTTTCAGCAGAATGCTACAGCCAGCTAGGCAAAAGCCTGATGGTTTTGACATGATTCTGAGAGATTGGTGATGCTGTTTTAAAGGCAAAAAAGAACACCAACTCATAACTCTTGACTTTGAAACCGAGTGCTCTGCCAGTCTGCTAACAATTACCTTTTCTGTCAACTGTGCACTGTTTCTATATAGCTCACATTCAGAAGGTTATGAATAAAATACCTACAATTGAAAAAGAGGTTGGATTTAACTTACCGATGTGTTTGATAATCATCTTACTTCAGGAAAACCCAACATAGGATAATAAAACCCAATATTAGCTTCTATATGTCTTCTAATCAGGGCACCCAAACTGCTAAGACAGAACCATCAGGTGCTTCAGAACACAAAAATAAATTGTGCATATGGGCAGGCAGGTGGAGCAGTGGGTCAGTAGGAAAAAATTATCACAGCACCCTGAAACAAAGAGTTATAGCAATCTCCAGAAGCTGGAATCCCAGCAGAAGTCTGGTTTGCAACATTTGCTAACAAAGCAGCAATGTGTTGGTCATTGTAGAACGATTGTTGCAAACTTGGGATTTATCTTGAAATCACCCAGCTAAAAGGTAATCATTGCAAAAGCTGAACCTTCTGCACTACAGGGATATTTTTGATATTTTTCTTGTGTATGTGCTGTTCTGATTCGTGTGGTTTTGGAGTTGGGTTGGTTTTGTTTTGTTTTGTCTTGGTTTTTTTGTTTTTTTTTGTTTTTAAAGTATGCCGTAAAACATATACTGGCATCGTAAGCAGGCTTACATTCCTGCAAAAAGCAAGATTTTATTCCTGATCATGAAGATTAGCCTGGGCAGTGATCTATATTTAAATGTTGCTTTTGCACTAACTGAGCAAAATAATAGAAATGGAAGAGAAACGTATGCATGCATCAGAGAAAAAGGGGAAAGGTAACGTTTTTATCTACATGGAATAGAAAGGAAAAAAATAAAATAAACTGAGAGTTTTCATTATGGTTATTGCAGTCACAGCTATCTTCTTTCTGTAACCAAGTAGTAATAAGTAATTATATTATTCAGACCAGCTGTGAAGGCGATGAATGCAGTGCAATGCAACACAATGTAAAACTTCACAGACTATGTAATTATTTTGAGAAATTATTGTCATCTATTAGTGTCCCTCCACAGCATGCTCTCAGTAAGTTATTGTTTTATAGAGTTTCATAATTGAAATCTATCTGAACAATAAATAATATCGGCTATGCGACATATAACGAGAAGCATGTGGAGAAAAAAAACAACACACAATTGTTAAGAAGCTGTAATAACAAAAAAAAAGCATGAGTGGAGTGTAGAAAGCCCAAGGTAATAATAGGAATCAATTAATCCTCTGTCCCTAAATTCTGGCCTCATTTCAAATAACTTCACTTGTGTAATGCAGTGGAGCTAATGCACTGGTAGACCAACATCAGCTGGGATGTTACATGTACCTTTAGTCAAAAACCTTGTAAAAATATTGCAATTTCTATTGCAGTCCCTTGATTTTGTACAATAAAATCTATTTCTTTCATCTCCCTGCACTTGAAGTCAAAAATTGCACTCCCCTCAGACTCAATGCCATAGCTCCAATGACTTCAGTGCTCCAGAAAAAATGCTTCAGCACAAAAAAAGACTGAAATACTCAGGCCAGAGAGATCAGTACCTCATTCAAGTTAAACACATAGACCAGCTTGTGCTTTCCTAGTCTTATTTGTAGCATATGCTTTGAAGAAATATAGATTCATTTTAAAGTCTGGTAATATCCTACAGAGCTCAAAGCTACATTGTTGACATAGTAAATAGGTAAACAGACAAGTAAATAAGCAAGCACAAAATCTCCTCCATGTTGCAGGAGTTAGAACTGCAACTTAAATTGTAAATTGACTCAAAGGAAATAGAAATAGTATAAGAAAAGATTAAAATCTGCAAGAGTCTTGAATTGTATTCTAATACAGAAATCCATCTACATGGTATAAAGTAACAATCATAAAAAAAAAAATGAAGAAATCAGCAGAAGATTTATAACAGTAAATTATGCCATAGTAATTCATCTCCTCTTAGTCTTCCTGTATTTTTTGATACAGCTAATCTCTATTTTGATCTCTACAAATTTGGGATGAATATTGAAAAACTTGCATCCAGAGAAAATGCAGAAAGAAAAGCAGCATGACTGAATGTGTAAGATACTTTAAATTTGTTAAGAAGGAAAATCAAACCATTTCATTTCAGTAGGAATATAGACTGTGTATTAATTTGGTTCACAACTACTCTATGATAGTTGGTATATAATGCAAAAAACCCCCAAAAAACCAACCCCCCCCCCAAAAACCCAACAAAGAAGGCATATTGTAGAAAACAAAACAGAACACAAAACACAAAGGGCATTTTCCATAACATTTCCTACCAACATTAATTAAACTAGCAGAAGCTGCAAAACAAAATTTTTATTAAGATCCTATGGTACAGCAAAGAGGATTTTTGGCACATTTGTACCACTGGTTAATACAGATTGAGCAGAAACATGGGTGTTCTCCAAGAATATCAAGTATCAGCTAAAAGCTGAGCTGTAAAACATGAAAAGATTTATGCATAGAGTATTGCTGGAACCATATCAAATCCTGCAAGGTCTTAGTTCTGGTACTTGAAGAAGGAGACCTTGAGTATCTCAGACATAATAAAAATAAGACTACAGCCCCACAAGTTCTGCCAAGTGAATTCTAGCATGGTCCTAGCATCACATAGGAAAAAATGGAGACTATGAAAATGAACAACAGAGTAATCAAGGTGAAAGACAGCTTGGAGACTGTGAATAAACAAGTGTAAGAAAAAAATGTAAATGTAAATTATCACTAATCTACAGTACAATGTAAAACATCAAACATGATAATAAGAGCTTTCAGTGACAGATCTTCACTTAGAAGCTATATGAATAAGCTCTGTAGCATTTTCCATGCAGTGCATAATACAGTGTAACAACAACAGTGAACATTGCAGAAACGTGTTACATCTCTCTTACAATTATGGATGTTGTTACACTATTCCTTTAATGGAAGTAAGTTAGGCACGCTTCTTAATATTTGAAGTTAAAGTCTCGCGTTACTCATTGCTCTCTTGTGCTACAGGTTTGAGATCCTTTTTACCTAACAAGCAAAAATTAAAATTGCTTATATCCTTTATAAGAATAGAAGAAAAATTTCCACAGAACATAGGTTCTATGTACATTAAAGTCACATTATTTAGAATATTGCCTGCATTTGAAACTATTTGAAAAGCTTTCATTCCTGTTCCTTCACCCCTTATTTTTGGGGTAGGAAGCATTTCCACTGTTTTTGCAGGAATAACACTCTCTTCAGTAAAGAATAATTGGGTCCTAATGATATTTTTTGTTATCTTTTCACAGTCTAATCTTCCAAAGTCTTTGAATTAATCTTAAATCACAAATATTTATATCAGATTTCATGGAACTACAAATATACTTATTTTATAATGTATATTCTAAAATACGTAGCTGAAACTAAGCTGGGAGGCAGAATTCAAAGTGACAAATCACATTTAATTTATAGCACTAGAAAAAAAATCCTTCCTCAGCACTCTGTGACACTTTATAAAGGCATAAAAGAGCATGCAAAACAATTATAGTCTTTAAACTAATTTGACCTTTGTGTTTTACCTGTTATTATAGGTTTTCTTCATTTTCTATACTATTGTGATCCACTGAAACTAGTAATATTTGTTATGCAGATATTGAAATTACCTAATATCTTAACTACTGAGTGCACCTCATCTAGGCATTCCTGCTTAATATACATGTGTTCCTTACTACTAATGTATAAAAAAGAAGAGCATTTAGCAAGATGTTATGAACAGTTGTGTGAATGACTGCATCCAAAACAACAAAAACTGTGAAAAAATGAAGATCCTACAAGCAATAGGAGTTTGTTTTTTTCTGAATTAGCTTGGTATTCCAAAATAAGTTATGATCTGTTTGTCTGTAATGTATTCTACTTTTTTTAATGTGTGCAAATTAATTAGAAATGCTAGCTCACTCCAGCAGTTTTACAAGCAATAGGAGTTTGTTTTTTTCTGAATTAGCTTGGTATTCCAAAATAAGTTATGATCTGTTTGTCTGTAATGTATTCTACTTTTTTTAATGTGTGCAAATTAATTAGAAATGCCAGCTCACTCCATCTTTCCTAATATCTTCCTTTTGACATTGCCTGATGCAACATGCATAGGACACCATAACAAAAAGAAGTCAAGAGATGAAAATACCAAGAATAATGTGGAAGAAATTAGAAATAATCCTACATCAGGAATGTTTCTTTTTATTCTGAAGAAGCATTATTCTCCAACACAATGTACATTCCCCACACATGTAGCAAATGTCACATATACTTAGAACAGGTTTGAACTGATTATTTTAATCCATATGAACTTTCTCTGTTTCTTCATCTGGTGTAGTTAATTGTATCACAGAAAGAAATCCTTCACTACAATTTAGAAGCAAGCTCAACTCCTTTATGTACATTTAGTTGAAGTATAAGGACAGAAAAGGAATACAAAGATTTGTTTTTAAAAGCCCAAACAGCCCACAGCAATTTATTGCCACCTTTCAAAATGGAGTAAAACCGGCAGTAATAATACAATTCCCTTGCAAAATATGAAATTACAGCTTTTTCCAAAACCTCAGTATTCTTTTAATTTGAATGCCATTTTGGTTTCCTTTCATTTTATGCAAAAAACCATTAACTGGAAAAATGCGTCTAGTCTTTTAAGCTGGTACCAACTGAGCTCAGATAGATACTCATTCAGCAAAAGTTACACATGCTTAATTTCATTCACTTTGAGTAGTCCCACTGTGGTAATTAAATACATTTTATAATGTGTAAAGACAAGCATATGCATAAATTATTACTGAATGAGAGCCTTTGTTTTTAAATCCAGCTTTGAAATTGTGCAGCTTTCTAAGATTTCCACAAATCTACAAGAAAAGGTGCACCCAAAGTGTTCTCATAAAATTAAGACAGAAGTTGGAAGATGTGTTTAACTATTATAGTGATGACTAAGAGCTGTAGTTTATTAGTCTCAGAGAAACTTACAAAAATTCCACTAACTTCACTTATTCACTGAATTCTTTGCTCCAATTCAAACAAAAAATGGGGAAAACTTCTAGTAGCACCAAGATCTCCAAATCTTCATAGAGTATTTTGATTTATCTTTTTCTTTCTTGAGGGACCATGGATTCTCTTGTTTTATGAACAACAAACTGATTTTTCACCAGGACTAGTGTGGGGACTCATAGCTACTGAAGGGATGGCACTCCATCTGAGCATCACTCTGGTAAACACCAAAAGAAAAAGTCCTGCAAGCTGCTCTTTTACCGAGTGTTTAACGAACCCTGAAAATCCCTACTCGAAGGCCTGAACCTGGCAGATTATTACCTTTGTGATTATTTGGTTATTCATTAACAGAGTCGTCTAGGGGGTTGGGAAAGAGGGAGAAGGGATGCCATGCAAATGTTGAGTTAAACGAGGGCAAAGGCAGTTATCTGGTATTTCCTCTACGCAGCAAAGCATAGGGAGACATAAAGACTCGAGAAAATCACCCACTGTCTGAGGAGTTACTACATCCCAGAGCTGCTGAGAATGGGGAGCGGGTGGCTGCCTTCCTCCTGCAGGCAAATGACGGGCCACAGAGTGCGTTTTTAAGGGGTGATGTAAAAGAAATTAAACTTGACCAGCCAATCACACCCCCTACCTCAACGATGTGTTTCTCCTGCTGAGAAGGTCGAGAGAGGTGGCCGTAGAGCATGCCCAGCTCTCTCCTGCCATAGCGGAAGGGGGGCTGGCTGGCGGGGGACTTATAAATTAATTATGAGCGGGCAGATGTCCCTTTAAGGTCTGTTGCGCTCTCCGAGGGCTGCAGCCAGAGGCTTAGGGGTGGGAAAAAATTGGCTTTATTTGTACATCTTAACGCTGGGCTAGTTCTGCGGGGAGGTTTCCAAAGCTCAGAGGTCTTTGTTGGGGGGTGGGTGGGTGGGAGGGAGGAAAGTTGTGTGCTGGGGGGAGGAAGCTAAGTTCTTCTTGATGAGAAGAAGTAGCGTAAAGACTGAATAACAAACAGGAAATGCCTAACTCGGCTGCAAGGCGGACGGGCGGCGCAGAGCGCTGAGCTCCATTCGCAGCGCAGCACCGCCGGGCGCGCCGGCGGCAGGACCGCTCCCGCCACTCCTGCCCCTCGCCCCGGGCTACTAGCCCCGGGCTCGCAAGAGCCCAAGCATGGCTGCCTCCTACTGGATGCTGACAGGTGAGGAGAAGCCCGCCGTTCTGTCTTGCTTTGAAGACGCGGGTCCCCAAAGCAACACTGCTGTGTGCGGGAGGGGGGTGAAGCTGTCGGGGGCTGGCACCCGAGGGATCGCGTCCCCTCCCCGACCCCTGTCCCGGAGCTGCCCTCCAGCTGGAGCCCGTCATGGGCTCCTTCGGTTTGCCTTTCTCTGGCAACTTTAATCCCTAAACCAAGCCTAAAACCCTGGGGCGAGGGGCGAAGGCTGCTAGATGAGGATGAATGGGTGAGAAGAAACTCTGTAATTGAATCCAGCTTGGGAAAAGAGGTGCACCTGGCAACTTGTTTTGTTTGGGTTTTGGTTTTGAATTAGGGTAGTTTTTCTGTTTTCCTCTGCTGGGCTTTCAGATGGTCTGAGTGGTAAAAGGGAAGTGAGGGAGTTAACTGCACCCAACGAACTTCAGACAAATGAGTTCATCCGGAGACGCAATATGTAATATTTCCTTTTAGGGTTTCATTTATTGTTAGGGACTAACTTGCTTTTTGAGTGAAGCAAATACAGTGAGTAACAATCTCCCCTAATTAGTCAGTCTGTAGTAACATCTTGGACCTGAAATGAGGGGAATCCAAGAAGTGGGAAAGAGGGGAAGGCAATGCTGGGACTCGTGAGCTTGCAAACTTTGACACCGCGCTCCCCGGCAGCTCTTGCGCCGGCAGCGAGCACTCGCAGTGAACCTGAGGCAGTACAGAGGAACAAATCAGTTTCATAAGAATTGTCAAAATGCAGGCAGCAGTAAGTGGGGAAAAGGCAAGACTAAGGCTTTTCCCTCTTCACTCCATGCTTATTGTGCAAGAAAGAACAGATACAGAAAAATGTGAAAATCTGAATGTACTACTTTGTGCCATATTTAGCCCTTGCTCGTAGATGTGCTTTTACATTTATTACACAGGGATATTTGCCAAAATATGCTTTTTGTTTGTGTTCCTTCACGGAAGGAGGCTTTGCAAAGTGGTAACAATTTAGTGTGCCACAACTTCCCTTCAGAGTTGCAAACCTGCCACCGGTACTGCTGACAGATAATTCATCAGTAATGACAAAAAAGTTTATTGACAGAAAAATATCTCAAGGGTGGGTCTCATCCAGATCTGTCAGGGGTGTATTAGTTTTTGTTGTGGTTTTTTTTTTCTTTCTAAAAAAGTTGGTGTGAAATAGAATGCACTTAGAAGTAAGGCAATGCATTACAGATACCAGGAAGGAGGGATTCAAATTTTCTCAGATACGTAAGAGAAGTAGTCCTACATAACAAGTCAAAATGTCAGGAAAATAAGGATAAGGACTTTTAGAATTATGGTGAAATAAAAAAATAAATGCAAATAAATTATATGCTTCTCTTCCTTAAGAAGAAAAAAAGGCAAATAATCTGGCATGCATCAGCAGACAACATTAGCACCTCTAGAATAAAAGAGGTGCATAGAGGTGTATGTTTGTGTATTTTACTGCAGATTATTTTTTTAACTTGGTGAGGCCTCCGAGAATCTTGAGTACAGGAAGTCTTACAGATGCAGACAAACAGGCAGAAGCCCACAGAGAAGTGACAAGCCTGATAAGGGATGAGGGAAATGGTCTGTGAAGGAGGACTGGATGAGTTAGGCTTGTTTATCTAGAAAAGAGAAAACCAGAGGCAAAGTGCTGAGCATTTCAAATCCTTATTTTTACAAAAGTCTTGTTAGTGAGACTACTCTTCCAAATGTCAATGTTTTCTTTTTTTTGTGAGAGCATTCAATCATGACTTTCTATAAAGAGATTGATGAATAGTTGGATCTCCACCTCCAACAAAGGACAAGTGAAAATCAATGTAACTTGCTATGCAAAAAAACCTTAGAGATTATTCAGAAGAACTTTCTTAACTCTTCAGGTAATTAATTGCTAGGACAGGCTACCAGAAAAACCCAACCCTGCAAAATCCCCTTCACTGAAAGTTTTGAAGTTGGATAAACACCTGTGAGGAATGGTTGAGGTTTACTTCATCTGGCTTCGCCGTAAATGGTTTGACTAGGGATCTACTGAAATGTTCTCCAGCTCTACATTTCAACAGAAGAGAAAGGAAGAAATCAGTCCAAAGGGTTCCATTACTTTTCAGTGCTTCTTCACTTACAGTTTTATGCGTAGTCTGTGCCCTCCTGGAATTCTCTCCTCATTGGTGATGATCATGTTGTTGGTACTGATTAAGAGTATTCATTTTTATGATAGGAAACACCAGTAAACCTAAAGACAGAACTGCAGGCAGGAAATGAAGCAGTCTCTGTCCAGAGCCTGCAAAAGGACACAGGACAAAGGGAAAGCATGAAAAATACATTTTCCATAGTTTCTCTCTCCAGCTTTATCTTTTATCTTCCTTTGCTCTTGTGACAATAATGTCCAACATTTCTCAGCAGATTTCCCCCTATATTTGAGATTTTTTCCCACTGTTTTTTCTTATCCAGGACTTAAGCATGTTTGCATGCATTCTAGCTAAAATGGCCGTAATTTGGGGAAAGGGGATTTCCCATGAGCTTGACCTCTCCTTGTCTAAAATCTGTACACAACCCACATTCATAAAGCAGCTGATCAAGACTTGAAGATGTAGGGCAGTGTGTCTCAAATGTTCTCAAATTAATAATCTTACAACTACAGCATTGTTTCAAAATCCTTATGAATATATGCTATTATCATTTTTATCTTGTCTTGTACTTAAGAAGGTCTGAAAATGATGCCAAACAGCTAAAATTATTAGTATATAGAAAATTGTTTTTTAATAGTGATAAACGGTGAGAACTGTAAGGTTCTATACTTAGTCTTAATCCTTAACATGACTGAAACAGACCATATAATTTTGAACTCTTATGTTAAAACTGTATGTAGAGTTAGAAGTATCCATTTGTTTTGGCTCTACTTAGGTCAAATTCATCTCTGTCCCTGAAATCAGCAAAAGTAGTATGAACTTAAAATCTTACAGTTATATGGTTGTTAAATTTTTGGAAATGTTGTTTTACTTCTACTGCTCATTCTTTGACATATTGAAACAAACAACAATACCCAGTACTCACTTTTTACCAGAGTATGCAAAGCATCATCACTAGTAAACGTTTTCCTTTATAAGTTGACAATGGTCTTGCTAATTGTGGATACATCATCATCAAGTTTATGGTTGCCACTAAATAGTTGCGGATAACTGTTCATAACTGAAAATCTCAGGATTTTTTATTTGATAAAGGACTTCAGTGCATCTCAAAATGTCACTTTCTATAACAACAGTTAACATGTTGAGTGGCAACTTTGTTTTGGGTTGGATTTTGTTTGGGTTTTTGGTTTTTTTAATGCAGAGAGTCACCTGCTTATGTGAAGTGAATGTTTATTTTCTGCCTGATGGTACTGGATGCCAACTTGCAACTTTTATCTAAAATATATTGCATCTCCAGGCATGTCAGGCTGCTTGTAAAAATTAAAGTGGAACCAACAAGCAGACAAAAGTTTGTTAATCCACAGCAGCAAAAGAATAAAAATTAATGTGGAAGGTAAATATGCACTACAGCTAATTTTTCTTGAAAGAATACCATGAGGGTCAACCCTTGCAATTTTATAATTGCTAAGAACATCAAGAAGAGAATCCATCATGCAGCATTTACATACATAAGTGAAACTCCTAAAAAAAAGCTGAATGCACAGTCTCTTCCGAAGCGGCAAAACCTTAATACAGAATTATGAGTATGTACTAGCCCAAGTTAAACAAACAGTTATTTACATGTGTGTTATGCTATATTCCCTTGGGTAGTCTGGCTTCCTTCTGTGAAACTATTCATGCTAACAAGAGTTAAGCATGTGTACTCACAGGAAGAGACACTGAGGTCTCATAAATAAATCCCATTATGTAATATCTGATAAAGTTGTTTTTACATTAGTATCAAGCTCAGAAATAAGGAACACACATCAGTGGGCCAGATCTGAGTTCAGTGTCCTGTCACAACTAACTAGTGCTACATACTTGGGAGAAATTTATATGTATACCATAACGGGAGATATGGGATCATTTTTGCACACAGTAGCCTTGTATCTCGTTAAATCCTTGACTCCAAAGCCTTTCCAAGTTGGAAAATTCCATAATCCACACTGATTTGGGGTTTTTGTGGGTTTTTGTTTGTTTAAAAAAAAAAAAGAAATCACTAAAAGAAACAAGAAACTTTCATTTTAACAATTCTAAATTGGCCTCTTTCTCATCTCTAAGAAGATGTCCTCTTGACTTTCAGTTATCAGACTGTGTAGACATTCCAAACTTACTGTATTTGTTCCAATTGTCCACTTTGTCTGCTTTCTCAAATATTTTTGTTCGAGTTATTCTTCATACAAAGTTTTTCTATTCTCCATTCTTTTCCTCAGTCTTTCTAAATTTGCAACATTCATTCCTAAATGGAATTTTCATCGCCTTACACCACTTCAAAATAATCTGCAGTACTTGCATAATGACATTAGATTTTTTTTATATTATTTCTGGCTTTTAAATTTGTTGAGGCTGCAAATTGAGCTGTCTAGTTATTGTTCAGGTCCCTTTTCTGTGCACGTATCAGTGCACTAATCTGTGTGCTAGTTAAAAGGTTTTTTGCGAGGGTTATTACTTGCATTTGTCAACATCAAAATTCATGTGAAACGTGCTTATCTGCTTCTCGAAACTTCTCAGAACTGCCTCATTCTGACTGAGAACTAGCAGACTCAGGAAGCAGGAGAAGTTTCGGTACGGTCTGAATTGTTACTTGCAAGTTTAACCAAAACAACTGCTGAGGTGAAGCTCAGCTTAAGAGCCATGTGAAATTAACAACTCGGGTTCAGGTGGTGCCTGGGCCTGGTTTTCCTGCTGCCTCCTCGGCGCTGCCCGGCCACCCTGCCTGAGGTACAGGCGCAGCCTCTCACTGCGCCCAGAGAACTGGCTTTGGCTGTGTCTTTCTTGGTCTGTAACCACAGCTACCTAGGTTTCGGGTTTTCTTTTTTTCTCTTCTCAAACGCGAGGGGCTGTGGAGAGGTCTTGGGAAGTTGGACCCGCCGCAGTAAACAGCTCAGAGGGGAAGGGCCGCCGCGGCCTTCCCCCGCCCACCCCCCTTTCTCCTCCTGCCTCACGCAGGGGCTGTAGCGGGCGGACACGCCAATGTACAGCCCTCTCCTGTCTCACGGCACAGGGAGGATCGCGGCTGCTTCCTACTCCCCCGCAGAAGCTTTCCCTCTGGTGATCTCCGTCCCTGCGCGGTCCCCCCGGGCGGCTGCTACCTCTTTTCCCCACCGACCCTCAGCGCCCTCCCCGCCCGCACCTCTGCGCATGCGCCGGCTCCGCGGGCGAAGGCGCGCGGGCGCATGCGTGCCGGGCGCAGAGGCGGCAAGGCAAGGGGGGAGGCGCGCGTCCGAGCGGTGCCTGTCCGGCCGGGCCGTGCGCATGCGCCCGGCAGCCGGCGGAGTGAGCACGGAGGCGCCGTCCCGCCGCGTCTGAGGGATCGGCCCGGGCTTCGCCGCGGGCCTAGCGCCGGTGTTCGGGAAAGGCCGCCCCATCGTCCATCGGCTGGGAGCGCACGCCTCCCGACGCTAGGCCTCCCGGGACAGGCCTGCTTATCGCAGCCGCCGCGGCCGAGGGGAAGCCGGGGCGCAAGGAACCGCCAGGATGAAGCTGGTAAGGAAGGACCTGGAGAAGGATAATGCCGGGCAGGTGACGCTGATCCCCGAGGAACCCGAGGACATGTGGCACACCTACAACCTGCTGCAGGTGGGTGACAGCTTGCGGGCCTCCACCATCCGGAAGGTGCAGACCGAGTCGGCCACGGGCAGCGTGGGCAGCAACCGCATCCGCACCACCCTCACCCTCTGCGTGGAGGCCATCGACTTTGATTCACAGGCCTGCCAGCTGCGGGTGAAGGGCACCAACATCCAAGAGAACGAGTACGTGAAGATGGGGGCCTACCACACCATTGAGCTAGAGCCCAACCGGCAGTTCACACTGGCGAAGAAGCAGTGGGACAGCGTGGTGTTGGAGCGCATCGAGCAGGCCTGTGACCCAGCCTGGAGCGCCGATGTGGCAGCCGTGGTCATGCACGAAGGGTTGGCTCACGTCTGCCTGGTCACTCCAAGCATGACGCTTACCCGTGCCAAGGTGGAGGTGAACATCCCCCGCAAGCGGAAAGGGAACTGCAGTCAGCACGACCGGGCCCTGGAGAGGTTTTACGAGCAGGTGGTGCAAGCCATCCAGCGGCATATCAACTTTGAGGTGGTGAAATGTGTCCTAGTGGCTAGCCCAGGCTTCGTACGGGAGCAGTTTTGTGACTACATGTTCCAGCAGGCAGTCAAGACTGACAACAAGCTTCTGCTAGAGAACAGGTCCAAGTTCCTACAGGTAAGGAGCTAAACAGTCTGCAGAGTGGGTATAGGGAGGTTTAAGAGCTGTCTGTGATAAGAGAAGATAATTACAACAGTGAGGGGAAATCCACTTATTAGAGAAAATAAATTTCTATCCGAGCATTATAAGGGAATTATTCTCCTGCCTCCCAAACTATAAGGTAATTCTGCAAGATACGGGGATGGTTCTTTCCTAGGATACCTTAGCGTGGAGTAGAGAAAGTATTAAATATTTCAAACTCCCTATAAGGGTATATTTAATCTTCAATCAAGAGTGAAGTGCAGGTTGGAAAATAGTTTAACTGTAGTGTTAATCTGTCATACAGTGTGGCATGCATGTTTATTAACAGCTTTCTAAAACTTTTTAAAGAAGAAAAAACCTGGATGTGACAGAGCTAGTTAATTTTGTTGTTAGTTTTGTACTACATAGTTAAAGGTTATAGAGACCCTAGCATTTTTTCCTTAGTTTCTCATTGTTGAGTGGGTGGGGTTTTTTGCCTTTCACTGAGGTAGGCACACTGGGAGCCTAGAGGTAAGTTTTCCTTTTCATGAGGATACTTGTATCATTTTTTAATTGGAGTTAACCTGTAATCTGTGCTTGTAAAAGGGCAGGGCACGAGTGGGCTGAGAAAAGTACCTCGCTACCTAGAGATAAGTTGCGCCAAGAAGCCTACTTTTGCACTTGTAGCAAAGTGATAATTGTGTGAAAAGTTTTAATGTACTTTACATCCTTGTAAGCATAGTAGCTATGCAGCTGTGCAAGACTTGAGGCTTTTGCACTACATGTCTGCAATCTTAAGAGGTCTTCCTCTTCTTGAATGCTTTAAAAGGAAAAGGCTTAAGCCTTGGTTTCTTAGTAGTTTCAGGTGGCCCTGCCACGGGGACTGACTGCAGCAGCTTGCATATCTAACCCAGTCTTTGACTAAGAGAAACAGCTTTCTTGCACTTATTAAAATACAGTTTAAGAATTTGGTGTAGACTTCGGGTTGCAGGAGAGATCCCTTAAAAAAAGAATCATGTAGAATTTCAATAGAAAAATAACTTCCCTGAATAGTTAAGGAGATAAATACGTATTGTGGAAACTGTTTGTGATTGGCTAACCAAGAATATGGTCCCTTTTTATTTAAAAAAAACAAACCTCTGACTTTTTTTACTCTAGGTCCACTCTTCCTCGGGACATAAATACGCATTGAAGGAAGCCCTCTGCGACCCAGCTGTAACTAGCCGTCTCTCTGACACTAAGGCAGCTGGTGAGGTCAAAGCCTTAGATGACTTCTATAAAATGCTGCAGCATGAGCCTGACCGGGCTTTTTATGGTCTAAAACATGTGGAGAAAGCCAATGAAGCCATGGCCATTGATACCTTGCTAATCAGTGATGAACTCTTCCGGCACCAGGATGTGGCTACACGTGCCCGATACGTTAAATTGGTAGATAGTGTGCGGGAGAACATGGGTACAGTCCGCATTTTCTCCAGCCTCCATGTGTCTGGAGAGCAGCTTGGCCAGCTGACAGGGGTGGCAGCCATCCTGCGCTTTCCTGTTGCTGAGCTTTCTGACCAGGAAGATGAATCTACCTCTGAAGAGGATTGATAACAGTGACTTCATTCTACAGTTTCTTTTCCAAGTCATGTTGAAATGACATTAAAGGCCCTCCCTTCCTACATACTGTGTGCAGATGTGCCATGACATTTTTTTAATATTACTGCTTACAGTATGTAGTTCTGTTTAGCACACTAGTGTATACCTGTTCTGTGGTAAAGATTATTGGTATACTGTGCATTGGAGCTGACTGGTTTTGCGAGTTATTTTGTGGGCCTCCAGCAGTACAAGAAACTAATTTGACTTCCCAAAGCTGCTCATTCTGTATGTTACGGCAGACTGGCAGCTTAGTGTTTTGGAATGTGTATGAAAAGATAATAAACTGAGAGGGAGAAAACTATGTCAGAGTGTCTGATTCTGTTTAAATGCTTGAAAACCTTATTGCAAAACAAATTTAAACTTCTTCATCTAAGATCTATCAAAACTGTGCTTCATCTTCTCTTCTTCCTAAAATCTGGCAAAGGAATGGGATCAACATCATCTGTTAGGGGATTTTTTGGTGTTATGCGTCTAACTACTTAAGCATTTCTGTGAAACACTTGAAGCAGTGTTTCAGAAACCAGACCCTTTATAATTAACCATTTCCTTTCTAATATGATAGATAAATTGTGAAGCTCAGCGTACCCGTTTCAGTTACCTTTCTGAATGCTGTTATCTTGGGAGATTGTCCTGAAGACTAACAAGGTATGGCATATATTGTCATGGACTGTGTTCTGATAATCATCATTGAGACTATTTAGCGTCCAGTTCAGAGAAGGTACATGGAAAGGCTTACAAAACCAAGACCCTATTTTCCATGAGGAACCTTTTGACAACAAATAGTTAAGTGAGTGCATAATCTGGTATTTGTGTATTTGTGTACCTCTTTAAAAAAGTACGTAAGCTGTGATGCAGAAGGAAGGATCACAAATTTATAAATCAAAATTCAGCTTAAGATAATGACATCTGTAAAAATCAAAATTACTTTTCCAATTAGGTGATCTGCTCGAAGTATTGAGAGGCGCTGTAAAGCTTTGTTTCTTCACTGGACAATAAAACAGTTTTTGCTTTCTTAGACTAAGATTTCAGATTCTGACATATCTGCAAGGGGATTGTTCAACTTAAACCAATGTTTGATGGTGTAGGTTTTGTGTATAAATAAACATTCCTTTTTAAAATGTGGTAAGACAGGAGGGAACAGGAGATACTTGCCAAAAATAAGTTTCATTTAAGAAAAATGTGGAAGACTGCTGAAATACAGAAACGGACATAGCAATGGAAGATTAAAAATAAGAACACCAAAACTTTTAGTCCAGGTGGAATAATTTCAGAAAAAGCATTTTTAATGATATTCCCATATGTTGATGTGTGCCAGCTCTGTGAATTTGATATTAAGTACTGCTAGCTGAAACATCAGCCTAAACTCCTTGATAGAGGAGTGCTTTGCATTAAAAACCATCTCCCCTTTTCCGATCATCCATGCAATCAAAGGAGTGCGTGAGCAGAACTTACATTAGAGCTGTACTTTATTAACATTTCGATTCTTCTCACACTGAAGACAAACATTAAGATAGTCGTTTAGAGTCAGCCTGCACTGACTCTATAATAAGCTGTGTTATTTAAGCTTTACGGTTTTGTCTTCAATGGTGCTGAGTGCCACAAGTTGTAGAATGCTCAGCAGTCAGGGCTGGTTAAATTAAAATTTCTTTATTTTTCTTTTATAAATCTGCCTAAGCTGATTATACACTTTGCCAGTTAGAAAGCAGTCTGATCCCTACTATATACGGAGTTGGGTATAAAGATTATATGAAACAGGTAGAAGAATCTGACCTCCAGGAGCATTATGGCAGCAAATTATAGCTTTAAACAGGGTTAATGTCTAAAAGTTGTTAATTTCTTTAGGATAAGCTGGTATATTAGTATTTCCCTTCTTGTAGATAATGCAAATTTGTTAAAATTGTACACAAAATGAACTTACATTCAAAATTGTAACACACCAGGAATTTCTTGGTGTATTTCTCAGCAAACTGAGAGACAAATCAAACTGTTCCTTGGTTGTGGAATGGTTTGCTATTTTATTGGATCAAATTGATTCCACTTCTTCCATTTCAAACAGTAAATTATGAAGAGTTTTTGATCTGTACTATAAAATTATAATAGCCATTGCAAGTTTTAAGTTTTGTGCTTGTGGTGGTGTATCACCAAGGAAAAGAAGCAGCCATTTTTCTGCTTTTTTTTTTTTTTAAGGTATAACAGCAATCATCTGGTAAGAAAATATGTTCACAGTAATTCATTGAATTATTTAAACATAGACTTAAAATACTGAACTGACTTTACTATTTGTGTATATTTTTCTTTTTATGGCTATTTCTCTCATGGCATTACGTCTGAAAGAAATTCAGATCTAGTTGCCCAAAGTGTGGAAGGGTGGGATTTTTTTTTTATTTTTTTTTTGCTAAGCATTTTTGTAGTAAAATAAATATACAATCACTATGTAGACAAATACATCCTGTTTCAGGAAACAGCTTAAGGGCTTGGTATTGAAATAGGCTGTGTTCAGTAGTTACAGATGCTTGACCTGGCAAAGTTCCAGGGTTGCTAGTATCTTTTACATTTAAAGGAATTTTGAATAGTTGAAAAGTCCATATTGACAAAGATGTTTGTCTAACACAGACCTTAGTGTCTGAGTGTAAATAACACTTACGCGGAAGATGCATGTTATCTGAGGATCAAATGAGTAAGTGCTAGAGCCATGGGAAAATAAGTTTTCATGTCTTCTCTTTGGAGCTAAACATACAGGAATTAAAAACTGTCCGCAGTACGAAAATTGTTCCCCTGCACCATAAAATATTTAGTTTTGAACAGTGTCTCAGTTGCTGATTATGTTCTAACACAATTCTGGTAGCATGGTTTACTTTCCGATTTTTCAGTTTTCAATATAAATGAATACACATTGTAGGACTTCATGTTTATTAAATTTGGTAGGGAGAAATCTTTAAAAAGTATCATGAAATCAGCTTGATCCTGAACCCTGCTGGGCTCTTAGCTTCAAAGATTCAAATAAATTAATTACTTTAGGTCAGAAAGCCTCTCGTGCAAACTCATACTTTGGAATAGGCCCCAGTTTGTTAGTTTTCTCACCTTTGGCATTTAAATCCAGTTATATCAATTTTTTTGTGGTTTTATACCAAATAAAGTTTGATGCAAAACATGGGGTCACTGCCAGCCAGAGATCAAAATAATCCTGCTAGTTATAAAGCAAAATAAAAGTTATTTTAGTAAACTGTAAAGCATTTAACATTATTTGACCTCGGAATTCCTCATCTCCCTCCTTCCTATGTTCACCCTCGTATACGTGAGTAAATATGAGTATATTGAGTAAAATGTTGGTAGTAAATGATCTTTTGACCACAGCCTGACCACTAGTGTAACAGGTGCCCATAACTCTTCAGCTTAATTTGTAACGTTACCAGCATGATATTATGAAGCCATGTAAATGTATAAAGTAATTTTCATTTGCTACTGTTTTCTCAAAGGTTATGTAGCCTTATAGCTACATACTTAAAGCTATCTTACTTACGCTTTGAAAATTTCTTAGTTTAACTTCTGAGCTTCTGACCTTGGTTTGGCTTTTTCTGTGAAGGTGTATTATGGCTGCCTTCTCAGTTGACTGACTCGTAGTTTGAGCCTCTCCAATTTCCTTCTGGAAGCTGCAGTATCCGTCCAGAAAATATGCTTGGTTTCATAAAGGCAAAGTGGGAATAAAAGGTATAACCATGTGCACATGATCTTTTCAGTCACCCAGTCCTTTTCCATTTCCCTCAGATTTTCATATCTCTGTTTCTAAAGAAGACAAGCCTGTTTCATAAAGGAACAAATGTCTAGTTTTGGAGGAAAAAAAAACATGTTCTCATAACGTTTGTGCTGTTATTTCATCTGAAGCCACATCTGTGCAGTGTGTGGCCTAATTCTTTTACAAAAGATCTAAGAAAGCAATTTTAAAAATGTGAAACTGCAATTAGAAGGGCTACAGTTGGGAAGCCTTGTTTATAACCCAAAATTGGGATTCCTGCAAGACGCTTAATAATAAAAAAATGAAGGAATGACTTCAGAAAACTACTTATCTTCGCACTTTTTAGATACGGCAAAACTTCAGACTTGAGTTTGCTTTTATCAGTTTGTTTTTTTGTTGGTTTTTTTTTTTTTTTAAGATAAAGGTAAAATATTTATTTTGGAATGAAGTTCTTAAAATGTAGAGCTAGGTGCAGCTGAGGTGGTTCAAGTTGATGCCTGTTCAACAAAAAAGAATTTTCTTCAAGCCGTGCTAATGTGGGGAACAATACAGGTTTGGGAGTAATTCCCTTCTCAGTTCTTGTTAAATATGCACCCACAACTTGTTACAAAATGAATTATAAAAGTTCTAATGCTGTTAAGATTTCTTAGTTTTGGTTAGATTTAGCAGATGATTGGGAACAGAAGTGAGACATGGCAAGAGGCTGTTGTATTCAGATTTCTTATGGGAAAATAGTGTTTTGCAAACTCGTTATTCTGCTAAGTTAGAGTTCAGAAAATGCCTAACCATTTTGGTCTTGTGATTATTGTTACAGTTCTTAATTCAGGCTCTGACATGGGTTGAGCCTGGGCTTTTTCAGCAGTGGAAAGAGTAAACATAGGCAGTGGAACTGCTTCTGTGACAGTTGCCCAAAGAATTGCTTAATAAGTGCAATGTTTAGTCCTGCCACATTTTTTATGCTTGACTCAAGTAAGGCATTGACTTTGATTTGAGAATAACTGCATGATACAGAATATAAAGGAAAGAAATGTCTGCAGTCTAACAACAAAATTTCAGTGTATATTCTCTGTAAACTTCTGAGCTTGACTGTTTTAGAAAAGCAGTATGGCTTTTCTATTAAAAAATTATCTGCTAAGGTGTCTTAGCCTAAAGTAGAGTGTGAGGAAAAGGTCTCTGAAATCATACTTGTTTATTCTGTTGCCTGAAAATAATTCTTCCTCTTGTCCCACTTGAGGGCTGTACAAGAAGCAGAAGGGGCTGATAGCAGAGCAGCACTTGCTTCCAAGTCAGTGTCTTCTGGGAAATGCAATATGAAGCAGCAGCTTTCAAGCCCCGCCAGCTCTTGTCAGATTTTGCCATATTGATATCTAATTTATTGCCCTCTTTTCGGGAAAGGCGATGTTCACAGCTGAAGTAATTACTGTCATGCTTCTTTAATAATTACGCAGAAGTCAAATTAGAGCTGATCATGAATCCTCTGACAAAATAGTTGTTCCGTTAGAGAATGTTAATTATTTGAAACCAGTCCTCCTTTTTAGGAATGTACATACCAGACTTGATGGGAAGTTTTTTTCTCTGGTCCGAAATGGAATTTCTAATCAAAGCCAAGCCTAGAATAGTGAAGAAAGAGTCTAGGGGTTTAAGGAGTCATAATAGGACAGAAGAAACGAAGCTTAGGACCCTATTCTGTTCCGTCGTTAACACTAGGCTAAAAATGATCCCTTTTCTGTCAATATCTTTGGTAAGTACAATTCTGCATTGTATCAGCAAATATATTTTGGCTGAGATAAGTAAACCACAACTGACTATGATGATGTCTCTTGTGATGTGAGAGAAAATTTTCAGATTTTTGGCCTGAATGGGACAGCAAAGTGTTTGAAAAGTTGGACTGTTCCTACCTAACACACTCCAGCCGTAGTCTTCATCTTACAGAAAAAAGCCCTAAGTAGGGTTCCATGTTTCAAAAAGATTTTGAACTTGGTGGCAGCCAAGCAAATCTGCTTTTGAAGACAGGCAGATTATTTCCCGTGCAGCCTTAATACAAACCATTAGGCAAATCATTTGGGCCACAAAAATGATCAGGGGTTTGGAGCACCTCTGCTACGAGGACAGGCTGAGGGAGCTGGGGTTGTTCAACCTGGAGAAGAGGAGGCTCCGGGGAGATCTAATAGCAGCCTTCCAGTACCTGAGGGGGGCCTGCAGGAAGGTGGGGAGAGCCTATTTACAAAGGCCTGTAGTGATAGGACGAGGGGAAATGGCTTTAAACTGGAGGGCAGCAGATTTAGATTGGAGATTAGGAACAAGTTCTTTACTATGAGGGTGGTGGAACATTGGACCAGATTGCCCAGGAAGGTGGTTGAGACCCTGGAGATATTCAAGGTGAGGCTGGATGAGGCCCTGGGCAACCTGGTCTAGTTGGGGGTGTCCCTGCTGACTGTGGGGAGGTCGGACTAGATGACCTTTGGAGGTCCCTTCCAGCCCAGACCATTCTGTGATTCTAGGATTCTAAAACCCTTAGACATTTACTGTACTTAGTGCAAATGTTTTTATCTGACTTTTTATTGGAAGAACCTCAGAACAAAGAGGTGAAACACAAAATGTATGTAAAGATACGTGTGTGTGTGTGTATAAAGATGCAGTACCCTCCAAGAATATAGTATCTTCATGTTAAAAAAAAAAAAAAAAAAAAAAAAACAATTCACCTTAGCTTGTAGTTGCTTTGGTAGCTGAAGGAATGACTCGGGATGCAGGCTTGGTAGTTATCTTCAGGCCTTCAGATTTGTTTAAGGTAGGAGGAGCTTGGTAGCAAGTGCTACATTTTAGGATGTTGAAAGCTCATACATGTCTCCTTCAACTGTTTCTGAAGAAAAAAAAAAAAAAAAAAAAAAGCTAACTTGACCCTTAGCTTGTAGTTGCTTTGGTAGCTGAAGGAATGACTCGGGATGCAGGCTTGGTAGTTATCTTCAGGCCTTCAGATTTGTTTAAGGTAGGAGGAGCTTGGTAGCAAGTGCTACATTTTAGGATGTTGAAAGCTCATACATGTCTCCTTCAACTGTTTCTGAAGATCTGAAAGCTGCGACCGGTGTTACTGAAGAGAATTTCCTGCAGTCTTCAGCCTGGGACTTAAAGTGTTTAATACTGGTATAGGTATTTCAGTTGAGGTGTGAGAGAAATTAATCGCCTTTTTCTTATCTTGCCTGAATAGTTGCCATCGGACCACTTCCACGCCCCTTGAAGAACTGGTTTTTTTCCATATAATTTATTCCTCTTCTGAGTGGAAATTGCTATTCTGCCATAGGGTGGCTAAAACAAGCTGAAGTGGGGTTTTTTTCAGATACAGTGCTGGGAGAGCATCAGCTGTCTGCAAGGACAGCCATGCCTCCTTGTGCTGCGGCTGCCCTCACTGCAAGGCTGTACCTGGGAGCTGTTGGGGTCAGCAGTGGTGAGAGGCAGAAGAGGAGCAGCTGCCTCATGAGGGAGCTTTTCCAAGTTCCAGAGCCCTGAGGAAAGATGAAAAGCCATGGTTCAACAGATAACATGAGATTCTGTGTTGGGCTTGGGTCTTCTTCCCCAAAGAGAGCCACTGTGGATGTTTGAAATACCTGTGCTCAGTTCTGACAACTCATCCTCAGTTGAGGGTAAGATGCTGGCAGATGTGATTAAGCTTGGTGTCCAAGGGAGAGGAGCCTTGAGCCCGAGGCCAGGATTGAACCTGAAATATGGAGACCTTGCTAATCCTGTCACTGTGGAGTAACTAATTTCTGACAAGTCTGCTACATGCAAGTATCTCAGGTGGAGTCATTGCTGTATCTGAGGCTTGTGAAAGACTGTCTTTGTTCTCCTTTCATACCTGTCTGAAAACCACCTTCTTTTTCAAAAGTAGTGAAACAACACAATGTGTTGTGCTGGCAATCAGTGTGATAAACAAAGGAAAAATTTCTAGTCAAATGTTAAAAAAAGACAGAACAACCAACAACAGAAGCTGATTGAAACTTTCCAGAGTTTTTGAGGGGGTTCTTAGCGAGTGAAAACAGTAAGAGAAAGCTGGAAAAAAAAAAAAGTAATGTTAAAAGGTTGGTTGGGTTTTTTTAACAGTGTTTCATGCTGTTTCAGTTAAGGCACTGATTTTTAAAATAACCAGACCGGTAAGTCTAGTCAGTCAAATGGCAAGGTTTTCAACTTTTTTCTTAGAACCCTCAGAAATCAGTTATTAAAACTATATTAATACACAGTCAAGCATTGTGATCTTGGTAAACAACAGATTTATGATTGCTTAAGCAATTGCAAGCCATCTGCATATGTTTTATCCAAGCCTACTTGCATGTTACTGTTTGCACTTGCAAAAATACTGTGTACTTTTGTTATCAGACAAAAATCCTATTAAGTGTTCAGAAAAAAACATAATTAATACTGACAACTGGAAATCTAACCTTTCCTAATTTTGAAGACTTGTCTTTCTAGTTTAAATGGGTTAACATTTATACATTTGGGTTAACATTATATACATTTATAATTGTTTTCTTTTGTTTCAAGGGGAGAGTATTGACACTTTTACTGAAAAATATTCAGGCCTTTGCTCAGTAGTATTTTGAAATGGAAGTTTTCACTTCTAGAACACTTTTAAAACTATGTTCCCTAGCTTCAGCACTTTTATTTTGACATAAGAACTGGCAAGAAATAAATGTATGTTGGAGATCAGAAAGTTCCTACTATTGGAAAAATGAGAAGTTGGAACAGCCTTCCAGTCAGAAAAATAAGAGCAAAAGGTCGCTTTTCTATGGAATTTGTTTACCCTGAAAAATATGATGTAGTTGCCAGCAGTAGATAGGAATCGATTCAGCAATCCTGTACCCTGTACTCTGAACAGAAGCAGAGCGCTCGCTGCTGTTACTTTAGCAGAGCATTGTGTTGCCCCGTGTGTATCAGTCCAATTCTTAGGGCATATGTTTGGACCGCATCTCAACACATGCTCTAGATTGCACCACTGTACTGACCTCCTCTCAGACAGGGATTAACCGTCTGAGCTGACTGTGCAAAGATGCCTAGACTAGGTACCAGATAGGGGTTTAATGAGTTCTTTCCTTTCGATTTCTGCCCCTCTGATGTCCTCCAGGAGCTTTAAAGATCTATTAAAAAATAATTTTTGAGTTTTTTATTTGTAAACAGGCATCAGACTCAAGCCATTGATCATTAAACATGTTTCCTGTAGAAAGCATATTTTCTTCAACAATTTTGAAGCTAGCTGCTATGAGTTGGCCCTCTGTGTATATGGACATGGCTTAGAAAAGTCTGTTTCAGACAAAGGCAACAGCGGTATCCAAAGAGCTACAAACCAAATAAGAATAAAACCGGCATCAACATCAGCACTGCTGTGCTGTGCTGCCTTGTAGCTGGGCTGAAAGGAAAAGCTGGGAGTGATCTGTTGCCACTCTCTGCTGCTGAAACTGTAGTTGAGGTGCTACTTGCATAAAGCTGATGTTAAATCTGTGATAAGGCAGCACATATTTGCCAAAGGAGTATTGTGAGGCATGAGGTGGTGGCACAAGTTTCTTTTATGCCTCTAAACATTTGCAGCTCCCATTGACTTTAGAAGTCTGAGTCATGCTTAAGTAACACCAAAACTGACCTTAACTTTGCAAACTTCAATTGAGCTTGGACAAGTGGTATCTACACAAGAAGATAAAATTTCCTCACTGTTAAGCTTCCATGGTACTTTTGTGGAGTTGGTGTTTGAAAGCAGGAGTAACAGGTTCTTTATGGAACTCCTGATAACACCACAGTATTTTGTGAACAGGACTGGGCGGACATATCTTAAAATCACGGGTGTACTTCATGTGCTGTGGGTGGGAAATGTAAGTTATTAGCGCCAGTAATTCATGTAGAAAGCTCTATCTTAAACTACATCTAAAAAACAGGATGTTTTTCTACCTCAAGAGTCCAGCTTTAATTTTGGGGAGGGAAACAAACCTTCCTCTTATAATCTCTTCATGGCTAGTTCCAAATTTCCCTGAATTGTTTATTGACCAGTAAAAAAGAACATTTGCAGTAAAAAGACCTAGGATTAGTTCCATAGTGCAGTAAAGTCCCTACACCAGCGGTACAGCAAAAGAGGTGCTCATACTCTTACTGGTTCTTGAGTGTCTTAGTCTTTATATGTTGGTGGATACAGTTGATAGTGCATATTGTTATGCTAAATATTTCCAGTATTGATAATTATACACTTGCTTTTGGAGAATTTATTAACTTTTTAATTGAAAAGAAAGTATATTGAGTGTAAAAATACATCAGATTAAAGGAGAATATTAAATCCCCATAAACTGCCAACACAATTTTTAAAATTACTTTATTTCTCAAACTGCATTGTGAAATGTCAATGGTAAGGGCACTGATCTTGATCATATTCCCCTTCAAGCATGTCGTGCATTATTATTTCAGGGGCTAAGTTTCTAACATACACCAGAGGGGGATCTTTCCGTTCTCATTTCAGCTGAGCAATACCTGTGCGGCAATTTTGGCTTTGTTGGCTTTTTTGATGATCAGGTGAGCACTGCATGACATTTCCTGACTTACTGGTACATTAATCCACTTACAGAAAGACTGCCAGATTAGCTACAAATGTATAAAATGGTGAGCCCGTGAAAGCCCTTGTGGTTCTCTTAGACCATAAAATGAGTAAAGCTGACTAACTAAAGTAAATTTAGTGTAGCAGCAGTCTATGAATTGCCTAGTGCAATACCAGTTGTTCTTGCACGGTTTTTTGGTCCAAATGAACAAACCTTTGTATTGCTATCATCAGGTTTCCTTAGAGTGCCGTGGTTTTCTGATGTGTATGTGGTTGTGGTTTTGTAGCCCTTTCTAGATTAGGCAGCTATTTTATGGTTGTTTATGTTCATGGAAGATTTAATTACCATTGTGCTTACTTGAAATCCCATATTCTTGTCAGCTTGAATTTCTCAGTTAAAAATGTAAAATGCATGTTATCAGTGAGCCATAGTCCTTAAACAGTTCAGTGGAAGAAAAGATTCCTTATCATGGTTAGCAATTCATAGATAGAAACATGTGAGGAAACACACTGGCTGAGAATTATCTTCCTTTTACCGGTGAGCAGTCATAAATTTCAAATCAGAAAAGCTCTGCATGTCTTGGTAGAGAGCTGATACCATGATTACACATCCCAGTGCATGTTTTAGACATGCCCAAGATTTATTAGTGTGTGGGTCAGAGCTGATATGTGCAAAGAGGCAGTGCCTGCTACCCTGTGCTCCTGCAGAACAAAGCTGGTGTTCCCAGTGGGCATTTCACTGCTGAGCAGCTGGGGAGGAAGAGGCACTTCCATCTGACCTCCTGGTGTGACAGCGCTAGCATCTGCGGGCCATTCATGGTGGAATTCCAGCATTTCAACAAATACGTGACATTTTCCATTATTGCCTGTAGCAATCTCTTATCAACTATATTCTCACTCTAGTCATTTTTCTGGTAACTGATAGGAGAAAAACTTTAGAAAAACATCTTGAACAATATTATTAACAATACAGTTGATTCACTGCAAAGAATTAACATTTAGAATAGAAAAGAGAAATTGTATGGATGATGGTTCTTTTTTTTTTTTTAGTCTAAGCTCAATGTCAAGCATTACACCCCTCAACATTTGCTTTTAGCAACATGTAGGTTGCATCCCGTACTCTCCAGTTCCGCTGTGAGAAAACTGCAAGTATGATTCTTTAAAAAAAAAATAATAAATTTAAACTGTACTAGAATACTTATATTTGTAAAAGTGTGTTCTACTTAGACTGTTGTAGCATCTCCCATGTTGTTTAAATGGAGCTTTGTAAAAATCCTTTTGATTTACACTTTGCTGGAACCTGCTACCTTATATAATTTTTTTCTGCAAAATGTTGCAAGTCTTTGTGCTAAGAGGCAGTTTAAAGTTTAAGAGTTTTCAAGTCCCTGTTGAAGTATGGGACTTGTGAAGTATTGTGAACAGGGAAACACAGAATTCTGTTTTATGTAGCCATGACATAAGAAGCTGGAGCAGCATAGTGTTTCCCTCTTACTCTACCAGAAGATGACTCAGATAAAGAAAATGAATGTTCTGTTGTGTTTCAATGAAAATTGTCATAGATCCTGTATAATCAAAAATAATGGGAAAGGTGTTCTCTGTCAAACCTGACTGTAGCCTGCAAGTTAATTGTTTTTTTTTCTTTCAAATATACACAGCTGAGATTGAATACTGAAGCATGTCCATCCCCACCTGGCTCTGGAATTTTCTGCTTGGTCAATCTCTCTTCTTGCTTTTTTTTCCCCCCAAATCACGGCATAGGAGAGATGTATGGGACCAAAGGAAAAGACAGATATTTCAAAGCTTCCATCTTTTCCTTCCACTGCACTTTTTACAGTTTCTTGGGCCACAGCTGAGTTGATATTGATGTGTTTTATAGACATAAAATATGAGCTATTGGCTTTTAGCATGCATGTTGGCTGCATATGTTTTTGCTGTACTATACAAAAACTGGCTTGGTTTAAATTTCTGTGGTGCTTTGGGTGTGAGAGAGTCATATCAGGATATTTGCACTTCCTTTTGGAGGATTTCTTCTCTTCCTGAAGCCTTGAGTGATTCGGTTGAGAGTGAGCCAATGATTATGCTCAGCATAAGGCGATGAAAGGCAGGAGTTTGTAGCCATTGTGAAGTAAAGAAATGGAAAAAGTTGCTGTTTCTCAGAAAGCCTTTATTGCCACCAGAGCATTGTCACTCAGATATTAGCCTTAAGACTGCTGACCTTTGAGAAAAATTGCTCAACAATCCCTGAAAATAATTGGGAGGAAAAATTAGCAAATAATGATACCAAGGCAGGAAGGAAAAAAAAAATTGCAATTGTCCTTCATCCGGGTAAGGAGATAGTAACATGAGTCTTCAGATAGGCATCAGATTTTGCATCAGTTCTTAGATTATCACATTTCCCAGAATGTTCAAAAGGAATTTCTATCCTGGGGTGTTTAGATGAGTGTTTTTGAGTCTGATGGAGTAGACTGATGAAGTCTAGACTGATAAGATAGGATGATTTTTTAAATTTTGTGTGTGTATGCATGCTATGGTTCAGGTTCTCTTAGAAGAAAATAGACTTTTTTATGTATGAATAACAGCATAGTGGCAATGTATCCACTCTCAGAAGTACGTTAATTTATCTGCAGTGTTTGGCAGTTTTCTCTGAGTTTTTGACGAAGTATTTTTAGCTTATTTTTCAAAGATGGCTTACTAGCTGGGAAGGGAAAACAGGTATAAAACATGGATTCAAAAGAAACTTAAAAATATGTAGACGTTTGCAATTCACATTTGAACACTGACAGGTAATAATTTACTCCATCTCACAGGACTGGCTCGTGTGATGAGTATTCAGTGCAGTCTTTTTTTTTAATCTTATATTAATATACTGAGATTATGAAAGGTGTGGGCCATGTTACATATTGCCCAAAGTCACCAGTATTCATGTTCTCAAGAATTTTGACAAGAGCAGACAGCAGAAAGCTTACTGCAGCAGCAGATCAGCTTGCAAAACTGGGATTCAGCATAACTGAGGAACTGGAAAGCTTGCAGAAAACCCGCTGAAACATCATACTTGAATCTTCATATCAATGTAGAGGAATTTTGTGCACAGTAAAACCTACAAGCCCATGTACAATTTTGGACAGTATTGTGAAGAGCACATTTTTCTTTAGGATAAAGAGTCCTTGTTTATTCACTTTTTGCATTAAATTAATCTCTGGCTCCTTTTTAAGCCTCTGGGTTTTATTTCAGAATATAACATATTCATTTTAATGGTCCTTTCTGTGTGAAATCTGAGTTAATTATAGATGACTATAAATATCTTCTGTCTTAAAAAAAAGGTTAAGAGATAAAGGGTCCTGGAGAGTTATAGATAAAGCTAGATGGTAGGAAACAAAAGTTATAGAGGGATGTTTAGGAGGCAACAGTCTTTGATAGCAAAAGAGGGTGGTGGGCCTAGAGGGAACACAAAGATTGTAGGCACTTGAATGGTATTAAGCGTTGATGGAAGAACTACATCCAAAAGATGGACTGGAGATCACTGGAGACAAGCTGAAACATTTTCTAGGAGTTGTTTCACTTCCATCAAGCTGCTAAATTTGCTAAGCCTCTGTATATCTCTGTAAGTCTGGTAGCTGACCTCACAAAGTTTTCTGTATGTGACTACATATTCTTAAGGCTTTTTCTCCCTTCTGTAAGGAACTGCA
Source organism: Calidris pugnax (assembly GCF_001431845.1). Classification (NCBI taxonomy): domain Eukaryota; kingdom Metazoa; phylum Chordata; class Aves; order Charadriiformes; family Scolopacidae; genus Calidris; species Calidris pugnax. The sequence continues at coordinate 12,234,247 of NW_015094508.1, read as the reverse complement.
AAGTGCTAAGAATTGTGCCAATGAGAGGACTACTTTTCAGGCTTTGAACAAAACAGTTTTATTCTGATGAGTGTCAGATGAGTGGGGTACATATTCTTGGTCTCTCCTATTGTATTTCCAAAAGTTTTGTCTAATGCATTGTGTTACTCATTTGGGACCACATTACAAAGCGTTGATTCAGTATATTTTTTAGGCTTGACACCACATTAGAAAGCTATTTTCCAGTACAAATTATTCAATACAAAACCAGCAAAGGAAGTTTTATTTAATGGGTTGTACAAAGCATTTAATTGGTTTTGAAAAGTATGTGGCTACTGAATCTGGAACCACTTTCAAATATATATTTCTTTGTCTTTTGGGGATATTTATCTACTTTTAATAAGAAGTCTTTTTTTTTTTTAAATTATTTGGTCTTATTCCAGAAAGTCAGACTTTTGCTCTTCAAAGGTTAAAGATTAAAGAAAAAATGCTAGAGGCAAAATTATACAAAGGTTCTTTTGTAGCCCTGAAAAATAAAAGGCTTCATTTCAGCAGTACTGGAAAAGTTTTAGAAGTTGAAACTTCTTTTTTTTTTTAATATACAGCTTTATTTGAAATATGCTGATATTTAGCCAGCCAGAACTGAATGCAGCAGGAACTCCTGCCACAGCCTCCTTGGCCTTCCGCAATAAGGCCAGAGCACTGTGGCCCCTGAGCTCACAGATGGTGATTGTACCACGCCATCGTATTTTCTTCCACTTGAGATGTCTGTGACTAAATCTCTTTTCATAAAAGAAGACTGTATAATCTTGCAGTGACATTATCACAACTGAAGCAAAAAATTCTTCCATTTGCTGGACCAGCAAAGGATCCACTTTCACATACATGAGCCGTGATTTCACAAATAGCATTTTTATAGGTATGTCTTTGCAAGCAGATGCATGTTTAAACTTCGCTTGCTACCAGTCAGATGCAGTTGAGCCCTGAACCCAAATCCATTGCGTTGATGCAGCTGAAAGATCCAGCTTTCAGGAGGTTTTATTTGCTGAGGCTCAGTGCTGCACTTCCTGAAGGTCACAGCTTGTTCTCTGCTACTGGCTTGATTCCACCAAGCTGAGAGCAGCAGCACAGGCTTGCACATGTCAATATCCAGTGGTACCAATTTCCTCAAGTGAAGGAGTTTTCCCCTTGCAGAGGATGATATTATTTGCCCCCGCATTGAAAATAAGCTCTTGTGGGAGGCCAAGCCAATGCTCCCAGTCCTGCTCTCCTCACCAGGTGACTGTCACCAGCATCCCAAATGCTGCCTTTTATGCTGTTTGCTTCATACATTTTCTAAGATCCCAACGGTGGCAGGTAGTCTTTTGCAGTATCAGCATAAAATAAATTTAAAGGCAATCAGTTATTGCTTTATAAACTAGGACACTCTTCTTGATATCACTTAGCTTTCAGTTCATCTTGATCAGATGCACTCTTCTGTGTTGCTGTATTGCACTCCTGTGTTGTTTGCAGGGCTTTAAAAAAGCCTTACAACATCATACAACATCATTGGTTGTAATATGTGCTGTACAAGATGTTAAAGCAATTCTTTTTTCTTTTTCTTTTCTTTTCTAATTTTTTGCAAGTGGTCCAGGTATAGTAGAACTGCATAAAAAATTTTAAACTTATTTCAAACTTCAGCTTAAATTTCTCTATCCTCTTTTATTTTCCAGGGTAGAGACTGTCTGATTATTTTTTTTCTGCTGATAACTTTTTTTTTAGTTTCTCAGTATTTTCCAGTTGTGCATACTTTTGCAAGCCATTTCTAGTTGTTTTCTGTCCTCCTTGATTGTACTTAGACCTGCTTTGTTTAAGTCTCTTCTTGCAAAATGCGGAGGAATTAATAAGGACACCTGAAATGCTATAGCAGTAAGTGTGAAATGGAATACAAATAACACTTTGACCACATTCTAGTGGGGAGAGGTGTGTGGCCAATGTGCAAACCCTGTTCAATGCTAAGTGCAAATGTGTCTGTTCCCATTTTTGTAAAAAAAAGAAATTATTTCTCAGAATAACTGCCATTTATAAAGGTTGCAATTGTTATTTGCTACAGAGCATACACAGATAAAATACCCTGACTGAGTTTACTGTGTTCTCTCAGCTAAAGCAGTCTTTGTGATGTCATTCATTGTGGGTGATTTGTGGTGATCTATTTTTCATCAGTAAAGAGATAAGTATCTGTTCTAGGAAAACAAGGGTGCTTGTTCTGCAGTTCCCTGTTTGCAAAGGTTCAAGTGGCCAGGCAATATGCAGGTAGACAAGTGCCAGGGAAATCTACTTTTCCACAGTTTAGAGGCAGAACAACCAGGCAGACAGCACAAACGTTTGGTTAAAAGATCTCATTAAATGAAACAGAAAAAAATTTATTAGTGGCTACTGGACAAGTATGAGCTACTACTCTAGGTTCGTAATAGAAATAATATTTGGGTTGTTGTCTTGGTGACTGAGTGTTAACCTTTCACGTGTAGGTACAAACTGTGCTCAGCAAAGAATGCCGCGTGCATCAGCTAGTGCTGTCTCCTCGGTTTAAATTGGTAGTCAGTGGGACACTGTCCCAGGTTTTCTACAGTACCTCCTTTCTTGTACAACATGAAGTTAAAAGCCGGAACTTCAGCTTTATCCGTTGATAAACATTTAGATTCTGCATTTCTGATCGGTGCTTTGATCTATATTTTTAGTCATTCTGTTAACACAGCATGAAGTAATTAAAAATCATAAATTTACCTACATTGTGACTAAGTGTATAGTCTAATACTACGTACCTTACAAAAAATTTGTTTTCTCCTTAATCCCCATAACTCTCATAAGAATCCTTTCCAGTTTCTCTGTAGCTCTTCTTTTTCCACTGCTTCTGCCAGTAGTCTTTTTAATTTATATACACATTTGCTAGAAACAGATGAGAATGCGTGCATCTTGGACAGAAATTGGAAGTTTGGGAGTGTGCAAGCTAGATATTATTATTAATATAAAGTATTAATTTTCACAGTCACAGTCAGTGAAATTTTTAAATATTCTGAATCATCAGCTCCTGTACAATATTCTATATACTGAAAAATGAAACAAAATGCAAAAGCCAGGTTTCCATAAGTCAGTAGATTGTTGTTAGTTAACAGTATAATGTGGGTCACCATAAACTCCACTTGTCCATTTACCATCTGCCGATTTTAACATATCTTTGGCTAGTAAGATTTCCTTTTACAAAATCTGTGGAAAATGTAATAAGATATCTTTAAATCTGTTAATTATTTGTAAGTTAATTTTACACTGCTTATCATGGCCCTTACTTTTATGCAAAAACATTATGCTCATGATGTTTCATAGCACATGGAAGACACAGAAGGTCATGTAATACATTTGCATATTAAATTATGCCACACAGTTCATGTGTGAAGTGAAACTTCAAAGCATCTGATTTCTGGCTACAATAGAATGGGAAGATGAGAGAGCAAAAGGATGGCCATACTGGTTCAAGTCAAGACTGTGTTTTGCCCAGTATCATGTCTCAGGAGTACGTGTAAGCCAATAGCTAGAGACAAAAGATGACCGAGCAAGCATATATAATATTCCTCTTCCAGTTTCCAAGTATTTCCAGCTGAGGGGATTTCCTGAACCAGATGTGCATTCTGTATGGTTTGTAACCTGCAGTGGTTTTGTCTTCCATTAATTTATTCGGTTACCCATTGAATACATAACATTTAGTATCCAAAACGTCCTTTGTAGACAAGGTCTACAGGTCTATTCCCTGCTGTGTGGAGTCACCTCCTTTTTACTTCTGACCAGTATGACCTATGTAGCTTCTTTTGATTCCTCTAGGTTTATTTTTCTTTTAGAAGAACACTTATTATTATTGCTGGTTTTAATTTGACCTCACTCAGAAGCACAAGGATTTGGGGGGGTTAGTAGCAAATAGCTGGCATTTTTTTGTCTTCTAGTTTGCTTGGTATAGCATTTCACATTTTCAAACTTTCTGTTGCAGCTATGAGGATTGGAAGTGTATTCCTTAAAATTATGAGATTTGAGTATATTGCATAACAGATTCAGGAAACTTCAAGCCCATTTAGGATAGTGAATACACAGTAAAAATCACAGTAGTTGTCCTGAAGAAATTCCTTGTCTGTCAGAGAACAACGGAATGATGATAGAGGGTGTCGTGATACTGCGTACAGAGCACAGAGTGTACATGTAACCTTCAGTAGCTTTAGGAGTAAGTAAATGGGAAGAGATGAACTGGAATCTGTGACCTGTAATATTTTATATCATAATATGTTTCAAATATCATCGTAAGGTGAAAAACCCTATGCCTCTGAAGACCTCTAGAATGATGTTCTGTCCACCTTACTCAGGGGCTAAAGGAAACAGACCTCTGAAGAACTTTAAGAAGAAAGTCACCATGGATAGATTTTGCATCTATCTTTCTTCTCCAACTAAATAATGAACTTAGACACTTACTTTAGCAGGTGGTCTCATTAGAACCGTTTCATTGTCTAGGAGTTAGGTTGGAAGTCTAAATGACGTGATCTGAATCCCACCCATGGTGCCAAAAATAATTGTAACAATTATTTTTACTCTGAAATTTAACAAAAGAAAATTTGAACCATTGATAACTTGACCAAGTTTTTAAAAATCAATTTTGTTGATTTTACTTATGCTTTGATGACAGAGAGTAGGGAAGGAAAACACCTATTACACATGAACAGGCATGGCAGAATTTCTTTAAACATGAACATTTAAGGAAGACAAAAGATACATGAGTTACTTCTCTGACAAATTATTTCCTGTCAGAATCATCAGCCATGACCTTTTTCTTACTGCTTCCAGTCAACCTTCTCTGAGGAACAAAAGTAAACTTGGTTTTAATTTGTTCACTTCTTTATATTTCCTGACTCTGACTGGAAGAAGAAAAGCTAAAATAACACAAATGAAGCTTTTCCTCTTTTGCTGTCCAGTGAGACTGGAAACGCCTACCGAGTGATAAATAGTCTTTTGTGACAATTTTACTACATTAAGCAGGAAATAAGATGCTGAGAGAGAGGGATTAGCATTGACCACTTGGGAGCTTAATTATAGTAACAAGCTTTCTATGAGAATATCATCTTCTCAGGAGTAAGTAATACAGATGTATTTCAGTAACTGGAAGTTATTTAGATGCTTTGACATGCAGCAAGTATTATGAATTCGGGTATTTTTATGTAGCTGCTAAATGTCAGCAAATGAGCATGAAATGCTTCTTTGAAATTAAATTAGTTGTGTACAATTGTGTTTCTAAGTAGCCTTGATGTTCTACAAATTCAAGTAATTTGGCTCTTGTGTATTAAATACCCAGCTCTGCAGCAGCAGTCAGTGGTTGTTATTGAAACTGATTTCAACGGGACAAAGATGGAAGAGACTACTATAAGAAGTAAAAAATAAAGAAAATATTAAAGCCTTATTTTTATACATAAATAATAATTTTGGCTTCTTAATGAGCCTCTTTGTGGATTACAATTATCACTAAAAGCTGGAGTTTTCACCCTATTCACCTAATTTTTCTGAGACCTGCTATAAAGACATATTTTTACAGTATTTTTCCTGATGATGATCACTGAACTTTAGGGTATGGGAAATTACTCTGAAGAAGCATCTGCTGTCATGACTGATCTCATCATAGTCCAACAACACTGGTGTAGAACAACTTTTCCTGAGTGGATAAATGTTGGATTTCTGCAAATAGTCACATACAAGTACTTTTGAGATAACAGCATCTGTTTGCATTGAAAATTTATTCTGTTCTTTTCCGAATATGAAAGGTTGACAGGTACTCTAAAATAGAATTAAGATAAAACTATATGGGGTTTTTTCTCTAATATAGTCTAAAATTAAATACATCTGAAAGCTTTTCCTCGTTCTTTTCCTATGTGTGTCTTGTACAAAAAGTTGAGAATTATTTAATTCTGAAATTTATGAAAACATGAGAACTGCTAACTTGAATGATAGAAGGAACGTTTAAAGTTCTTACATTAGAAATGAGTGGAGTTAAAAGGAGTAGAAATAGCTAAAATTTTGTTTTATTTACTATTAAAGATAATAATGTTTTTCTAAATGTTATTTGAATCATGATTTACAAATGAATGATGGAATTTGCAAAATAGAAGTCCAGTTGCTAACATCTCTGAATTTAGCTGCATATGTATGTGTGAGGAAGTACATCGTAAATCTCTTACCAGCTGTGATAAATATGCCCAAAATGCAACCTTCAATTCCTGTCTTGTAACCTCAGTTAAGTCATGATTGAACCTTGATTTCTTAAAAGTCTTGTGTTTTATGTGTATTACTACATATTACTTTTTTTTAAAGCTCTCTTTCACCTCATCGACTCTTCCAATGTTGACGTGAAAAATGCAATGACCTTCAGCGGGCCTCTGGAAGACATGTTCGGGTACACAGTCCAACAGTATGAAAATGAGGAAGGGAAATGGTAAGCCTTTTTTCTTTTCTTACATGGAAACTCCAAATTATCAGGTTTTCAGTTACTCAGGTGCTATACTATTGTTTGTAAGTATGCCCCGTATATAAGGGTTGGATTCTGACGGTCGTATTTCTTAAACTAATGCACCATCCTAAGGACACCTGGAAAGATTGGGAGACTGGAAATTATATCTACATTTATTTCCTCAAAAACATAAATGAGTTCACAAAGTGGGTAAATTTCCTTGTTGATGAAGCTGATAAAGTTTTGTGTTATGCCTGAGCCCTCTTTTTCCATTTACTGATTAAAATAATTATTTATCTTTTCCTTGTGTTAATGTGATACTGTGGCAATGAAATTGTTCCTGTTTTGCCTAACTAATCTATACTATGCATTTTTTTAACTGGTGGAAAGATTTCCCTGTCAAAATATTCATTAATACGGTATTCTGCCTTCCCTTTTGAAAGGCTAATTCTGTCTTGCAATTGGTAATATATTTGCATTTGGGACTTGGAGCTTTCTTCTTAATCTGTCTTTTCCTTCTGGTTGTTTTCCTGATTTAGAAGATGCATTTTGGTGTGCTTATTCTTACTGGTTTCATTGCTTCTCGGTCTTTTAATAAACACCTACTGATTTTTTTCCCTTGTAAGAACAACAAACTTCATAGGCTAACCACCGGGCGGGAGGACTGAAATAACAATGGAATGGTGACAGGTTTGGGAATCCTGAGGCCTCCGTCATACTTTACAGGTTGCTCTGCTTTTTCCCAGAGCGCTGCCAGTAATTTGACAGTCTTGGTAAACCGAGGGACTCCCATGGGCAGCCGGGGACGAGAGGCACGTAGCTGGGTGGCAGCTGGGTCAGACTGTTCTGTGCTGCCTGAACAGTGGCTCCCGCAAGCACCGGGGCTGTCTGGCTCCCAGAGTCTGTCCACACTGCAACACAACATTCTCCATTAGCCGTAGAGGATGTTGGCGGAAATGAAATTGCAGAGTGTGCTTTTGTACATGCTAGATCTTGATTACCCAGGTTGTAGGATGTTTAAATATACATCTGCATGAGGGTCGTGGGAGACTGATAATGAACTTCTTTGAGCTAATTTTGACCTTCAGGAAACGGTATCCATTCTAGGAGCTGGGATTTTGCAAAGTAAGCTGTATCATTGTAAACTGTCCTGAAGCCTTTCAACAGCAAAAAATTATACGAGCTGGAAATGGCAACTCTTGCAGTAGCTGAAGGAAGACAGGAATCTAAACTGGTGTGACAGGTCTGAACATCTCTGAAATTAAACTCCAGAACTGCTCAACAATTGTCAAGCTTTCAAGCTGCTGTCAGTGTAGCAACATCCAGAGCAGGAAATCTGTGGGTTGACAGTTAAAAATAAATATGCAAAGCAGAGTAGTAGTGCTTTATCAACAGCTATAACTCTACCTAGGTACCACAGATAAAGCCTTTCAGCAGCGGATGTTCTGTAAACCTGACTGCGGTTGTTTCTCCATAAAACTGAGGTCCACTAAAAATAACCCTGTATAAAAAGACAAAAGAGACTTCCAGGCCACTTCTCTCTGTTCATGGGGCTTGCTTTTTCTGAGAAAAGAACAGTGTGGGGCATTATCATGCTAAGCATTGATTACCTCCCATGGGATATCAGGTACACTCAGCTTCTCTGCAGTTAAATGAAAGTCAAGGATGAGGGGCTGTGGTGCCTGCTTCTAAATTTTGGTATTCAAAATACATACATTATAGCATATAGTTTGAAAGAGCAGTCAGATCTGGTATGTAATTCGAGCATTTTATTTTGCTTGAGAATTAATTAATTTATTATTCATGAAAATATCTTAATGGGTCACAATGAGCTGTTCTGGTATGGGTTTTTTAGAAGCTGGATTGAATACTGGGTTTAAATTCTCCTTTCTGTCATTTTTAAATCTGTGGGCTACATTTTATCTATTATGTCATTCTATTCAAATATCTTCTGCCTGGACTTATTAATTTATGATTAAAGATTGAAATGGCTCTCTCAATAGTTCTTCACAATCATCTAAGTGACCAGGAGAAAATCTTACTGAACTATTACTCCTAATGGGAGGATTTCTGTTTCCAGTGTGTGTTGTGAATTCTAATTTAATCCAAGTTCTTCCTTACATATTTAATGGAGCTGGTTGTTATCTGCCGTGTAATGCTAGGCTATTTAGTGTACCTAATGAAGATCTGAGAGGAAAAAGAGTATCCATGTCAAAACAGCATTTCCTGCTGAAAACTGCATTTAGGAATGGATGCTATTTGTGGTGCTTACAAAGTACTATGTGAGAATAGTGATTTTTGATCACACCAAATTCTGAAAAGAAATGCAAAGCATAAAAATCCTTAACATTTTAAAAATGTGAAATTTCTTTCAATAACCCTTTTAATAACATTATTTTTCATTAATGACCAGTGTATTTTACACTGCTGGCTCACATTACTTCAGACTGAATTCTTCTTAGGCATGCTTGTGAGTCTTTCCTTTGGTCTTTCAGCATTGAAAATACATTTTCTTCTAAATACATTGAAGATCAACAAGGTATTAAATTAAACTGATATCTCCTTCTGTATTACTTTTAATACTTGCCATCCACCCAGAAATATTGCTTTTATTTTCCACTGGAAGGTTTTAAAATCTTATTCTATTGTTGAATTTGGTATATAGGCACATTTCATTTCTGTGTCCTTATTAAAGAGAAGACAGAATGGCTGCCTTTCCTTGTATCTGAACTAGTAAATAGGTGCATTTCTTGCTCTCCATCCTGTACTCTTTGTACAGAGTTTGCTGCAGCTGCACTCTCTGTAAGTTTTATTTGCTGACTTTTGTGCCTTTTAAGAAGCAACAAATTTCAAGTAACTTATTTCATTTGCAGGGTGCTTATTGGTTCACCTTTAGTTGGCCAACCTGAGAAAAGAACAGGAGATGTATACAAATGCCCTGTAGGAAGGGAGAGCCAATCACCCTGCATGAAACTGAACTTACCAGGTATGAAAGAATATATAGCTATGTCCCGTGGAGGAATAATAGAGGTCAGAACTTAGGAGCTTGTTAACTAATGAACATGCAGTAGAACTGTTTCTGTAGAGAAAATTTCTTTAGGACTCCAGAGATAAATGTGAAGGAAGTGGTGACTGTAACATCAAAAATAATTTTATTTAAAAGCTTCTTATAGTCCTATGGAAAACATGCTCATAATTTTAGAATGGGGACTTGGCTACTTAATCAAAACTTTCTTATGACTGGTATTAATTGACTGTGGTTGGCAGTCCTGGCCATGGAGCCAGAATGCCATGGAGCATAGATTCATGGATTACCCTTTCCAAAGCTCTCTGAAGCCAACAAGAGCCTTCATAATGCCATCAGTAATCTTTTGATGAGAACATAAATAGCCAGAGCCAAGCTGATGCATCTTAATACGATACAGGTAAGTATTAATTGTTTTCACGTCAAGAGATACAGAATGTGGACAAGAAGAGACTTCCTGTTAATATGAATTTCACCAAATGTACCTGTTTTGGTATTTTTTATCTCCTCTTTCCTCTTGAAAACCTTAAGGTCCATAATATAACACACCGGTAACGAATCTAAAAGCTATTAAGTCACATATAGCAAGCCAGGGTAAAAAATGAGTGTTTGTTTTCTAACTAACAAACTGTGTGAACAGTAATCCCTTGCTTTTATGACGTACTGTTATTTTTACTTTTTTTCTTTTTTTGCGGTTCAAGAAACTATTTGAGACAGCAACCCAGACAAATTTTCTGGGATAAAAGCCAGTCTCAGAAATTTTTCTTGATTGTTGCAATTGAAGAAGGAGGAGGAAGGGTGCTAAAATATTTGATGAAACCAATGTCAGTCTGGGTTTTATTTTAGAAGCTGGAAGCCCGATGCTAGGGGATATATACTTTAACATTTTGTTTTCATGTTCCCAAATACTTAGCATTTTAATCTATTTATAGCTTCTACTTCAGTTCCTAACGTTGTGGAAGTAAAAGAAAACATGACTCTTGGAACAACCTTAGTGACTAACCCAAAAGGAGGCTTTCTGGTAAGAAAGGACTTTTTGCCAATTTTAAAAGGAGTTTGTTTTTTTCCTCATGTGCCATAACAAAAGCATTTCACCCTTTTTCATTTTTTAAAGGCATGTGGACCACTTTATGCTTATAAATGTGGGCGTTTGCATTACACAACTGGAGTTTGCTCTAATGTCAGTTCCACTTTTGAAACTGTTGAGGCAATTGCTCCGTCTGTACAAGGTATGCATGCCACAGGAATTCTCTTGTGTGTCTGAAAATACAAAGACAAATGTATACACATAGGCATACCAAAAAGTATAAACTGCTTAACTTAGCTACCAGCATTACCAAGTTAAGTAAATGTTTTCATTGTCCGTATATAACCCAAATTCTTGCTACTTTTGGAATTTGTCTTGGTATAAACAATCATTAGAGTGCTATGTAACATCCAAACACGATCGCTAAAAATAGTTGCTTATGTTTTTTACTTATGGCCAAAAGACTTTTAAAATAATGACGGCATGTTAAGACCAAATACAAACCCAATTTCGAAATAGAGATAAAAATCTTAAAGATGTGGTCCTTTGGAAAAATCAAAGAGGAACAGATTGACATTGAAGAAGCTACGGGTCACTGGTAAATACTCCAATTATGTGATCTCCTAATGCCATTCTTAAATTTCTGCTTACAAGGAAGTGCCTTGCTGATAAAGGGAACAGAAGTGATGTAAAAAAAATGCAGAAGTTGATGAATGACTTGTTTGGCATCAAACACGTCAGTTCAACTCTACTGCAGAAGGATATGCATTTGTTACTAATCACAAAAGTAACTAGAGCTGTGAGATATATTTGATCCTTGTTAGTATCAATTCTTATGTGTAATTTGTGTTGCAGAGTGTAAAAGCCAGCTGGACATCGTCATAGTTCTTGATGGGTCCAATAGCATTTACCCATGGGAGAGTGTCACAGCCTTTCTAAACAGCCTTCTGAAAAACATGGATGTAGGTCCTCAGCAAACACAGGTAACATGGTAGATATTTCATGGTTGTTTAATTTGTGAGGGAATAAAGGATTTACAGGAAATGGGATCACATCATCATCTATGGACCTCTTCAATTGCAAGAATTTACGGCAATGGGATGCTAAAATAAAATAGCTGAAACCACAACTAAGTCAGTGTCTGCCACCAAGTAGTGATGTCAGAGAAGCTCTCCCTCCCCCATCACTCAGGCAGTCTGGAGAAACTGGCTTTCTAACCCAGAGACAAAAGTTAAGTGCACTAAGTGAGGCCATTTGAACGTTGTCCTTTCCCACTTCCTTCCTCTCCACAACCACTTCTTGTCTCCTTTTGTACTTCATAGCAAAAAGGTCATTTCTGCTCCTCTGAGGAGGGGGAGCAGAGTGATTCACACATGCGTGATTCACACAGGCTTTGATTATAAGTTTTTTTGGAGCAGCATTCAATATTTTGTACTGTGGAGCATTAAGCATACAGCTTTTAAACATTTGAAATCATAATTAACGAGTGGCTGTTAAGCTGCATGTTATTAATGGCAGAAGCTGCATTTGTATAATAAGTAAAGAGGGCCAAATTCCCAGCTGCTGTAAATCAGCGCAGTTCCACCAGAATTAATGGAGCTACAACCAACTACCCCAGCTGAGGATCTGACATATGTTTCACAGTCTGCTGAATAGAGTATGTAAATAGCAATTCCAGCAGAACTCAGGGAATGGGAAAACATGGGTGTTGGGATACATTTTAACACAACAAGCTTTATTAACAGCAAAGGAAGAAATCAGGTCTTCCTTTCATTTCTCCCTTTCCCCCTTCCCAAATCAAGGATTTTCTGGGATCCTGTACGGTATTTGATATGCTGCAGGCCAATACTGAGTGGTTCTGCTACTTCAGGTTACACTGTAAGAAGGGATAAAGGATACCTTTGTCTTCAGAGAGCATCCCTGTCATTTTCCAAGTTAATTGGGTTTGTGAGTTATCACCCAACTCCCATGAGGATTGCTGGCTGATACAATTACTACTTGTAAACTGTCAACTGTACAATCGTGTCCTGTTATCTTAAACATGCTATTCTTCCAGATATTGTGAGGAAGAAGGAAAAACACTTTGTTGAATTTAACAGAAAGTAAAAGAAAAATTAAAAATAAATTCTTCCTGCTCCCTTAAGCTGCTGCTTACTCAAACATGTGCCCTCTTGGGAAAATAGCAAGCCTGAACTTCCCAGTACGGGGCAACAGTTACAGGGAAATCATTGCTACCTTCTGCCCAAAGGGATTCATGGAAACAGTACACAAGGCAATCAACTCTACTGCACCCTCACCCCCCTTCCTCACCCTGAAATTCCTAAATTTTTACATTGCCACACCTCTGTTCTGTTTGTTTCTGGAATCCTGCCTTGTCTGTGCGGCTCAGTTCACACTCAAAAGGTTCCTTGCTGGCCTGAACTCCAGCAGCCTGCCATCTCCACCTACAAAATCCGTTCTGCCCACAATTTGGCACAGCTGCCCCTCTTCTCACACGTACACTTATTCACTTGAGAACGTCATCCTTGGCATCTGGTTGCTAAAGAGCAGAAACATTTGAGAGGGAGATAAGAACGGGATAAGAGGCAGAGAGACTGAAAAACTGGAAATGGAAGGTAAAAGCTAGTCAGAATGTTCTCAGTTCCTCTTACCTTCCCCCAATCCCCAGAAAAAATCTCATTGCTCTCCTCTTTTCCAAGTACCCTGCTTGGAAACCCTGGCACAGCCAAAGGTAGTAAGGAGTTTGTACCGTCTCTTCCACCCACACTGACTCCGTTCTCAGAAACTGTGTTTAAAGGTCTATTGAAAGGGTAAGAGGAGATATGACAGAGCAGACTTATTTCTCTCCACTTCTCTGGCAGCACAGAATAGAAACAAAGGAACAATTGTTTATTTTCTGTCTGTTTAAACTGATTTTCCCATGTTTCTCTTGCTGGGCACGTAGAAATCAGTGGACTTCCACTACTTCAGGTTGTTTTCCTCTTGCAGGGTAAAGGAATGAAGTGATTACAAAATAACTCCTTAGCAGCTTGGGTGTGACTTTTTCAAAACCATGTTTTGATTAGAGGCTTGTGAGATATTTTTTTCCACTTACCCACTCCATGAACAATGGTCATTAGATTTATGGTAAGTCAGAAGATAAATTCCTCACTGTCCCAAGTTGGCAAATTTGAAAGTGAAAGCCAGAAAATTCAGATGCAAAAAGCCAAAGTTGACAGTGTAATTTTTTCAGAAGTATTTCCTTCCCTTCCTCTTTCTGTTCTCCAGAAAATCCACACCACCATAGAGATGGTTAAACTGCATATCCTGAGCTTAGGGATAGAAGAAGTGAAGGGAAACTGGGGATAGAAAAGTGGAAAATGAGGAAGGAATTAAATGAGAAAAAAATAATTTACGTAGGAACAAAACATTTCTCCCAGCCTTATTCCGCTGCAAACCAAGATAGGTTTTGTTTTCTCTTTGTAAAACTTTTGTAGAGATAATTGTCTTTTTAATATGAGGGTGTTTTTTTTTTAATCTTGAAATGAGGATTACTCATACAGGTGAGGAATGTATTACCTTCTGTGGTAGAAGAATACCAAAATAGAAGGCAGGATACTTCAATTCTATCTTTAAAGCTGTGTTTGAATGGCCTTCAGAAATTTTCAGATGTGTTTTATTTTTTCATTATGATAGGACATAGGCAGTTATAGGTGTTTGGCCTGTACTTTATTATATCTCAAAAAGGACTGTGTCAGTGGACTAATAAGTCATGCCATCAATCATACCTTATGATCAGTTTTATCTCCAGAAGAAAGGAAGTGTATTAAAGAGGTATTAAAAAGATTCAGGATGAAGAAAGACCTTCATAATAGTTTATAGGTAATTGCCGTCTGAGCGCCTGGAACAAACAAAATGTAGCAGAATTAATTCGGTTTTGCTTCGAGTCAGGTATCTTCAGCAACCTCTGCATATGATAAAACGCATTATCCATTAGTGCTTCCCAAGGCATCTCTGTTTTTCTTTTATGTTAAATATGATTTAAGTACAACCAAAAATATTTCCAATTTTCCTCCACATCCCAGTGGTGAAAATCCTAACATACCATCTCCATGTACTAAGTATGTACTAAATTATTTTACTTTCTTTTCTTTGTTGTTGTTAGTTTTTACCAAATAAATTATCTTAATGTTTGGGAAAGCCAAAATGTGCTTTCCAAATAAGGGGCTGTATTCACTTAAGGAACAACAGTAAATAATTGCCCTCAGAAATGTTTTGTTCCAAAGTAGAACAGTCCTTTACTTGCCTGCTCCCTTGTACAACACTTTTTCACAGGAACTGGGGACAATTAAAGAATTATTCCCTTGTGTAATATAAAAGCCATGGAATGCTAGGGAAGGGAACATAAACTTAGGAATTACAAAGATGTTCGATAGATTATGGTCAGTAATGCTGGGAAAAATATTAGCTTTTCTGGAGTAAAGCAGAATTATGTCCTTCTGTTTAGTACCATTGCATTTTCCAGATTTAAATTAAACAAGCAAATCAAAACATACAACGCCTGTAGGTATCATTCTTAGATGCTTGCTGAAGTTATGCACTTTGAACTGGTTTATTGTCCCATAAAGGCACATTTGTATCCTGTAGATGTGTCATTTATAGTTTTCCATTAGATTAAAAGGCCGCAAAAGCTCAAACCTTCATTGCTATTTTATAGAATATAATTCTAATTTTACAAAGTGGAACTGATTCTGTGATCCTGTATTTTGTTGGTTCTGGGAAGCTCTTCGTTAACTCCTTTTTGAAGAATGGCTCATCTGTGATGCCACGTAATATGTAGAACATGATGATCAGTGGTTTCAAAGCTAGTGCTAAGGAAGGGTCCCACAGAACAATTGTATCCCATAAGATAACCACACGCCCCCCTTCCTTCCTGACTTACAAGGTATGCAACACAGTGCAGTTTTCCAGACTCAGATGTTCTTCCCATTCACTTCCTGAGAAGGAAATGCTCAAAATGTTTACTTGCTGTGATCATGTACAACATTTCCTTTCAAATAGGAAATGATACCACTCAATGTTCGCCTGTAATCTTTTTTAGGAAAACGACAGCACTAACATAGGTCTCTCAAATCATGAAAAACTAGCATATACTTTTCACCATGGCAGCAATGAATATTTCATTTAATCCTTGGTAGCAATGAAATCCTCAAAGCTGTAGATAAGAAGCCTGTGAGTTGTTCTGAATTCTTCAGAGGAAAGGCTGAGGGACTTCGGTGTTTTTAGTCTGGAGAAGACTAAGAGGGGATCTGATCAATGCTTATAAATACTTAAAGGGAGGGTGTCAAGAGGATGGAGACGGTCTTTCTTCAGCAGTGCCCAGTGAGAGGGCACAAACTTGAATATAATAAGTTCCACCTAAACATGAGGAGGAACTTCTTTAATTTGAGTGTGACCGAGCACTGGAATAGGCTGCCCGGGGAGGTGGTGGAGTCTCCTTCTCTGGAGACATTCAAAACCCGCCTGGATATGTTCCTGTGCAACCAGCTCTGGGTGGACCTGCTTTGGCAGGGGGGTTGGACTAGATGATCTCCAGAGGTCCCTTCCAACACCATGATTCTGTGATTCTGTGAATCCACAGTGGTGGGTTCCCTGGTGTGCAGTAGTCTCTGGCTACACTTGCACATGGTCCTGGAATTCTTAAGGCACTCATTCTCCACCAAAACACCAAACATTATGAAAACCTCATGTTTATCACCAGCTAATGGCAGTCTTTTAAAATTAGTAGCATCATCCTGTTCAGATTATGCTGTATGTCATTTTAGATGCATGCCATAAAATAGTTGCCTTGGAGGGAATGGGTTAAAAATTTCATGTTCAGCTTGGGGTTTAGCCAGTGCCACATGACTGCTGTGAGTGGTAGGTAATACAGTGTGTGCCCCAGCCCGTTGTGTAAACACTCTGCAAGATTAACAGGCTGCTGCCCAGGAGAACAGGCAGCTCTCAGCTGCAGGTGGAGGATGGCATGCCTCTGAGAGAGAATTACAATGTCTTAAAAGGGAGCAACTTGTCATAACTTTGGACTTACATCAGTTCCTCCAGATTTGTTCTTATTTTCAAAAGGATACAAAAATTAAGTGGGATAGATTTTGCTACCACATACTGATATAATTATGGTCCCGTAATTGTATGTAACCAGCTTTTTATAATGAACATGATATTGATGTTTAGTATCAAATATTTATCCAACTCTAATCCTTCTACTACAAGCAAATAAACACTGTGCGAATCAGAGAGGCTATGAAAGTATGTCAAAAACCACTTATAAAGCAATTGCAAGGTACATACTAAGCCACTTCCAAAATAATATGATAGCATAAACATCCCAGAGGACTTATTGATCTTCAGTACCTAAATGCTAGAGTGCTTTTAATAATAGATGAGTGAGACATAAATATGCCATGTAATACTGCATTATCCTAAATAACACCTATAAATTGCCATGTGTAACATAAAATTGAAATATGCTAATGGAACATTGTGTGGAATCTTCCCAGTAAAAGCTGTCAGGAACCTGCCAAAACATTAAAAATGACAGAGAATGAGAGAAATTAATTAATATTTAAGAATATCGCTCATCTTTTTATTTCACACTTGTTTTTGAAGTAGGTTCCCTCAGGCTTCTGTGGTTGGGTTCCAATCCTATGCATTGAACTTTTGCCCAAAGGCTTGTCTTGCTGAGGTCATCTAAAGTCTGTCCATCATCCTCCTCCACCCCAGAAGCCACCATTTTATTTACATTATCCCCTCTGGCACCTGTCAGGTGTCTTAGTTTGGCTTACATCCTGCTGGGAGACCAGTTATGACTTGGACTTCCTTGTTGTCTCCATCAAAACAGGGGTACTTTGGTCTTCCACTTACCCTGAGAGTCTACGCTTGTCATTGCAGTGCTGTTTATAGACTAGGCTTAGGGTAAATAAACTATCATATGTAGGAATATTATATTTGGATAGAATGGAGAGAACTTTGAGTGAACTGTGGCCTTGTATGCTGTAAGGAAAACTGTTTTGAGAAGTTGTGACTGGTGATTAGGGCATTGGTCTGCCTTGGCCTAGAGGAGAGCAGGGCTGTGGCACAGATTACCACAAGTCAAGAAGTGCAAGGAGCGGAGTCTGTTTCTGGCTTTGTTCCTATTTTTAATAAAAGCAATTTAGAAACTTCAAAATGTTTCATGGGATTGAGTGTCTTCTAGCCAGTCTTATTCAAACACTTACAGATGTTTCATATTGAGTGAAACACACAAAGTTCATTTCTTTTCCTGGCTGTATGTACAGACGGGCATTTACCCTGCTGCAGGAGACACAAATGCTTTCTTTAAGGGTCACTGATTTTTTGCACAAACTGCGTGTTTCAGGTGGGAATTGTCCAGTATGGACAGACCGTAGTCCATGAATTTTTCCTGAATACATACTCAACAACAGAAGATGTGATGGCTGCAGCCACAAGAATACACCAGAGGGGTGGCACGCAAACTATGACAGCCCTGGGAATAGATACAGCAAGGTATGTTTGCAAAATGTTGTCCTGCATGTGGTAGAAACAAACATAAACAGATATACTGATGGTTCTGATTTTATAAATTAAAAATGTGATGTGGCTGACATCTGACTTCATTTTAGCTTAAGCAAACAAAATTTTGGAGGAGGGTGGATAAACAGCACCTGTGGCAGTTGTATGTGGCACCCTGAAAAGGTAGATGTCTCTTGAATGGAAGAAATAGGGAAAGAGAAGAGACATAAAGGTTGTAGTTCTATGCAAAGGGCTGACAATCTTTGATGTCCAAACAGAGCTATGTGTGTAGAGGGACGAAAGAAATTTTTTCAGAGGAAACAGGAAATACTAGAACTCGTTAATGTTAATTTGTCTTCATTCTAAAGTTAAGATTGTTATGTTTTTTAAACCCATACCTGTCAGAAAGTCTAAAATTTTATATCTGAAGTCTTTGAAGCTTCTGGATCATTGGGAGATTTAAGATCATAATAGCATTATTTAGAAATGTTTCTTTTATGAGAAAAATTAAATCCATCTTTTGTAGTACAGACAGTAAATGCAAAATCTCTCAGAGACTTTCAAACTGTACAACATTCTATTGGTATCTTTTTTCTTCTTTACTTATTTTTCTGGCATAACAGCATGACTTTATTCTGTAAAAGATTGCATTCGCCTTTCCCAAACAACCATTTAGTGAAATACGCAGCATATTTCTGATGAATTATTTGATTATCTGACCAAGGTTTTGTTGATATAACTTCTTAAATCCAATGATATTCTTAAATATTCACTAGTAATGTTTTCCTTAGATAGAAGTAGAGGGTGAGGGAGTCTGGGTAAGTACATGAAAGCAGAGCCAGTTGGGAATTGCCAAATACTCAGAAACTGCACATGGTTCAGGAAGTCCCTGTGAACCACAAACTGTTGCAGGCTTGTATATACAGAAGCTATCAATCAGCAAAAGCTTCCTCTGTTCCTGCATCTTCCTATCCACCCACTTTTGTCTATCGTCAGCAGTAGTTCTTACCTTTCACTTGTGTGGCCAGTCTTAGAGTTCTGCAGTATTATTCTGAAAAGAGGAAGCTCTGCTTCCTTCCTTTTCCTGCAGAGCCCTAATCCAGCCTCATCTTTTCTAGTCCCCTCCAGAGTCAGGGTAAGTGGCTGCCCAAAACCTCAGTGCCTGTTTGCCCATCTGAGGCTGTAAAATTAAATCAGTCACCCCCACCTGCCCCCACTCACCTGCAACCTACCTCTGCCACATCCCCGACATGCACTTTCACTGTAGATGTGCAGAGGTGTGCGGGTGGCTGAGTAAATGCTTTGACCACTTGAAGTGTTGCTGTAGGGTGGAAATAGGTTGGGGTTTTGTATGTGGGTTTCAGAATAGCAGAGTGTTGGTTAGGTGTCTTTAAGCCCCCCAAAGCGGTTTTTAGGTGCCAGAGGTTTGCTTAAGGAGGGGAAGAATTCTTCACTAGCCAGCATTGTATTTTCTGCTGTTGCTCTCAAATGAAAGAATAATGAATAAATGGTTGTGAAACTCTTTGGCTGTCATGAACTGTCATGTAGGCTCCAATTGTTGTTGTTTGTATTTGTTCATGGTTAATACTAATCTCCTTTTCTTGCTTCTTAGTTAATAAAAAGTCTTTCAGTTTATGGTTGACTATACAAATATGATGCATGTACTAACTGCTGACATTGCCTTTCTCCAAACACTTTATGCTCCCTTTAGGAAAGAGGCTTTTACTGAGGCTCATGGCGCACGAAGAGGAGTACAAAAAGTAATGGTTATTGTGACTGATGGGGAATCACATGACAACTACAGATTAAAAGAAGTGATTGATAATTGTGAAGATGAAAACATTCAGAGATTTGCTATTGCTGTAAGTGATATTTAATGGGAAAATTCAGAATCTTAAAAGCATGTTTCATCTTCCAAATGTAATTTCTGTTTAAAAAGTTCCTTTCACAGAATCTTTATAGGAATATAATCATTTCAGAGAGGAAAAAAAGAAAGAAGCTGGAAACCCCTTAAAAATTTGCTTTCTGGTTTTATAGCACATAAGAAAAAGCAATCTGGCTGTCTTCCTGGTGATGTCAGGTGTATGTATATGTGCAGAATAAGGAGAAGGAGTTTGAGGGCAGTATAACATCAAATCATTTTTGTGAAGAGCAATATCAAACAGAGTGGATTAATTCAAGTCTTCTGAGCAATTTCTATAGACACATTACCTACTTTTTAAAAAACAGCAAAAGGAAACCGTCAACAAAACCCAAGTGTATCATGGCTGTTTTTTCTGCTGACATTCTAAAGTTTTCATTTTCACATTGAGCTGAATGAGGGGATAAGCACGATAGAGATTAACACATATTGAGAAAAATGGAAACATTAATGATAGATTTGGTGTGAACTCTCCACTGTATATGTGTATTCTATATTAAAATAATCTGTTTTCTCTCACTAATTTTGAACATGTATTGGATTGTTGCTTCTCTGTTCCTAACTTCCTTTGTTTTGGGACAATGAGGTGGTATGGAACCATACAACTTCAAGAAAGGTGTTACCTTTAATTTAAAAAAAAAAAAAAAAAAAACATATAAAATGCCTGTCGTGATATTACTGTATCTATACCAGGGTCTTCCTCCCACATGCAGATGACAACAAAACTTGAACACTACACTGCAACATGAACTTGACAAACACAGCTATACAAGCACAGTAGATGAGACCTGGCAAAAAGCATCTAGTTCTTGTGTGCTCTACTGAAATTGTCTGCACTTGCCTTTGGAAGTTAATTTTCAGTCCTAAAAGTTAGAACCCCTTGCAAAAGTACAAAAGAAGTTACCAGAGTGAAAAAAAAAAAAAAAAAAAAAAACCAAAACTGAATCTAGTAGCACACAAATTTTCAGTGTTTTCCTTCATAAAGCTAGAGATCATTAAATAAAAAGTCATCCTTGAAGATGCAATAATTTTTACTAATAAAATCCCTGTCTAGAACGAAATTTTAATTGTTCCAGTGTGGAGGAACGCTCAAACATGGGAGTTTGTTTTTTGAGAGTTTTCCCTCTAAAAGCAAGTTAAGTGTATAGAGCACTTTTTTCTATGAAAAATACTTCTCATTCTTAGAATTGGAGAAGTGAGTCACTTTGTTCTGAGGCACCCTGAATTTTTACAGGAGTGTTATTAAATCTGCAAACCAAATCTAAAGTCTTATACTGTGATGGAGTTGTTAACACTGAATGCAAGTGTTATTGTTATTTATAAGGCAAATCTGCACACAAAAAATCATTATTCTGTGCCTAATTCATTTGTCATTAATTGCCCATATACTGCTTTATGAGGAGAACTGGTGGTACCTATGCACAAACCAGTTCAATTGCGTATTCTGGTTTGGGTGTTGCTGTATTGTTTTTTTCTTAAATAAGGGCCTATTTCAACAAATTATGGAATCATAGAATAAATCATTAGAATTTTGTGAAGAAAGGGAAAAAAGGACAGTTGAGGATAGCAGACATTACACCATACAGTTTCTTTGTTTGCTATTGTTGATATTTTCAGGAAAAAATATGAGCCCTCATACAGTCTTTTCTCATTGGAAAAGAATGCTTTCAAATCAATTTGAGGGAGATTTTAACAGACCAAATTAAGGTTAGATATTGTTTCCCAATATTCTGTGAAAACCTGCCTCAAAGGTATCTTTTAAAACAGGTTATATAATGTATCCTTGACTTCCTTTTTTTTTAATTCTCTTTAGATTCTTGGCAGCTACAGTAGAGGAAATTTAAGTACTGAGAAATTTGTAGAGGAAATAAAATCCATTGCAAGTAAGCCTACTGAAAAACATTTCTTCAATGTCTCAGATGAACTAGCTCTTGTAACTATTGTTGAAGCACTTGGAGAGAGAATATTTGCCCTGGAAGGTACGACATTATTTAAAATTTTACTTCATGACTGCATTACAACTGAAGCAAATAGGAGACTATCTGCTTTTATCTTCCTTTGCAATGTATTGTGCTGCATAAAATATATTATGCGAGTATTTTTTTCGTAATGATCATAAAAATATTTTACAATAAACATCAAAACCACAGATAATGGTGTGAATAGTACTCAGATGGGTTAGAGCCTATAGAGACAATAGCCTAAATGGGTAAATAATCATTACTGTTCTAGCTCAGGTAAATATTAGGTTGCCTTTCCTTACATAAAAAAACATTGCCATACCAGATCCTGATTACCTGATGATCGTGGGCTCATCTGCGTATACCTTTAGTTTCTCTTTTTGGTTACTTATTAATTACAGCATATTACTTAGCTACACAAGTTGATGCTGACTTGGTGTATAGAGCTGACAAGATATATTTTTCCTTTGGAAATGTTCACCATGCTCAGATTTTAGTACAGAAAAGTCATTCTCTCATAATGTCTGCTTACATTCTCCATCCAAATTAGGCAATGCTGTCCAAATCACTGTTTGTTTCAAGCACGCCACTGGTAACAGAAGCCTGAGTTTATTAGTTATAAATTATACTGGAGAACTCTGAAGGGATTCTTGACATACAAAGAAAACATCCATCTATTTGGACTTATTTAGTCCAAAGTAGCTGGAAGTAGCAGTTTACAGCTGGAACAAAAGATAATGTTGACTTGAATGTCAAGAAATAGTGCAAACATGAGAGAGTATTTTAAAAATTTTTAAATTGGAGCTTTCTCAGACATATTTAGGTATTTTTTAGTGTATCATTGATCAAATATTACTATTTTCAGCGGATTATCACTACACATTTTTTCCAGTTTCTGTTCTTATCTTCTTACATTCAGGAAGATTTTCTTTCCTCACTTTTGAAACAAATTAATTTGAAGAGAATTTAATCTCTCCAAAGTCCAAAGTTTAGCCTACTTAAGTTCACCGAGTACTTCAAAGTTCATTGAATAAGGGGCTCTTTTGTTAAGTTCTTGTTTACTGGGAAGAATACACTTTCAGTGGAAAAATAGCCGTTCCAACATAAATTGAAAATTTCATTTTGTGCTTTGTAGTTCTAGAAAAACGAGAAAAATTATTGTCTTTCATTAGCTGAACAAAATCTGTTAGTTACACTCATTAAATATGAATATAGAAAAAAAGTTAATCAACTGTTAGTTATGACAGCAGACGAAGAATGACTGAGTTTCTGGACATCTGTGTACTCAAATTCCAGGTTTCATGCCATAGATCAATGCTTTGGACAACCAGGTGCCTCTTGAAGAGCTGGTCTCACTTTGTCACACTCCACCTTGTCCCTTTTAGCAAACCGTAGCCATCAGATAGTGCCTGTCTGCCACATGAAACCCCAGCCTCCCAATGGTGGAGTAAATTGTGCCGGCTTGAACTCCCTGCTGGTGGAGCTCTAGCCCTTCTGTTAACTAGCAATTCATTCCTCTAATCATAAGAAAAAAATACAAAATATTTGAACAGTAAAGAAGTTTTTTAGCTTAATAAAATGAACAAAAAAAAATGTACTTATGTTGGTGGTGGTGAAACTAACTGTAGGATTAAATTGTATAAATGTTATGTGTTTATATGATAGTCAGCTCTTGAGATGACAAATCGTCATCATCATGTCCTTCAGTATTTTGGTGCTTGAAGCATATTGTACCTCTTTAAGTATCAACAAGTTCTGCAGTGCTCCTTGATTTTGGGTTTAATTTTCTGCAAAAGGTGCAGTAACAAATATGTACTTCTTGGATATTATCACTTTTTAGTTAATATAAACCTATTTTAAATGGCCAGGCTATTTGTGCCTTGGTTTTCTTTTGCCTTATTTTATATATACTTTGCTGTATTTAAAAAAAAAAAAAAAAAAGAAAAGCATTTGAAACAAAAAGTGTGAAAAATCCTTTTCATCCACACTGTAAAAGATGAGCTAGCTAATTTCAGCACTTCCACAAGGCTTCTTGATTTCCACATTTTCAGTAGAAATTCAGAGATGTGCTAAGATTCTAGAGAAGACACCTGTGATATGATTTGTGATATGAGACAAGAAATCTTACCATTCCCAGTGAAAGTCCCAGAAATCACATTATCTGCCTGTAAGAAAATCAGAATAGAAACCAAATATGCATCTTAAGCTTTTGTCAAAACACAGCCAGGTTTAGTTTCTTGAATAGGTTGGTATGGCTGGAGCTAAAATGTGCTCACTAAAATGGTTTCTGTCAATTCTTTAGGCATGGTTTCCTGTCCCTTCCCAAGGCATTTCAGGAGCTTTTCTAGATTTGCAACTGTGTCCATGGATGCGTTATTGTGGCAGGGAGAGAAAAGTATATTAATTCTGCCTCAGCCAGCTTTCTGGTGACAGCTTATTGGATGTGTGCAATGTGGAAAAGGTTCATTGACCCCATACACTGTAGATGAATTAACTTCTGTGTATAACATGTAGGTTCACAGGAACCTTTATTCTTGCAATTCGATATCTGAATCTGTTAAAATTCCCAGTCTAAATAGCCTCTTGCTATTACAGTAGTACAATTGCTTTAATTTTTTTTCTTGGATTTCTTGCTGCCTTTTTGGTTTTTGCTTTTAAAAAAATGCAAAGGAAAATTGAGATAGAGATAAAAAATCAAATCCAACAAAAACCCCTAGCTGACAGCCAGTGGATTTTTACACATAATCTTTTTCATATGCCTCTGTGTCTCATGGCATGGACTTCTGGTTTTAACAGCAATTTTATGTTTTATCCAACCCGTAGGCAGGCACAAATATTTTTTCACAAAATATCCTTTGTAAGATGCTTGGCAGTTTGAGACTCAATGGAAAGTTAAACTGGGGGCCATTATCTAAGCAGCATTCAGAGCTGCACACACCAACAGTACTGGCATTGTCCTCTGCTTCAGATTGTGAGAGTCCCATCTTTCTCAGCTCATTAAGGAGCATCCTTTACTGCATGAAAATATTGTTTATCTGCAAATGTGCAACTTAGGAGTTTTATGCTTAAAAAGAACTTTTTCAGACTTAGCAAAGTAGTTACATCTTGTGAAATATGATGGCCTATGTTTATGTCAAACATTTTGAGATCATGTCTCTTTCCAATGACTGACTATAAATCCCAACCATTAGCAAAGACATCATGTCCCAGGGAGCAACCTCTGTGGTCAAAAGTTCATAATTATTTAATTATTTCAGATGCCTGAAATTCATGCTGCCATGGCTTGCTATACCTCAGATTCATTCACACAGTTGCAGGTTTGCCTCAGCACACAGCTGGTAGCAAATTGTGAATTCTTCCTGGACAAATATCAGAGCAAATTTCATAGTTCCCCTCTACTGCCCATTACCATATCTAAGTAGGATATTATTAGATAGGAGTAATCTATATGCAGAATATAGTAACCTTACTTGTGGTGCTTCAGGTGGCAAAATATTGGTGGTCCTTCAGAATCACTTTTAAGTAGAGGAAGGGGCAGACCTTTCTATTTCCTGATGATATATCAAGTCTTGATATTTCAAGTACCTTTGAGCAAAGCAGCCCATTAGAGTTTAATAAGTCACATATGACAACTTGACAAGATACTGAAACTAGTACTAAACCAACTGATACCTTTTTTATTCAAAGTCACTGAAGAGAAACAGAAAGATTTTCTTGTAGCTTTCCGGGCAGAATTATAGTTCACAAGCCCTTCCCTGAGGCTTTTGAATCTTGGACAGCGGAGATTTTCCTGTGTTGTTTTTTACAAAGGTTCATACAAACATCAAGTGTTTTTCATTTAAAGTTCTACCAGCTGCCTACAAATTTTTAGTTGCTTGAATACAAGGCAAGGGTTACATGGCTGGTGTTTTATTGTTCACTTAGTTCAAGCGGAAAATGGCTTAACCATATTAATCAAACATTCCAAACATATTTACCATCAGCCAGAGGTCAAATCTGGTCAGTTTTAGCCCAGAAATATTTCTTGGACAAGTTCTGAGACATGATCCTAAAATGGAAACTCTCATACTTAATGGTAGCATTTATAACAGAACTTAATTTCTGTATTTATTCTAAAAATCTATGTCAAACTATATTCACTGAATAGTCCATCTAATTATGCTATCCTTTGCTGTCATATGTGCATTTACATTACACTATTCAGACACTTTTTTCAGGTTGAAACTAATTTATTTTTGAAACTTAATTTCTCTGTTTAATAGCAACAACCGACCAGCAAGCAGCCTCCTTTGAAATGGAAATGTCTCAAGCTGGTTTCAGTGCTCACTATTCTCAGGTAAACAAACTGTTTTACCAAGCAGATTTTTGTTGGTGATGGCATGAATTTGGAATGAGTATTGGGGAATTCTTTGTACAGTCCTGTTTGCTGTTGGAAGCTTTGGAGTTTGCCAAAATGCCTTTTCTTTTCTTTTTTTTTTTAATTGGCAAATGCAGAATCAAAGGATCATAGTATCATAAAATGGTTTAGGCTGGAAGGGATCTTAAAGATCATTTAGTTCCAACCTCTCTTCCGTGGGCAGGGCCACCTCCCACTAGACCAGGTTACTCAAAGCCCCATCCAACTTGACCTTGAGCACTTCCAGGGATGGGGCATCCACAACTTGTCTGGAAAACCTGTGCCAGTGCCTCACCACCCTCACAGTAAAGAATTTCTTCCTAATATCTAATTGAAATCTCCCCTCTTTCTGTTTAAAACTGTTATCCCTCATCCTATCACTCCCTGATAAAGAGTCCCTCCCCATCTTTCCCATAGGCCCCCTTTAGGTACTAGAAGCCTTCTCTTCTCCAGGCTGAACAACCCCAGCTCTCTCAGCCTGTCCTCACAGGAGAAGCGCGCCGGCCATCTGATAATCTTTGTGGCCCTCCTCTGGACTCGCACCAACAGCTCCATGTGTTTTTTATGTTGGAGGCCCCAGAGCTGGACACACTACTCCAGCTGGAGTAGGGGTAGAATCACCTTCCTCGACCTGTTGGCCACACTTCTTTTTGATGCAGCCCAGGATGTGGTTGGCTTTCTGGGCTGCAAGTGCACATTGCTGGTTCATGTTGAGCCAACACCCCCACACGGTTCTTCTCTGGGCTGTTCTCAATGCATTCTCTGTCCTGCCTGTATTTGTGCTTGGGATTGCCCCAACCCACATGCAGGACCTTGCGCTTGGCGTCGTTGAACTTCATGTACGTCAAGAATAACTATTAGAAGTGAGAGCTTGAAAGACTAATTGCCTTCTTCACATGAACTGTAAATCTAATGCTTCCATATTATTTTCTATCAGCAGAATGGTCTATAACATGTTAAGAAAGACAGAGCAAGACTTCTTTACCAGGGCCTGTATGGCAGGACAAGAGGCAACTGATTTAAACTGAATGAGGGTACTGGTGAGGCCCCACCTTGAGTATCGTGTCCAGTTTCAGGCCCCTTACCACAAAAAAGACATTGAGGTGCTAGAGCAGGTCCAGAGAAGGGCAACGAAGCTGGTGAGGGGTCTGGAGAATAAGTCTTATGAGGAGAGGCTGAGGGAGATGGGGTTGTTCAGCCTAGAGAAAAAGAGACTGAGGGGAGACTTTATCTCTGTCTACAACTACCTGAAAGGAGGTTGTAGAGAGGCAGGAGTCAGTCTCTTCTGTCAAGGAACAGGCAATAGGACAAGAGGAAACAGACTCAAATTGTACCAGAGGTTCGAGATGGGGTTGTTCAGCCTAGAGAAAAAGAGACTGAGGGGAGACTTTATCTCTGTCTACAACTACCTGAAAGGAGGTTGTAGAGAGGCAGGAGTCAGTCTCTTCTGTCAAGGAACAGGCAATAGGACAAGAGGAAACAGACTCAAATTGTACCAAAGAGGTTCAGATTGGATATTAGGAAAAATTTTTACACTGAAAGTGTTATTAAGCATTGGAATGGCTGCCCAGGGAAGTGGTTGAGGCACCATCTCTGGAGGTATTTAAAAGACAGGTTGACATAGGGCTCAGTGACATGGTTTAGTGATGTTTTTTTATCAGAGTTAGATTGATGGTTGGACTAGATGATCCTAAAGGTCCCTTCCAACCTAGACAATTCTATGATTCTATGATTTAGATTGGATATAAGGAAGACTTTTACAATGAGAGTGGTGAGACACTGGAATAGATTGCCCAAAGAAGTAGTGGATGCCTCCTCCCTGGAACTTGAGCAACCTGATCTATTGCAAAATGTCCCTGCCCATAGCAGGGGCATTGGACTAGATGATCTTTCAAAGTCTCTTCCAACTCAAGCCATTCCATGATTCTATGAACTATAAAACTGTTCTCTCTAAATATTAATTTATAATATCCTCCCTTATGAGGAAAGGCTCAAAGAGCTGGGGCTCTTTAGCCTGGAGAAGACTGAGGGGAGCCCTCATCTATGTTTACAAGTTCCTAAAGAGTGGGTTGAAGGATGATGGAGCAGGACTCTTCAGTGGTTTCCAGCAATAGGACAAGGGGCAATGAGCATAAGCTGGAACATAGGAAGTTCCACTCAAATATGAGGAAGAACTTTACGGTGAGGGTGACAGAGCACTGGAACAGGCTGCCCAGGGAGGTCGTGGAGTCCCCTTCTCTGGAGATTTTCAAGACCCGCCTGGATGAAGTCCTGAGTAATGTTCTCTAGACAATCCTGCTTGAGCAGGGGAGTTGGACTAGATGGTCTCTAGAGGTCCCTTCCAGCTCTGACAGTTCCATGAATCTGTGAATCCGTGAATTGATATTGTGTTGTTTTCATGAAACTGAGACAGAAGATATATAAACAGGATGTATCTGTCATGGAGATGAACTGCATTATTAGTAATACAACATATTTTTAGTTCTGTTAACACATTGAATACCTCAGTTCTCAAGGGGTAAATATTTATTAAGCTGAGATGCAAAAATCCCTGGGATTTGTAGTAGCAGAAAAACATTTGTTTCCCTATGTATTTTATTTATTCTTGAAAAACCAAGAAGTGTCGTTGTGATGATCTGCTTAGTGTATACAAAGGAAATTAAAATTTAACATGGAACAAAATAACTGGGAAGAGTTAAGTTTTAAAGACAAAACAGTAGTGACGGTGGAAAAGAGCACAATAGGAGAGTAACTGAACTGAACAAACACTAAGCTATCCAAGATAAACTGACATACATGGGAAAGCCTTCAACATGGCTTTTATACAGCTCAGCATATCACTGGTAAAAAAGGGAATAAAAGACCTTCACCATGATTTAACATACCCACTTTATTGCAGAAGTACTCTCCGTTCATTTTTACTCTCTGCACTACATTACACATGACACTTCAGATGGTATATCATAACTTATAAACAAATATTATCCTGATAAGGAGCATGAGGATTATTTATAAGATTCTCCATTTAGTAGAGCTTATTTTTGAAATTCATAAACAACTGACCGCACTTCTTCAGAACCTCACTTCAGAAGTAAGTCTTCAGTCCTTGATGCATTTATTGACAGATTCAGGATCTCTGGTATCTGTCTTATCTAGAAAGCTACGTTCGTGCCTTTAGGCAGAAAAAGTCAGCAAACCATTTCTCATTGATCAAATGCTCTTGCACAATATACAAACCTCACAGATACAACAGAAAAGGGTTCAGGTGTCTGAAATCTTGTCTGGGAAATGCACTTAAGTGTTGTGTTCTCTGATTAGCATTGCTAAATCCCTTTTGTCTTTCAGTTTGGCCTGGAATGCAGGGATGAAGTTGTAGGAGCTATGTTCCATTCTCCTGCTTTTCCTCTTTTCCTGAATGGCCCATCTGTTTTGTTTTGCTTTGTTTTGTTTTGTTTTGTTTAAGTTGGGGACATTTTTAACAAAAAGTGAGAGTCATATTATGATTGTAGGGGCCATACTATAACAGGAAAAGCAGGGCTAACTATGTAAGTGTACAGGAAGCATTAACCAAATGTGATCATTGTGATCAACAAACGTCTAAAGATTGTTCACACAAAGAACTCACTTTTTGTTTTTCCAATAAGGATTGGATCATGCTTGGAGCAGTCGGAGCATATGACTGGAATGGCACAGTGCTCATGGTGAAAGACAGTGGTATTTCAATGCCAACTAATGACACTTTTCGTGACAGGCTTTCAGAAAAAAATGAGCCCCTTGCAGCCTATTTAGGTAAGAGAAATAACCCATCTCAGTACACTTTCTAACAAATGCTACAAGACCTCTCTCAAGACTCATTCACAAAGAGTATTTTACAGAATATTATGTTATATTCTAGGGGACTGGGAAAATTTATAATGTATGGAAATATGTACTGTATGATTTTCTTGTTCTTTAAAAAAAATAAATTACTACTTCTACAATCAAAAATCTGGTCCAAACACTTACATACCTAAGTACATCTAGACTTTCACCAATAGAGATGTCTAATCTGTTCAGAAAAGATTTCACAGATTCCTCTAGTATTCTTATCAAGTTTTTCTATGCTTTGATAGTTAAGGAGTTTTATACAAAATTCAGTCTAAATCTTTGCTTAAAATTAATCTGATTTCCTTCATTTAACAGACAAGAACAACAGTTTACCACTATCTTTTTTTATTATAATATTTTGTATATTGGCAAGCTATTGTTTTCCTCTCAACCTTTTCTACCAAAAAGCATCTATTCCTCTAGGTCTTGCTTTCTATACCTTATGGTTCAGCTTTCTCTGATAGTTCATTTAAGCCACATTTCATTGACAAAGAGTCAACACTAGAATAATTTCTTTTTTTATTCCCTCAGTACACTGTTTGTCTTCTTTGTAAAATGCTATTAGCTATTTTCTTAATCTCAAACTTGGTGAAGCTGGTGAAGAAATTTTAAATTTGGGTCCCATCCTCTATAATACTTGCTGCCCTGCTACAGTTTTGATCCATCTG
This sequence comes from Calidris pugnax, assembly GCF_001431845.1. Taxonomy (NCBI): domain Eukaryota; kingdom Metazoa; phylum Chordata; class Aves; order Charadriiformes; family Scolopacidae; genus Calidris; species Calidris pugnax. The sequence continues at coordinate 12,203,347 of NW_015094508.1, read as the reverse complement.
CAAGTTTTTTACATCTTCCTTCATGCAAGTTGTTAAATGTTGTTAATACTAAACAGAGTGAGGTTCAAAATTCCCCTAGAACCACATTTCGAAGCCTCCATCAGTTTAACAGTAAGCCGGTGACGAGTGTTCTTTGCAAGTCTCTTTTCAACCAGCAATTCATGAGTTATTTCATCAGTACCATCACATTCTTACTGTATGTAAAAATGGTAAAGTGAATATGACTCAGCAGCCTGTGAATAAGTTTAATAGCACAGTGGTGCTCATGACTCTAGGGCTGTAGGCAAATACAAATCCAGCCCTTTTAGTTAATTCTCCTATTATTCTCTGGCATAAGCATGGCTAAACCTCTAGTTGTAGAATAAGCCTTAAAAAGGCTCTGAATCACAGCCAGGATTTTTGATGCATTCTGAGTGTATTGCATCTTTACTTCTTTTCTGCTTCCTAGGATATACTGTGAATTCAGCGTTGACACCTGGAGGTGTACTGTACATAGCAGGACAGCCACGATACAACCACACTGGCCAAGTTATCATTTATAAAATGGAAGGAAGAGAGGTACGAGTACTTCAGAGATTAAATGGAGAACAAGTAAGTATGCGTTCATTATTAACATATGAGAGGAATATGGCATGAGAAACAGAAATAGTGATTTCAACTGAGAACTCTACATCAAAAGAGCAAATGTAACTAGGAGTTGTAAGCAAGATCAGAAGGAAAGGTTAGGTAGATTGGAAACTTTCTCTTTGAGTTAAACAGTCACCAGTGTCAAAGTGATTGTAGCCATCTCTGTACTTGCAATTTTCTCTGCTGAGTGGCAGGGGTATGACTCTGGCAGGAAATGGGTGTGACAAGCAGGGTTCTGTGTGAAACCATCAGCTGGGATAGAATGAATGTTATGTTGAGTTGCAGCTCACTGAGGGCTGTTCCTGCAGGAAAAAAACAACATGTAATCACATAATTAAGGATGGTAATGTAATATTATGCACATGAGGGTTGAAAGACCTGCCTACTTGAGTCTCCCCAGGCTCCAGTACCAACTTCTTTCAGAAGAATTCAGGTTACCTGATTTTCACCTGTAGCTGATGTCTGCAATTCAGCTAATCAATCAGTCCTTTTAGAGTCAATGAAGGAAAGTAGGCATTTTTAAGTTTTGAGAGATCTGGCCTACTTGAAGCCTCTTTTATCAAATGACACGCATCTTGCACTAGAAGAGACTGCTTCTTGTGTTGAGTGTAAAGGAACTACAGGGTGTCTAGCGTAATTGTGAAGTGAATGTAATCAGATAAATCCCAAGCCTTGAACTCAGACTATGAATGTATTTAGCTCTTTGTGCAGATTTTGTTTCTCTGGATTTAGAGGCAACTTGGGAATTTTGGACACTGCCTGCACTGTGTTGTCTCAGAGCTTTTACCCACCATTTTATTTTTCCTGGCAAGCCTAAGACGATTGATTTTGCTCCTTCCACGTATTATTGTTGGGACTGAAAAGAAAACTAGCTTGCCCAAGACACTTCTGTGCAAATACTGTCTTGACAGGTCCTACTGCCCTTAGCAGGTGGAAGGCACCATTTGTACTTTTCAAACTCAGAAGAGTTGAAAGTTGAATGAACCATTATTAAATTAAAAAAATCTGTCAACAAACACTAAAACAGTGAACAAGCTTCAAAGGCAAACAAACCAAAAATATCTAGGTAGTAAAGAATATTTTTGCCTAATGGTTAACATTTGACATAGTTGTAAGCAACCATAAAACAGATCTCTGAACAGGAATGTTGCATGATGTTGTGACTTTGTCTCTGATTTATACCTTATATTTTCCTGCAGATTGGGTCATACTTTGGCGGTGTTATTACCACAATTGACATCGACAGGGATTCATTTACAGACCTTCTTCTTGTTGGAGCTCCTACGTACATGGGAACTGAGAAGGAGGAGCAAGGGAAAGTGTATGTTTATAGTCTGAACAAGGTAAGGATGATGTTTATTAACCAGGAATAGAAAATGGTCCTTACAGGCTTCATATCCTTATTTCAAAGAAATATGATAAGTTGAGCTGGGGAAGATGATCTATTGAAAAGAGAAACATGGTTTTGACAATTAAGAGTATAAGACAGATTATTTTTGAAAACTATCTTTTCAAATTCTTGTTTTCGTACCATTTTTCTAACCAAGTGTATTATATAAATAAGCACTATGTCCTGTAAGCTGAAATATGGCATAGATGCAGATTTGCAGGATTAATTTTCTATTACATTTTCCTTTTGCTTTCATGGCTTAGGGAACAGTAGGGCTCATCCATCCTAAAAGCGTGTACTTTATTATCCCTGAGACTTGCTTATCAACCTAGAGCTAAACCCCATGTATCCAACAGCTTTTAAACATGGCACGACTAGATTGAGGGATATGCCAGCTACACCTCAGCTTCTTAGTTTGATAATTCTCTCCTTCCAATGTCTAGGCATACTTTTTTTTCTCTATTTCTCTATTTTCTCTATTTTCTCCACTAGGAATAGGATGTAATTGTTTCATTTAGTTCATGAGCTTATCATCTGGACAGGATCCCTTAAAAGCCTGCATTGATAAAATGTTGATGGAAATCCACAAACTCTAAATCTGTTCTTTCACAGACAAAGTTTGAATACCAGATGAGTCTCGAACCTATAAAGCAAACGTGCTGCTCACCGTTGAAACAGGACACCTGCAAGGTTCTTAAGAATGAGCCTTGCGGTGCACGCTTCGGAACTGCGATTGCTGCAGTGAAGGATCTCAACCTTGATGGATATAACGACATTGTAATAGGTTCTCCCTTAGAGGATGACCATCGGGGAGCTGTTTATATTTATCATGGCCGTGGCAAAACAATCAGTAAAAAATATTCACAGGTATGAAGTATAACCTTACGGATCGGCAGCCACTGTAAGAGCTTGTAGCTTAAATCCTGTTTTCCAATGTCTTCCCAACATTGTATCAAACTGTGATTTGACCTGTCATGACAGTTTCTTTTTAAAAATGCTCTGTACTTTAAAACTCATACTGATTTAAACAAATTTTACTCTACTATTGTTAGAAAATATATTTGCATGTTTTTATTAGAAACCTTCTGAAATGTTCAATTCAGCCAGAAAAGTAGATATTTTTCAATTCTGAAACTTTATAGTGTGTTCATCACCATGGTAACTGTCTTAGGAGTATTGGAGTGAAAACTTACATGTATTTAAGGAGTCTAAAAGCCATCTGACTGCCAACAAACGTGTCTTGAATGTTCTTAAAAAAATCCTTCAATATGCATTGCATAAACTTATTAATGCTTTCCACAGCGTATTGCATCGGGTGGAGATGGGGAAAAAGTGAAATTTTTTGGCCAGTCTGTGCATGGAGAAATGGATTTAAATGACGACGGGCTGATTGATGTCACCATTGGAGGCCTTGGAGGGGCTGCCCTCTTCTGGTACGGTTACTCACAGCAACTGTCGGGACAGGAAATGGACATTTTTCTTGGGATACTGATGTAACTTACATGCCCTGCTGTTTGGACTGTAGTGAAGATACTGGTTCGCATTTTGCCACGGGCTGTGAATCTTCATGTTTTCATGTCTGTCGAGACAAATGAATATAAAACTTACTGGGTTACAGTAATAAATATAGGAATGTTTTAGAAACCTTGTTAGCCTAGTATGAAGGCGTTGTCCTCCTAGGCTATCTTCAAAATAGAAACTAATTCCACTTATGGTACTAAGTAAAATAGAAAAAAAAAAAACCTAAGTGTTCTCATTTTCATACTATATTGCATATTATCTTATTAGCAATATCAAGGACAAGTTCAAATGTAAAGGGCTCCCTAAGAAAACTCATTTGACTTCCTAATAAGAAAACTTTAGCTTGACTCCCTACAGAAAATCTTTGAAAAATGTAAGTAAACTTTTCGGTTAGCAGTAAATTCATTTTCTTTACGAAAGAGCATAACTCAGATGACATAAAGAGCAAAATATTTTTTAAGGCAGAAGAGAAAAATACTGGTAGGAGAAGTAAACAAGGTAACATGTAATTCCTCATTTCCAAAGGACAGCTAAAACTATTTCTCTCTCGGGTAAGGCAATTGGTAAGCCAGTTTCTTGCTCTCCCTGTCCTGCTCTTCCACCTATCTCAGCTGCTAGGTGATCAAGTTTGTCAGGTCCTGCTACTATCCTCAAGCTTCTGGCTTCTCCTCACCTTCATCTGGTAGTTTGTCTTTCTAAAAGCTCCATGTGTCAACGCGATGAGATGCCCCTTCACTGCATTGTTTACATCACAAATCTGAAGAAAGCTATTTTGCCAGCTAAATCTTGTGCTTGTTCAATATACTGGGAACTGAGCCAGAGTGAAGGGAGAGGCAAGAATGAATTACAGGGACAGGGGCAAAAGGGAGTTAAGGGGAAGCAAAGTGGTAGTGAATCTCAGCCTATTTGTCTAGCCATAGCCTAAGAGATGGCAGACTGCCCTTCAGCTCGTACATAATAACATGTTCATCTGTGGATACCCTTGAAGATGGGTTTGGGCCTTTAGTCTCTTTCAAAATGGGACTGGCTCTATAGAGTTGGTTAAAAGCTTTTGAAAACATTTCATCTGGTATCTGTTCTGAACCAAGTAGAGCACCTTGGAGACACCCTGTGATTATTTTCTCTGTAATTTTTTTTTTTACTGGTATTATGTATAGAGAATATATTTAATTACTTGTCTAGAATATCAAATACATATATTTTGATGTTGAACATTGTACATTTTGTGATTTGATTCTTAAGTTTTAAAAAGTTGCTGCTATTATTCTAAGGTGCTTTCTCTCTGTGTTTTTGTTAAGGTCTCGTGATGTGGCTGAAGTAAATGTTTCCATGCAATTTACACCCAAAAGCATCAATATCCAACAACAAAATTGTCAGATAAATAAAAGAAAAACAATATGCATAAATGCCACAATTTGTTTTAAGACTAGACTAAAGTCAAAGGAAGATATATTTGAAGCCAGTAAGTAGATAAACACTAAGCTATGGAATCTTTACACTAAAATTACTATGCTCGCATTCATTTATTTCTCCAAAAATGGAATATAACTCTTCTGAATTCACTATTCAAAGTGCATTTCAGATACTTTGGGAAAAAAGAACATGTGGAGGCAAAGTGGTTCATAATATTGATCTCAACTTCTTTTGCAGATCTGCAATACTGGATTACGCTTGACGCACAGAGACAAATATCTCGAAGCTTGTTCACAGAAAGCCATGAGAGGAAAATGCAAAAAAATATAACTATCAAAGGGTCAGAATGTATTATACATAACTTCTACATGTTGGCAAGTAAATCATTTAAAGTGTTTTTCTCATGCTGACATTTTAATAACCCAAATACATTCTATTTATTGTAATTTAATGGACAACAGAGTCTGCCTCCAGAATTAACCTTAAGAAGTGTACATAAAATTTATTTACTACTTAGGATTTATAGATTTGTATATGTATATAGATATAAACTATTTACTTATATGTACAGTCTATTTACCTTTGTCTCTTTGTGTCTGTCTTAAGAAAGAGCATAACAGACTCAGAGGAACCAAGCAGCTATCGTCGTTAGTAGGGTAGTGCATTCAAAACTCAGCCAGAGCATGTGAGCTGGAAGTCCAGTTGCCGTATCAGTGCAATTCCTCCTACTAGAATATAGTAAAACACCTCAAAAATTAGTTCGGCATAGAGAGTACTTATTCACCGCAAAATAGAAATGTAATTAGCAAATGTGATTATGAAATTGCCCAGATTGTAACTGTTGCTCAGAGTGAATGGAAGTGTGTATAATAAGCTACCTACATTTAAAATGTTTAGTGACTTCACAGTTGTATCATAATTCAAAACTAATGATAAATGATGCCCAGAATTTACTTGAATATGCAATACCTCTCCTAACAGCAGGCTTCAGCTGACTTCACACAAAGTGATACCGCTGCTGTTCGTCTTACTGATCTTTTCAGCACAACTAAATGAGGAAAACGTCCGTGAGATGGCTGTTTGGAGACAATCTTAAATGAAACTGTGTTTGATATGCTCAGACTATGTGATATTTTTATGATGAGATGAGATACGCAAAAACATTAATAGATATTTATAAGGATTGGCTTGTACATTAAATGCATTATCATCAATTGCAAGCATTCAAATGCTTCTCTAGCAAGGATGGCGGCAGTGTGACTGGAAAATATTTTACGTCAGCATTGTTTGGATTTTTTTAACCTCCTTAGATATTAAAGTGAATGTCCATAACAGCAATTTTGTTTTCTTTATGTTCTAGGATAAACCTGATTTTCAGGACTCTGTAAAGGTTTTGCTGGAGTTCAATTTTTCTGATCCAGAGAGTGGACCTGTGCTTGATAGCAACCTGCCAAATTCAATATCTGAATATGTAAGTCAGCAAGATTCTGTATTAATAACCAAAGTATTGAAGGTAAAATTCATAGCCCATGCAAGAGCTGAAAGTATTGTCCACAAATTGGCTAAAGAGGGAGGGTCATTGAGCCTATCCAGAAGATGTTTCCTCTAAATGAGTCTTCGGGAGTGAAAAGCTGCTTGGGAACCAGCCTGGGGTTTTAAACCTGTCCAGAGTTAACTTAAGATAGAAGAGAGTACAAGTAATTTTATTGTCATTTTTTACATAGACAGAGCAGCGGTATGTTAGTCATTTACTGTGATGGTGCTTAGCGTCTTTCATACTCCCGCTATTGTCTCTTTTTCTAATCTAGGTGAATCTCTTGCAAAAGAATGAGTATAAATCTTGTTTTACCTGGGCATTTTATGGGATATTGGCATGTTTAACTGATTAATATTAGGGAAGACTTCTTTGATTGCCAAATAGAAGACCTTATATAAAATTAGTTAATGAATTAAAATGCAAGTATTTATTTTTAATAATAAATGTAATAAAATTGAGAATAAAAATACTATTGTTGCAGATTCCTTTCACAAAAGATTGTGGAGCCAAAAATAAATGCATTTCAGATCTTGTTCTGAATGTAAAAGCAAGCATAGCTGGAGACAGGTAACTACAGTGGGTTTGTTGTATCACTTGATATCTATACAAAATTTTTATGTAAATTATAAATTCTGTAGTCTATTAAGACAATGCTGTGGCATAACTTCCAAATCAGAAGCAATATAGTCTGAACAATGAAAGAAACTCGTCGTTATGTTAAAAACAGATTCAAAAGTTAAGACATCAAACATTTTTTATTTATTTTACAGCTCTTCTCCATTCATTGTAAAGTCACGCAATGATAAGTTCACCATCCAGCTCTCTGTGAAGAACAAAAAAGACAGTGCCTATAACACCAGAGTTTTGGTTCAGTATTCTCCAAATATTATTTTTGCTGGAATTGAGGTAGGAGTTTTTCACATTATCACGTTTATCATGACCTATATTGACAGAGAGAACTGAGGAAGCCTTTTTATTAAAACGGAATTTCACTGCTGTGGTTATGATCTCAGTTGATTGGAAGAGATTCCCTGGGAGCGCTGTTCTCACCTATCCCTCTAAAAAAGTGTATTTATTTTAACCTAAGTGAACTCTTGCGTGGCCTCCAGTAACTACAGACGCAAGTTTCACAATGACACTTGGGCTGTAAGTGCCTGCATTGTAGATGCACGTCAGCACCATGGATCATCTGTATATCTGTAAAGCCAGAAATGCCTCGTTATTTGTCAGTAGAGCTCCTGAGCATCTAAAATTCTCCTTTTGCACGTGTATAGAAAAAGCACTGGCTTGGTAGGGCAGCATAGATCAGTGCCTGCCTCCTCCCTGCCTCAGACAGCATTTCCAAAGTAGCCACTTTTCTGCCTGCCTCAGCAGATATGCTATGAATGCACCTCAGTTCAGGTGGGAAACATTAGAAGTTTGTCTTCTATCAACCATCCTGATGTTGCACATTAAGAGAAGTCAGGGATCCATAGCAGTGTTGCTGGCCGTGTGGCAATAATTTTATGGAGAATGAATGTCACTTTTATTGCCAAGTAAGGAATGCATTTACAAAATTACATGTAAAACCTGTGTACTTATGTTGATCTGCTAGATTCCATGACTAATTTGTATGATATCCAGTTTGTATATAAAGGCTAATGTTCAAAAGACCTTCAGTGGATGTGAATAATGGTTACTAATTGATATAGATGTCCACAGGTGGAAATTGTTTTACAGTAGTTATGGCTTGCTATTTTTGTTCCAGGTCAACTAATTTGATTCTTACAATATTTTGCTGATGAAGGGGGCAATGGTATATATATTCAATAGGACCTTGATGCTTAGTCAAAATTTAAAGAGAGTTTGCACAAGGTCATGATTTCATTTTCTTTTTCCTTTAGGACATACAGAAAGATAGCTGTGAATCTAATCACAACATCACCTGTAAAGTGGGATATCCATTTCTAAAACCTGCAGAAGAGGTAAAAGGTCCACCTGCATGCAAGTTCTCCTTGCTTCATGCTGTTCTAAGGCCAGGGCAGTCCCTATCGCCTCTGAATTTCTTTTCTCTTGTGTTCACCCCAAAACTTGTCCATTCAGTTTCCCAAGCTATCCTTGATGTGAACTACACTAAGCAAGACAGGAAAACATCAGATCTTCAGTCCCTGGGCAGGCAGCTGTGGTATGTGAGGAGATAATAGGTGCATATGGCTGCCCTTGGCACTGTTGGGGGTTAAGTGGTACACCTTGTCAAAAGGGTCTGTCTTCATGTATAGAGGCTATTGGTTAGGATATACTATCAGTATAAGATGTCTGATAAGACACCAGATAAGACATCAGATACTGTGGCTTTCCACAGGTTGGAGCCTAGGGCTTTGTTATTTCATATATAAAATTTAGTCAGTTGAAAAGAGAGTAAGCTGGTATGTGGAAACACTAATCTGGATCTTCCAAAGCCAGGCATCAAGGCTTTGCTTCTGCTCAGTGGAGAATGTGGGGCCTTTCCAGCAAGTCCACTTAAAATCAAGCTGCAGCTTGAACAACTCCAGTGATAAAGCTGTATCTCCTTCTGGAACAGAGAGGGAGCTTTAGCAAAACTAGGCCTTTGAAAATACACATCTAAGCCTCACCTGAACGGTTGTACTATTTAATTGCAAAATATCAAATTACGTGCAAATAAGACCAACTGTCTTTCCTGGCAGTTTTCTTGCCTGTTCTTCTGTCATACCAGGTCCGTGTTGCAGATGCATAACAGAGGGATGATAGGAGAGATGTCCTCTTACATTGTCTCCCACATACGTGTTCTGGCTTGTGCCTTAGACTTGTAGGAATCGAGGCAGTTGTTACTTTCTTGCAGCCATATAAGCATACTACCCAGTGCCGGTGCCCACAATGCCCTCTTCTCAGTTTTACTGGGTTTTTCACATTTTCCTTTTATGCTTTAATTGTTAGTTTGCCTGTAGCTATAAATCCCTAAATTTAGAAATTTTATCCTCTCCTTTGCATTCAAAAATCAATTAATCTCTGACTCACTGATAAGCATTCCTAACACACCCTTTCTAAGCATTTGTCCTGGCTTTTTTTTAATATGAGGAAATATCTAAGACAAATTCCTCTGAGTCACTTTGTAATAAAGATTTGTGCACATGAAAGGAAAAATAAAAGTCTGAGCTGAGAAATCCTTTGCTTTGGATAAAATTACCCTTAAGGGTCAGGATATGAAGAGGGACATGTTTGGGACAATGTTCCCCAATTTTGTGTAGTGCCTAATTGCAATAGATTTGTTCTAATTATAATGAGTAGGGAATTTTTGTGAGACCTAGTAGTCATTTATTTACATTGTAACATCCCTGTTCTCTATTCCAGCTGGTTTACTATATGTTTAGTGAGATTCCAGCAGCCTTGTATAGAATTCTTATCTCAACTGTAATTGCCCGGCTTGGAAACTTTTTCTCTTTCTCATTAGAGAAAAAGAAAGAAGTTTTGATAAATTCATTGCAAGACTAGCTGGTTTCTATTAAGGATTATTTAGCTATGTAATTCTAGTATACTATATAATAAGTTTTACTGAGACTTCTCAGTTCTGAAAATTTGAGACTTCTCTCTATTAGGTTTCCTTCTTGGTTGGGACAGACTCAAAAAAATTTATTCATAGATAAAAGTAGCAAAAATTTACTCATTTTTCATCAGATCAAACCCTAGTAGTGTGCTTTTATTTCTTTTTTTTTTTTCTTTCTTTTAAATTGTGTAATGTATTCCTCTAAACAGATTTCCTTCAAAATATCATTCCAATTCAACGCATCATATCTCCTGGAAAATGCTACTGTTCATGTATACGCAACAAGGTTAGTTTTAGTTACAATCATTACTTGTTTACCTTCTGATATTTTTTTCATAGAAAGCTCTGCAGCTTTGTGTTTCATAGTAAAACAAGAATGGCTTTTCTGAACTCAGTTGTTGTTAAACAATCTGTAGAGCTGGCAGCTTTGCAGATGTATTTGGTCTGGCAGTGGACTGAGGACTAAATAAATAGTTGTTTGTCTCTAGAACCTGAGAGTCACAAATGAGTCATAATTTCAATAGGTTTACCTTTGGGAAGTTGCTGCACACTTTAGCATGAATCAGTTTATGATAAAGAAGAAAGTGTGGCCTTCAAAAGTTGTCTGTGATAAAGGAATGCATTTGCCCTCAGTGTTTGCTGTCCCTGCAAAATCCAGGGATAACAAGTGGTCCTTGCTCCACTTTCATTCAGTCAGCTGCAGTCTGTAATTTTAACAAAGATCAGTTTCTGAGCTGGGACTTAACTATTAACTTACTGGAAATAGTACCCTGAATTTATTCTTAGAAGGTATTAATTAACTAGAAATGTGTGGTTTTATACCCAGAGGTGTAGGTATTTCAGTTTCTTAAGATCCATTCCAGTGTTGTGTCTGCACATTCTGATCTGAGTCGTATATATTGTTTTATTTTAGTGACAGTGAAGAACCACCTGAGACCTTGAGTGACAACAGAGGACACGTTACAATTCCAGTAAAATATGAAGTAGGACTAATATTTGTAAGGTATTGATTCTTCTCCATACCTTTATTTGCTAGCACAGATGCTCCTCTATACTTTTATCCAGCTAGCACAGGAAACAGCAGGTGTTCAAAGAGAATATAGTATGGTCTTGTTGTTGAACTGTGCTCAGTATCTACAGATGGCAACTTCTAGGCTTATGAGCAGGAAGCACTGCTTAATTGAAAAGAGCAGCTTGTGAGAGCCGACGCAGACAGGACACAGGAACAACCACAAAACCACGGATGAAAGGCAAAGAATAAATTTAATCTCGATACCTCATGGATTGGGAAATCTCCAAAGCAGCACCTGGGCAGACGTCTGCCAGCAGGGGACACAGGCACTGCAGAGGGAGAGGGAGTCATTATTAGTGAGAGGGTCCTTGTTACCAAGAGACTTGGAGAGTGAAAGCTCACACTTGCTGATCTGGCCTGGATTTCAAGGATTCGAGCAGTCATAGCTTTTCACTCTGCTTTGATCTTCTTCAACAGCAGGGCAGGAATTTTGGGCGTGTTCGATGAGGTGCCCCTGAGTCCATCCCAGGCCTACCTTATCTAAGGGCAGGTGTTCTATCTGTTGAGCACCTAAGACTAAACAACAATTAGTGTGATATATGTGTTTTTCAGCACCCCACGTGCGAGTCACTTGATCATGTTAACAGTCTTCTTCACCCCTCCTTTCCCACACAGTTACTGTCCCTATCTTGCTGTATCTCCATTTTATCTATTTAAATTTGATCTGCAGTTTCAAGTACAACAGCAGCTGTTGTTGATTCCTGTACTTTGCTCTATTCATTCAAAGGTGTTTCAGGTACATAAGAAAGCAAATACTTCCAGCTTCCTGATGGCCCTGAGTCTGTATCACTATAATATTGCATGGTGTGGTGTTTGATTTCCAGCTTCAAAAATTAGCCTTAATTTTAGATTCTCGGGGTTTGCTTTTATCAATTCAGACATAAACTTTAATGCAGGTATTGTAGTACGCTTTATTTTCAGAAATAGCTAAAATTCAGTTAAATTATACTGAAAAACATTACAAATATTATCAGTAGACTACATTGCACGGTGCGCAGGTCTAAATAATTAAGTCAAATTTATTTTGGATGCATTTCATGGTTCAAATCCAGAATTTGTTTGTCCCATAGGGAATAAGGTTGAATTTAGAATGTTCTGGTTTTGTTCTCTTTTTACTTAGTTATGTCATTTATAGAAGCCTGCCTGTTTTACATGGCAATATTTGAGGTAAGGGACTGCACAGCTAGAATAAGAACAGCAGAATCAGGCCCTGATGTATTATTTGGGGGAACAATATTTGCTTATTTTGCAGTTTATCTGAACAAAAGATTTAAAATGTACATAACAAAAACTGAGTACTGCCTATAAAATGGCTGAGTTGAACTTCAGTGGAAGTAGCAGTGCATTCTTAATTGCAAGGCTAGTCCTGGAGGATTCATGAAATAATGAAAAGACTTACATTATTAACTGCTAGTGTTTTTCTGAAGCTTGGTTTTTTTTTAATGTGGTTTCTTTCTTTTAACCCACAGTGTTTTCAAAGAGCACCATGTTATAATTGCAGCAAATGATACCATCCCTACTGCTATTAACACAACAGAACAGATTGGGGATGAAGTTATGCTACATTATAGGGTAAGAAACAACTAAAACTGTATGATATGCATACGGGTGTCATGGTGTGTTTTTTTCATTTGTTTTAAATCACTTAATATGATAACCTGTTACTTAAATAGCAGCCGTGCCAATTGTTAAACCTTCTACATGGGTACTTTGTATTTAACGTTGGGTTTTTTTGCTTGCTTGCTTGCTTTGGAATAGAGTTAGAGGTTCTCAGAGTGGTCCATCCCTGTGGAGTAGTTCTGGTTGGGCTTAGAGCTCCTGCCCTCAACAGGGTAAAGACAGCATGCCCTGGTAAATGAGAACTTGACCTACATCTGCTGCAGTTTAGAACAGGTATTTCCAAAATCCAGTCAGCTTTGAAAGAGGCAAATACCATGCTCTGATAATCTTGCCTTCCTAATGGAACGAGTATTGCAAACTATAATCACGTAGAAAAGATATTGAATGGACTAGAAGCCAAGCCTCAAGTTGCAGTAGGACTGAATTTAGTTATCTTGAAAGCAACCTTGTTTTCCAGTGTCAAATCTAAACCTGAACAGTGGTTCAGGTGTGGTTCCCACACAAAAGTGATGAGGGTATCTGAATCAAATTCTGCCTGTAAAAAATGAGAAAATTCTCACTCTCACTAATTAGCAATTGCAAAGAGTTTTTTTCTATTTTTTAGCCCTCCTACAGTGTTTTACTCAGTTAATTCTTTAGACTAAAAGTTAAAATCCAGAATCTTGAAGCTTTTTTGGCTATTTAAGACATTATTCATCTCATTTCAAAACCTTTGTTTTCCAAATGTAAAAGCTAGTGGACTGCAAAGCATACCATTTATAATCTTGTAAACAAAACCCACCTCTGCAAGCAGCTCCTCACAAATGACTAGTCAGAAGAACAAAAGTTAAACAAGTTCTTGAATTAAGCTTGTCCACTTCAGAGACAGGATCATCAATTCTCCTGCCAGCAATTCCACCTAGGCATTTTCTCCATCCTCAGCCACAGCAGGCCTGTTCAGAAGGAGAAGCTGCTTACAGATATGTCCTGTGATCTTCTCAGGGAAAACAGGGGAGAGGAGCAGGTGAGCAGGTGGGCTCTTGCCTAAGAACCCCTGAGGAACCAGCGGGAGCCACCACTGGTATAGTGACTCCTCTCCCATGTTAAAGCATTTGGGGGGGATTTATTAAAACTTGAAATTAAATTATGTTAGATAGAACATAATTCCAGATGACAGGAAGGTACACTAAACAAGATAACAAGACCAAAGACCACTGAAGAATGTGTCTGCTAATTCACAACAGGCTGTTCTTGGGGAAAAAGTAAGAGTTCATCACAGCACTTTTTGTATAACTGACTGTAGAAAAGTTTAAAAAAACCGGAAGAAGTAAAGAAAAACACAGGAAAGGAAAAAACTCACAACCAAATACCAACAAAATAAAGAAAGTGCTAATCAAAATATCTTTCTTTTTTTTATAGATTGAAAAAGGTGAACACTTTCCAATGCCAAACCTCACACTGCAGATCTTATTTCCCAATGTAACAGCAGCCAAGAACACGCTTCTCTACCTTACTGCGTTGTCCCATTCCCAAGTAAGCCAGGATTTTGTATTTTTATGATTAATTTAAATTTGAAGCTTTTGTTGTAATGATCTGTAAAATGCAAACATTTCGGATTATACCTTGAAGCAAGGTATATATTGTTTCTAGTCTTAAATACAAGATGCTGGTGTTTTATGAGCATAAGCAGATATGCATAAGAAGACAGAGAGATAAATTTTCTTAAAAGCAAACAACCAAATTTAAAGTAGTGTTGACCAATAACTGGACTATAACAAGGTTAATTTGATATTAATGAGTGATGAGAGGCCCAGACTGAGATATGTGACAAGAGTTTCTTTCTTAATTTTGCCTACTGAGCCTCAAATTATCTCTGTTGTCAGCAGCGCATATTCCAAATGCTCTAGTTCTGCTGTGTACATCTAGAGCTCAGTCTCCTCTTCAGTCCTCCCCTTTCTGTTACTGCAATTAACCTTCCTGCACATCTGCTCCCTCGCACTACCTGTCCTCTGGCTTCCTTCTTCTCTGGGGGACTGACACATCTTGAAGGGGATTGTAAGTCATGTCTTTCAAATGTTCATCATCAGAGCCCTCATTTGAGTTTTTCCGTTTGACTCCTCCAGAGCAGCTGGAGGAGATCACAATTCCAGCAAGTCCCATGATTCCAGATTTGTAGATATTAAAATTGGAGCTATCTCAGTAACCAGGTGGCTGGAGAACCCAAATATCACTAAGCCATGACCTAGACCTCTTTATTATTTTTCAATCTTTCCCTCAGAGACACATAAATGGACACCTCTCTCCAAATATTTCACTTAGTTTTGAGGTGTTGCACCGCTGAAAAATAAACCAAACAGCCTAAATTAAAGTTCAAGGTTTATTTTAAAACAACAACAACAAAAAGATCCAAACATCCCCCAATTTTTCATATTTAGAATACAAAGAAAGTGTGTCTGTTCCTAAATTCCTTCCCCCATTATTTGCATTCCTAGGCAATCACCGCATATGACCCAAGTTTGCATATAAACTCAACAAATCTGTGCTTTTTCTGTGGGTATAATTCATCTGCTGCTAGCTACACCCTAGTGATAGTAGTGTGCCAAGGTGCACTGCAGGGGCTTTGCAATCCTCTTCATGCCAGTAATCTGAAAGTGACTGAAAAAACAAATTCCCCTGCACCAAAGACACCCAAGGGTTTCCTGCCTGCTTTTGAAGGAGCCATGGAGGTCTAGCAGTGCTCCAGCACCTGCTCCCCCTTCCTGGGCACTGCAATGGAGGCTCCTGAATCCTGCATTTTACCTGTCCATCTGCTTGCTGAGGTGGAACTTCTGTGGATTCCTGCGCAAAAGTTGTTTAGCAGTTTTAATAGCCACCTCTTGCTGGTTCATGTAGTGGTCATCTTGCAGGAAGCTCTTGCTTGCTTCTACAGATGTGTATGTTGCTGGATAGAGTTTAGGCTAAATTATCTCCTAAAAAGCTCATTTGTTGTTTGAATAATTATATTTTAATACCTACAGCATCTGAATTTCCTGTTCTGCACTCTCCCAATATGCAGTTTTATTGCATTTAGGGGTTAGTAAATATTATTTTTATTTAATATTAAATATTATTAATGTTGGCTTGCTTCCAGAGCATTTTTTTGTAATAGATTGCCTATTCAGACAATAAAAAAAATATTTGTATTTCTGCTACCAGAATGCCATCTGCCAAGCTAGTTACCCTGTAGATCCCTTAAAGATCAGCGCTGGGAAATCATTTGTGTTGCCAAAAATAAAAGAACCTACAAAGGATACAATTATGGTAAGCTCATGCCAGATATTATATTTATCTGCAATAAATATGTAAAAGCTTCTTATAAACTGTATTCTGTGGAAACTCACTTTGCCTTAATCGCCTGAAAAGGCATCTTTATGTAGACTAGCTGTAGTTTTTATTTGCCTACAAAACTGTATGTGGAACTGAATTTGGGTGGGTTTTTTTTTAAAATTTAGCAAATGTGTAAATAGCAGTAGCACATTTGACAGCCGAGTAAATCTTCACCTTCTGTATTCCTATTGTAATTAATAAATAGTAGTATCTTTAAATATTCTCATCTCCCTTCCAACTTTTTTAGACAGCTAGCTGAAAATACTTTTCGTATACTGGCACTCTGATCTGACAGATTTTCCATGCAACTGATAAAATGTAATTGATGATCTGATTTGGAAAGGATTAGCCTCTCACTTTTTAGATGTAAGAGTTGCAAAGTAGTTTTGCTGCCATAGTTATGTTACCATGTCAGGGGGGAAACCATCATGCTGCCTCCTCAGCATAGAGGCACATATTGAGTTTCTGGTGCAAATGAAACCATACCATGAGAAGAGTATTTTGCCATGTTTATCATAGTCCTTCACAGAGGTGATAAAAGTCTAGGCTAAGCAAAGATTTCCAAAGCATTGAACATAATTCTGCTGGCCTCCCAGCTGGCAGGTGATACTGGGAAGTAAAGATACTTAAATCTGTACACAAACATCCTGCCCTGCTTGAAAGATTCGAGTGTCCCACGATTTGAAAGGCTCAAAAAGCACTGTCATGTCTTTCAAATGTTCATCATCAGAGCCCTCATTTGAGTTTTTCCGTTTGACTCCTCCAGAGCAGCTGGAGGAGATCACAATTCCAGCAAGTCCCATGATTCCAGATTTGTAGATATTAAAATTGGAGCTATCTCAGTAACCAGGTGGCTGGAGAACCCAAATATCACTAAGCCATGACCTAGACCTCTTTATTATTTTTCAATCTTTCCCTCAGAGACACATAAATGGACACCTCTCTCCAAATATTTCACTTAGTTTTGAGGTGTTGCACCGCTGAAAAATAAACCAAACAGCCTAAATTAAAGTTCAAGGTTTACTTTAAAACAACAACAACAAAAAGATCCAAACATCCCCCAATTTTTCATATTTAGAATACAAAGAAAGTGTGTCTGTTCCTAAATTCCTTCCCCCATTATTTGCATTCCTAGGCAATCACCGCATATGACCCAAGTTTGCATATAAACTCAACAAATCTGTGCTTTTTCTGTGGGTATAATTCATCTGCTGCTAGCTACACCCTAGTGATAGTAGTGTGCCAAGGTGCACTGCAGGGGCTTTGCAATCCTCTTCATGCCAGTAATCTGAAAGTGACTGAAAAAACAAATTCCCCTGCACCAAAGACACCCAAGGGTTTCCTGCCTGCTTTTGAAGGAGCCATGGAGGTCTAGCAGTGCTCCAGCACCTGCTCCCCCTTCCTGGGCACTGCAATGGAGGCTCCTGAATCCTGCATTTTACCTGTCCATCTGCTTGCTGAGGTGGAACTTCTGTGGATTCCTGCGCAAAAGTTGTTTAGCAGTTTTAATAGCCACCTCTTGCTGGTTCATGTAGTGGTCATCTTGCAGGAAGCTCTTGCTTGCTTCTACAGATGTGTATGTTGCTGGATAGAGTTTAGGCTAAATTATCTCCTAAAAAGCTCATTTGTTGTTTGAATAATTATATTTTAATACCTACAGCATCTGAATTTCCTGTTCTGCACTCTCCCAATATGCAGTTTTATTGCATTTAGGGGTTAGTAAATATTATTTTTATTTAATATTAAATATTATTAATGTTGGCTTGCTTCCAGAGCATTTTTTTGTAATAGATTGCCTATTCAGACAATAAAAAAAATATTTGTATTTCTGCTACCAGAATGCCATCTGCCAAGCTAGTTACCCTGTAGATCCCTTAAAGATCAGCGCTGGGAAATCATTTGTGTTGCCAAAAATAAAAGAACCTACAAAGGATACAATTATGGTAAGCTCATGCCAGATATTATATTTATCTGCAATAAATATGTAAAAGCTTCTTATAAACTGTATTCTGTGGAAACTCACTTTGCCTTAATCGCCTGAAAAGGCATCTTTATGTAGACTAGCTGTAGTTTTTATTTGCCTACAAAACTGTATGTGGAACTGAATTTGGGTGGGTTTTTTTTTAAAATTTAGCAAATGTGTAAATAGCAGTAGCACATTTGACAGCCGAGTAAATCTTCACCTTCTGTATTCCTATTGTAATTAATAAATAGTAGTATCTTTAAATATTCTCATCTCCCTTCCAACTTTTTTAGACAGCTAGCTGAAAATACTTTTCGTATACTGGCACTCTGATCTGACAGATTTTCCATGCAACTGATAAAATGTAATTGATGATCTGATTTGGAAAGGATTAGCCTCTTACTTTTTAGATGTAAGAGTTGCAAAGTAGTTTTGCTGCCATAGTTATGTTACCATGTCAGGGGGGAAACCATCATGCTGCCTCCTCAGCATAGAGGCACATATTGAGTTTCTGGTGCAAATGAAACCATACCATGAGAAGAGTATTTTGCCATGTTTATCATAGTCCTTCACAGAGGTGATAAAAGTCTAGGCTAAGCAAAGATTTCCAAAGCATTGAACATAATTCTGCTGGCCTCCCAGCTGGCAGGTGATACTGGGAAGTAAAGATACTTAAATCTGTACACAAACATCCTGCCCTGCTTGAAAGATTCGAGTGTCCCACGATTTGAAAGGCTCAAAAAGCACTGCAGAGAAGCCATAACTGTGTTGGCAGAAAAACACCTGCTGTTACAGGCTGTGCCTCCTTCAGGAGCTCTGCTGGTGCCCTTTGCTGCATACCTACAGTAACAGAGCTTCCTCAAGGCTAAGCGAGTCTGCCAAAACTGAGTCTGTTCTATCACAGCGTGAATATCTCAACTTGTTTTATATACTGCAGTGTCATTTTTACATAAAAAGCCCCAGTAATTACTATCAGGTTAGTATTAGTGTCATAGCAAGTCTGTGATCAGTATATATAGTGTTTACGTGTTTTTATTTTAGTAATGTGAAAAGTTTCTTCTTATCAATTCATGCTGGTGCCTTTTAAACAGGACTGTGACACATACAACTGTGCATCTATTAATTGTGCCCTGGTCCCATCTGACATATATCAAGTGAATGTTTCATTAAGAGTATGGAAACCTACCATCATAAAAGTAAGTAAATCCCATTTGTATTCAGAATACTGTTGGGTTTGAGAAACTTAACCTAATGTTTCTAACGTCTATTAAAATTATACCTCTCATTTTCTTAAGTCTCTACAGTCTTCTAATATTTGATATAATTTCTCTTGCTATTTCAAAATTTTCTCCAAAATTTTCTAAGTAAGTACTTAGAACTTATTAGGAATTTCAAAACATGGCGAGAAGACACCTCTTACTTATTCTGTAAGTATATGGTCATTCTTTTTTAATAGCTATCTATGCATCCACAAATTCTAATTCAGCAGATGTGAGAAGGGGTACAGAGAAGCATATAATTCTTAAAAGCTTTAATTTGAAAAGACTTCTTAAGTCTAGAAAGGACTTGGTGACCAAAAAGAGCAGAGAAGAGAGAGTCCACCTGAGAGCAGTATTGTCTGACAAGAACAATGACCAGGCTGTGGTCCATTTAGCTCAGTTGATAAATTTCTGATACTGAGTTCCTGTTTTGTGTCTTTGTCTTTCTCTAGAAAATAGCAGGACAGGAGGGGAGATACAGCAGAATTTTAGAAAGCTTCAAATCTGTCCCTGTGGCCAAACTAGTATTCCAGGATTATTACTATTTCTTTGAAATCACTGCTCTCTACTATTTCGAAGTTGTATTGCTGTCTTGTAGCAGTGATGTGTGTTAAAGGTGACACACATGAGCAGGTTCACTGACTTTCACATTTTGCAGCATCTCCCAAAACTTTAAGTTTTGCTTTCACCCTTCTCATTTCTACAAAGCTACCTACTTCAAAATACTTAATTATAAATCATAGCCATTTCTTTCTTCTACCAGGCAAGTATTCACAGCTTAACCCTTGTTGTGAAAGCATTACTTAGGAGTGAGAACTCATCACTGATTTTGAGAAATGACCATCAAAAATTGGAGGTAAGAACATGATAATTCATGGATTTACTCTTTATAGGATTTCTTGTGTCACTGAATCATTCATTTTCATTCATTACTAGTGAACTGTTACCTTTTGTATTCTAAATAAAAATTATTTCATATTGGAGTCAAAATGTCAGAATTAGTCAGATCATGATACCAAAAGCCCATTACCCACTATTGTACCTTGGTGAGAAGTACTCTCTGAAGAATTTCTGCTTGCTGCAGTATAAATGCTTTTGGCACCTATGTAAATTAAAAGCATAATTTGTTCTCTTTTAACAAACTGATAGTATTTTAAAACTGATCCTGGATTATTCAGAAGTGATCTTACCCTGTACATTGTATCTTCTTTATTATTTATTTATTTATTTATTTATTTATTGTTTCTTTCCATTTCATTACCTGAGTTATGTATTTCAAACAGGATCTTTAATTTTGCGTAAGTTCCCTGTCATTTTCTTAGATAAGAAACTACACAACATTAAAGTAGGGGTTTCAGGTGTAAAAAGAGTTAGAGTTGTTATTTATCCTTTAATACAGTTTATTCCAATACATTTAGAGTGGTTAATGCATTGCTTTTCTGTGGTAAATTGTACATGCTGGGGATTATTTACTACAAGATACATTTTAAAGCAAAAGTCTTATTATATGTTATTATTGTTAATGCCCCGAAAACTTAAAGCAAAGTAATATTCAGTATGAATTACATCTTGCGCAAAATATTTTTGGAAATATAAATAGCATCTATTAGCTGGTATTATATCCAAGCATATCTTTTAAGTGATAGATTAAAATTCAATCCAGGAGTGAAAACGCAGCTGAGAGGGTTGCAAATAATGAGACCTGCCTTTACAAACCAAGGAACTTCAGAATTAATTTTTTTTAAGACATAATTTCAAATTGAATGCTTAGTGTTCAGCTCTGCAATGCTTTTTTGAACTATAAGGTTGTGTGTCTAATATATTCTTAAGTTAAAATAATTCAAACTCTCATATAGTCGCATTTATTTAAATATGACTATTCCTTATTTCATTTAGTTTACACTAAATATGACTGGTTTAAAATTAAATTAGTATTTACACTTATTTCGTTTGACTGGGTTAGAAGCCACCTTTAAGGGAGGCAGGCATTGAGTGATGAAGAACACACAAAAGCAACTCCCTAACATACACTTCAACTACTCATGGTTTTGGTCCTGTAGTCTGTCTAACAATGACTAGTGACTTATAGCAGGGCCAACCATCATCAAATGAACGCACTTACAAAGTGCAAGATATTATGTAAATATGGAGTTTCATGTTGAAGATTATTTTCTCAGTTCCCTCCTACAAATTCCTGTAGTTGGAATGAAGTGGGACCCTGGAAAATCACTGCATGCTGATAAAAGTCATGCTGCTCTGTTGACATTTTAGAAAGACAAGTTACTTATTGCTTACATTCTGAACACTTTGCAGACCATGATTAAGATTTCCAAAGAACTCCCGCCAGGTACAGTCCCCCTATGGGTTATCCTCCTGAGTATCTTCGCTGGACTCTTGATTCTTGCACTGCTTATATTTGCTTTGTGGAAGGTAAGCTGCGCGTTCTTGTCTTCGTGAAGCTAAACAAATATGGTAAAATTCTCCACTGTATCATTCTCATAACTAGAACCTCGGAGACACTAATCACTAATACTATCTAATAAGTGGAGTGAAATCTTATAGAAATGACAAAATAACTAATAACACTACATTTTTCTAATGTGTCACATGCAAAGCTAACCAATTGAAACCTGCATTGCCAGTATGTTATGAAAATAAAAATAAAAAGATTCTTGTAAGATTAAGAGTTTATTAAAGGAGTTTTTTATTAGCTTTGGCTGTGGCCTTCGATACCCAGGTTTTCTCTTTGTGTAGGCCTGTAGTGTAAGTATTGCCACAAGTGGGCACTCTTCTCCAAGCTAAATATTTAGTTCATTCTTGCGTTAGAAGGTTACAGTTTATAAATTTCAACATGCATAATCTCTTGAAAAAATTGACAAGTATAAAATAAGGTATTATTTATTCAATTGGGTATGAAATATTATTAAGTGTTTTAACCTTTGAAACTATTTGACCATAACAATGATTCAGCAATCGCTCTATACAATGACCATACTCTTTTTGTCTGCTGTCATTACATATCTCTTTAGTTTTCCTGTTCCAGGAAAAACAATGTTGTACTTAAGTGATAAAATAGTGAATGACTTTTTACTTTACTGAAAGTTTTAAAATGGAAGGACCAGCACATGAATTCTACCAATATGCCTGTTATGCTTTGAGCAGCTCTTAGTCAATTTTTTCTTTTCTGCAGGCTGGTTTTTTCAAGAGACCACTAAAGAAGAAAATGGAAAAATGAAGAAAAAAAAATGGAGAAATTTTTGCTCAGGTCTGCCTCAAAAACGTTACTGTAAAATTATAAACTTAGATGCAGTGGTCACAATGTTTTCTAAACTCTGGTGCATTAGAAAAACAAGAAG
Source organism: Calidris pugnax (assembly GCF_001431845.1). Lineage (NCBI taxonomy): Eukaryota > Metazoa > Chordata > Aves > Charadriiformes > Scolopacidae > Calidris > Calidris pugnax. Next base: position 12,180,703 of record NW_015094508.1, on the reverse strand, counting down.
CAGAACAACAAGAAGCAAATCAAGCACACATGCAAAGGATGATGCAAAGGAAGAATAAACAGCCTTATGGCATTTTTTAATACTCATGGACATACTTTCAAGTGTTACTCATTTTTGGAGAGTAACGGAGTTCAAAGATTCTAACATTTTTTAATATGGAAAAGGTGTAATCATATTTTTATATACCTATGTATGTGGAATCACTTTTCATTCCAAATTATGCAACAAGTCAGCCTGTATGTAGCAATCCCAGTCTTTTTTATCACCTTACGATTTTCAAAAGAAAAAAGCCTAATTTTAAAAATTTCCTCCTTATGTCAGTTCTGTGAAAGCAGACTGACAGTTCACAAGGCAGAACATGCAAATTATGAGAATGCACCAAATAGTGTATCATAACTGATGTAATGACAATTCAGAAGATTGAAGCACCTGCATATTGAAATACTTTAGACTTCTCTTTCTGCTCATTTTAGCGTGTCCAGACGAACCCAGGATACTCCAAGAAAAAGATTTTTATGGTCAGGCAGACCATAAAGAATTGATCCATTAGATTACATTACTGTTTGAACTTGAAATAGATTTTTGGCAGGCCTAAAATGTATACACAAAGCATTCAAGCCCATCTGATTGCACACTGTACTCAAATAAGCAGGGACACAATTGTATCTGCAAATTGAAATGTCCATATTTATGCAGAAAATGTTCAGAGGTACCCTGAAAGTTTGACTCTTACTGTATATCTTGGAGTAGCCAGGAGGGTGCTTCATAAGCTGTCACTGTAAATTTATTGTGTAGCTATTTAATCCAATGAGTTTAACGTGTACAGAATGATAATTAACAAAAGAGCACAGATAGAAATTTCAGCACTGGCAAGCTTCTTCTAGTATTATAAGTCATGTATCATCTTTGTTACTTATGAGTTTAAGAAGTGGTGAAGAATTTGCATACTAAATAAGCACTTAACAAATGATGTTTATTTTGTGACAAAGATTGAAAGTTTATATGAGAATACACTGAAATGTAGATAGCAAAAGAAATTTTTTCTTTCTATTTAGACTATTCAGTTTCCTCCTTTCTTTCATGCACTTGTCTTCCTTCCACAAGGATCTTTCCCCAGGGCTCTTGGGCTGTGCCTTGTCCTTGAAAGCTTCCTATATTACTTGCAGCCACACAAAATTAACAGTAGAAAATGGAGGCGTGCTGGCAAAGTGCGATGTTGCCTCAGTATGAGGGGACTCAGTATTGATTGCCAAAAGATCAGAAAGCATTGAGGAGGCATACTAAGTTCTATAAGACATACTTGTTTGCAGAAAAGCTTTGCCTTGCCAAATAAGCCAGGAAAAATTCTTCTTCCTCTTGGTACAAATGTCACCGAAATGAAAAAAAAAAAAAAAAAAAAAAAAAATTGCAGTTTGCCAAAAGGTTTTAACTTAGCACTGACTTTATAGCAATAGCTTAAAAAGCAGTAATATATTTTATAAGGACTTTTTTTCTTTAAGAAGAGACCACAGATTGAGTTGAACACACTGGCAAGTACAACTCTGGAAGTGTGCCAGAAGGTGCTTTATTGTTTGAAAGATGTTGTCACTCTGAAGTCCCTTCTATTTAGTTCCTAAATTAGTCATTGGGAAAGGCTGAGACTTATGCGAACGCAGCAAGTAGGATTAAGTTTGCAAGTGTTTGCAGTTTCTCCTGGTGTCTGTGGGAAAGGTGGTTATTTCATAACAGCAGCCTGCTGAAGGTAGCAGCATGACTCAGGGGGGAGGGCAAAGCCTTCTGTGGGAACGCAGTGGGTGGCTGTGCTTTGCGGAGCCTGGGAGAGCCACCGAGCTGGAGGACTTGCTTGGCTGTGCTCGCCTGCACGCCTGGAAGTGCACCCTGACTGAAGGGACGGGAGGTGAGCTGCCCTGCTTCTGAGCACAGAGAGAAGACAGGAAAGGAAGCAAAGAGGTGACGTAGAGTTGTGAAGAGAATCCCTGCTTCGTCCATCGTGTGAGTTAAATAGGCCCTGAAGGAAGGCAAAATCCATTTGTTGGACAGTGAAGATAAATTAATATTCATAGAGGTGTTTTCATTCCCATGTGAGATGCAGGTTTTATTTTAGGAAAATATTTTTTTTTTTTGCCAATTTGTTTGAAAGACTTAAATGGCACTTGTCACTCTAGCATCCAAATGCCTCAGAACTGTAAGTGTTTTTTTTTTTTTTCTATAGTATCTCTGTAAAGGCAGAACAGTGCTGTTACCCTATTATGATTCGTAAAGGAACAGAATTATGAAGGAATTGTGAGTCACCTATGCACACATAGAAAGTCTGTGGTAGCAGAGGAAATACTCATATTTATTATTATGCAGCCAGTTTGTTAACCATGAGGTAATTTTTCCTGGCTTCACAAAATTACTCACAAGTTGTGCAAGCCACACGTCATTTTTATGCAGCATATTTTTATTTTGTTTAAGTGTTTCACTTTTAGTTATGATAAGCTGTTAACAAGAGCATTTTACTTTTCTGATGAAGTTTCATGTCTTATTTTAAAGCATGAGCCTAACTGAAAAAATGTAAGTCAATAGAGCAGTCTATTTCCCTAGATAAAGACTATGCAAAAATACATAAGCATTTTATCAATGCAAAGTATGTTTGAGATCAGTGTTCCATTCTTTTTAGACTTCCTTTGTACTGTAACAATAATAAGCTTCATATAACCACACTGCTTTCCTTTTTGTCATGATACTTTCTTCCTTATCACGTTTGTTTTATTATCAGATTTTCAATTATATTATCTATTTAAAATATAACTATATAAAGGGGATAGCACTATAGCACATTATTCTTACACAGGATAAATTAGTAAAATCATTGTTTTTGTCCATAAAAACCTTTCCACACAACACTGCAAGAGCAGTATTTTACTGCTTTTCACTATATACAACAGAAAAGCATACTGAAAGCAATATTGCAAACATCAGGAGCATCTCACCAAAATTTGGCAGGCACAAAAAAAATCAGAACAGCATGTAATCTGTTGTGTTCCTAAAAAAGGACACATAAGGGTTGTAATATGATTCTAATAATGAACAAACTAAAAATTTTTTCATTCAAATAAGTACCTGTAAAAAACCAAGAATAATAAATTAGTTGTACAACCAGAGCTTAAGCAACGGATGGAGTCTGGCTCAGCTCAGTTACTGACTTCAGCACTGAAGTAGCTAATCTTAGAGGGGATAACAAGCTGTTTCTATAGCGTAGAACTGCCCGGGAAAGGCGAAAGAGCTTTAAACCATCACTCCTCCTTCATTTAGAGGTTGTTGCAGGGGTTGTTGATCCAGTATGTAATTTTAGAAGACTTCGAAAGCAGCATCTACATTACAGCAATCTCCCTGGGCTGCTGCTTATGCTCCTGTGCTTGTCTGGTGTCACTCTACGTCTGTATGAGGAGGGCTTGCGCAACCCACCGATCCTGACCCCATCCTGACCCCGTACCCAAGCCCTTGAGTACATATCCTGTGCTGAGTCATTTTGAGCATTACATTCCTCTTCTGCAGAGCTTGACTCAGGGGAATCCACCTTCAACTGGAGCCAAGGGGTTTCATCTCACTTGGTACTGAGAGGCTGGAGTTAGGGTCACACTCATCTAATGAATTCTACGTAGTCTAATTGTTTTAATTTCTTGAATTAACTATTGTGTACATCGTGATCCAGAGCAAGAGAACCAGAATGTACCATTGTTAGTTATACCACTTAACAGGAATAAGAGGGAATTCGCATCCTTTGTAAGAAAAACACAACATTCTGCACAGCATTTTATTTTTCCTGTAAAAAATTATTCCATGTGTTTTATTGATTAAAAAAAAATTTAAAGAGTCTAACAAGCCTCCTTTGTATTTTGTTTGCTTTACACTCATATAAGAATAACACTAAGGCATGTCAGTACCTAAAAACAAATCTATCTAGCTGTCAATAGAAAACTATTGTAGAAATAAATGTTCTTGCACAGGATAACATCAAGGAAAGCTCAAATGTAGTCAGGCTGTCAGAAATACGCTCTCATTAATTGTATGGATTCTCTACTTATAGCTACATTTGAAAGCTTTACCAAGGACCATGACTTCCTCATACAGATTTGCTTTCATAACTTTACCTGCATACAGGTTGAAGACATTCATTCATCTAACCATCCTTCCTGTCCAGAGATTCTTCTGTACTACTTAGTCTACAAGACTGTTGTTTTGCACAGTTGTAAATGATTCACATCATCTTCCTTAAAACCTAGTAAACATTTGTATCAAAACTTCTTAGAAGACAAAGATTACACCTTTTATATCACAGATAACTTCAAGAAAACATTACAAACCATGTAATTACTTAACTGTTATCTCATCAGAGACTACTTTGATGGTGAATCACAATTCTCTAATAGCAACATCCTGTCTAGTCATAGGGAGTGCTTACCAATTGTCCTACTCTGTATATATCTGATTATTAGAGTTGCTGGACACTTTCCATGGGAGTATTTCAATGAAAATCAGGGGGGGAAAAAGCCACTTCTATTTTTCTTTGTTTTACATTGCTTTTCAATGGAATTAAAAAAGAATTAGCATCACTTTCTCACAGCAAGAAATGGAATACCATGTATCGTTTGCACAAAACTGGATTATAATTCATTGCATTTGGCAGAAGCAGCTCTAACACTTCACAGTTCAGAGGCAATAGCAGTTCATGCAGTGGATGTGGTTTGAGCCATGTAAGAACGAAGAGTTTTAAAGATTAAAGCACTGATGAAGTTTTAGTAACAACTGGTTGATACAACAGATTCGAGAGCACAACTGGATTCTGTATAAATAAATGGATGATCAAGAGAGCTATCCTCAATGCAATCATGTTGTCATTACAAAGACTGATGACTAACACCCCAGAGATATTGGACGTTGCTCATTCAGTCAAACAAAAGGGTGAGTAAAAAACTCTTGGGCAGATTTTTCTTCTGACTCTAGTACAGTGGGGCATAGTGCTCCTTTATTGCTTTTCCGCTCTCGTGCATTTACCCTTCTGCCCTTTTCCCTTTCTCGGTGTTGCAAGTCTTCTCAGAAATGACTGACATTCCTCAAGGGCTCACTGAATGTTGCACCTCTGAGGGATTTTCAAAGAAATGGGAGAGGGAGAAGTATACATAGTGGATTGCACGTTTACATCAAGAAGGCCAGTTGTCTTAGCATACTTTGTCCATCCCCTTTGCACATTCTTTGCTCACTTTCAGCAGTGGTCATGGTGAAATCCTGCTATTTAGTTATGGGTCAGCTTGATTTGGTACGGATGTTAATATTTATTGCAAAGCTTCACATTTCTGGTTCAGTATTACATATGGCCCTTAAGGTTTATTCATGTTAAGGGTGCCATTATTCTTCCTCCTGGGGCAAAGGAATAGGATAACTCTCTCTCTTGTGAAAGTTTCTTCATATTGCCTTCCAGTACAGAGCCTTTTCATCTTGTATCAGAGAGGATAAGATGAAAAACAGAGGAGCATCTCATTTTTCCCCAAAAAGTATTTGAAGTTTTGCAATTTTGTGACAGTAGATATAGTCTGAGAAAAAGAATGCTTTTTCTTTCCTTTAGGAGAATTGTAGACACAAATCTTGCTGAGTATTCTCATCTCATAGTCTAAATTAATAGCCATCAGTAGCTCACTTTCTTATTTGCAAGGTCATAAAATCTCACTGACAAGAGTCTATTACTCTGGCCTCAGTCATTTTGCACTATGCCACAACAGATGCTATTACATTTCAAAACTTAAAGAAAGGCTTCAGCTGAAACTTCTGACTACGCTGTTAGCCAGGAAAAAAAAAAAGGGGTTGGTGGTATTGGTGTTGTAGATTTTGAGATTCTCAGGAACCTAAAAACCATTGAGCTGCTTTTTGCTGTTTATTTGAGGGATCTGCCAAAATTCATTCATAGTCTCTGACCCCCTTTATGTCATGAATTTTCAGTATCTGGAAAGTCACCTGCAGCTCTGAGCAAACAGCCATTAAAAAGTAGATTTAAAGAGCAATATATGCTCTCTAAGACATGTGCAATATGTCTTATAAGATACTGCTGCAACGTAGTTTGTCCCTTCATGCAAAGGACCTTCAGGTTTCATCTCAGCTACTGAGGACTGTTTGCCATCCCCTCCCCCTCTCCCCACTCCTCTCCTCTGCAAGAGAATTTTTCTTGTATGATGAGAAAGATTTCTGCAATCTGATAACGAGCACCTTGGTGCATCCGGTCAACTAGACAACGTTTGGTCCTGTTACCACATTGTATCCCCCACCAAACTCTCTGACATTTCATCTTTAACTGAAGGTTTAGCAACTGATGATAGATAACGTAGCAAACAATCAGTTGCAAATAGCTCCAGTTCCACAGTTACGCATATAACAAAAGGTATTGTTTTGTTTTCAGTATTATTTATTAGCTCAACAAGTTTTGGCTGCAGACAATATAAAAAAGAAGGAAAAAAAGGAAGAAAAAAACCAACAATAAAACTATGCATTAAGCCTTAAATTAATCTCACCTTATTAATTCAAAATTCAGTGTGATTCAGTAGGAACTGCTAAGGGAATCAGATTTACTAAAACTGCCTAGAAAATGATTGAGCAACTTTTTGCGACACAAAAAAGGAAAAGGAGAAATAGACAGGTCTTAATTCCACAAAACAGAAAATAATTAATATGTTTTCAAAATAGAAATGGCACCGATGAGGTCCCATCCTGAGTGCTGTGTCCAGCTTTGGGCCCCTCACTACAAAAAGGACATTGTGGTGCTGGAACTTGTCCAGAGAAAGGCAACAAATCTGGTGAGAGGTCTGGAGCACAAGTCTTATGAGGAGAGGCTTGGGGAGCTGGGATTATTTGGTCTGGAGAAAAGGAGTCTGAGGGGAGACCTTATCGCTCTCCACAGCTACCTGAAAGGAGACTGTAGCAAGTTGGGGGTCAGTCTCTTCTCCCAAGTAACAGGAGATAGGACAAGAGGAAGTGGCCTCAAGGTACACCAGGAGAGGTTTAGACTGGATATTAGGAAAGACTTTTACACTGAAAGGGTTATTAAGTATTGGAACGGACTGCCCAGGGAAGAGGTGGAGTCATCATTCCTGGCTGTATTTAAAAGATGGGTTGACATAGTGCTTAGAGATACAGTTCAGTGATGGGTTTAGTCAGTGTTAGGTTGATGGTTGGACTCAATTATCAGAAAGGTCCCTTCCAACCTAGACAATTCTATGATTCTATGAAAAGTGTAAATAAATGCATATTCTGAGGAGACAGAGGTTCTTGTCAGGACCCAGGAAACTACAGGCCAGTCACCCTCACTTCCATTCCTGGAAAGAGGATGGAACAGCTCATCCTAGATCCACATATAGAGGAAAAGAAGGTTATCAGGAGTGGTCAACATGGATTCACCAAGGGGAAATCATGCTTAAGCAATCTAATAGCCTTCTATGATATGACTGGCTGGATAGATGAAGGAACAGCAGTGGACATTGTCCACCTCGACTTTGGCAAAGCTTTTGACACTGTCTCCCATATCATCCTCATAGATAAGCTTAGGAAGTGTGAGTTAGATGAATGAACAGTGAGATGAATTGAGAACTGGCTGAATGGCAGAGCTCAGAGGGTTGTGATCAGTGGCACAGAGTCCAGTTTGAAGCCTGTAGCTACTGTTGTTCCCCAGGGGTCAGTACGGAGTCCAGTCCTCTTCAATATATTCATCGATGAATATGTTGAATAGTTGAATATTGAAAATGAAAACCTAGATGAAGAGACAGAGTTTACCCTCAGCAAGTTTGCTGATGACACAAAACTGGGAGAGGTGGCTGACACACCAGAAGACTGTGCTGTCATTCAGTGAGACCTGGAGAGGCTGGAGAGTTGGGTGGAGAGGAACTTAATGAAGTTCAGCAAGGACAAGTAAAGGGTCCTGCATCAAAAGACACATAACCCCATGCACCAGCACATGGAACTGGAAAGCATTTCTGTGGACAAAGACCTGGGAGTCCTGGTGGACAACAAGTAGACCATGCACCAGCCATGTGCCCTTCTGCCAAAAAGGCCAATGGTCTCATGGGGTGCATTAAAAAGAGCATGGCCAGCAGGTTGAGAGAGGGCATCCTGCCCCTCTGGCCTGGTGACATCACATCTGGAGTAGTGTGGCCAGTTCTGGGCTCCCCAGTTCAAGAAAGATGAGGAACACTGGAGAAAGACCAGCAGAGGGCTACAAAGATGATCAAGGGAATGGGGCAACTCTCATGAGGAAAGGCTTAGAGACCTGGGTCTGTTAAGCCTGGAGAAGAGAAGACTGAGATGGGATCTTATCAATGCTTATAGTACCCAAACAGTGGGTGTCAAGAGAGTGGAGTCAGATTCTTTTCAGTTCCAGCAACTAGACAAGGGGCAATGGGCACAAACTGGAACACAGGACATTCTGTCTGAACATGAGGAAAACCTTCTTTACTTTGATGGTGATAGAGCTCTGGAACAGGCTGCCCAGAGAGGAGTCTCCTTCTCTGGAGATATTCAAAACCTGCCTGGATGTGTTCCTGGCCAGCCTGCTCTCAGTCAATGTGCTTTGGCAAGGGGGTTGGACTAGATGATCTTCAGAGGTCCCTTCCAACCCCTATCACTCTGTGATTCTGTGTGATTCCGTGATTCTCATCACGTATTTGTAACTTCTGTATGAGAAATATTTTCAAGATACCCACTATTTTTTTGAGTTCAAGTGGTTACTGGAGCTATAACAAGGTTAACACTTTGTTAAATGAAGTTGCTGGGGTAGCACACCGCCTGCTCTAGAGAGCATGAAATTACATAGGCTGCATCAGCAGGCTTATGTATAGGTTCCCACTTTTGGGGATCACAGGTGAAAGGGAATATTTTTTCACTGGCTAACCTTATTTCCCCATTAATATACTTTCCCTATGACAGGCACAAGCTTTGCTCTCCTGTAAAAAGAACAGGTGAAAATATGCATATACTCTGTGCTAGGCAGGACATAGTTCAGTCAAAACTGCATGAAATAGGTCAATGTGTGCTGGCATTTCCAGAGTAGGAAGCAGTGCTGTGCATCAGGAGCAGGACTGGAGTGTGATACAGCTATTGCTGAAGATATGATGCCCACACTACTTGTCTTTTGAAGGTTTTACTTTGAACCTTGTCTTGAATATTAATTTCATATTTATTTTTCAGAGGACAGCCTCACTTTAAAGGACATGGATATCATTCCTGCAGGACTGCTCTTCAGATCAGAACTCTGGCATACTTGTCTTTGCCTGTAGTGAAACGGAGCATTAAATTACCTATGGCTGCTGTGTTTTCTCCTAAAAATCCTGATTTCTTTAATATTCAATCCCATTTAGTCCCTCCAAGGTCCATATTACCTGGTTAAGAAATCAAGGGTATGCTGACCAAGTCAGACTTTCAAACATTTTGCCTATGCTGAGCCTTTTCATCACTACTAGCCCTTTTCTGTTCATTTTTAACAGCTCTTGTAGAAAACAGCTTACTTGGTTTAAAATTTTAACTCTGGGATGGCTTGTGTAACAATGCAGGTTACTCGTGATCACCATTTAAGAAAATCAGCTTCCCAAAGTGGATTTGGACAATTCTCAGAGGGTTTGAGATGCATGGGAAAGTAAAGGAGGCTACTCCACAGATGTTAAACCAGTCTGCCTTTGCCTGCTTCTGTAACCCATTTGCAATGTCCTTTGTGTCTGGCTGTGGGCGAGCATTACTTTTTAGCCACACCAACCCCCTGCTTGCCTTCTTGCACCCTTGTACAAATGTTAGTGCCACCACAAGAGGCGCAGCCAGGAATGCACAGCTGGACAAAATGGAAACCGAGTCCAGACTTGCCTTGGTTTAGAAGCACAGACAAAGAGTGAGACAGAAAGGATACATCACCTATGGAAGGTGCGATCTGTTAGCTGCTGTACCTTGTGGCTTTTCAACTGTGAAGAGTAATCTCAGGAACAGGCACAAAATGTGGGGCTCAGTTTGCCTCACACAGGGTGTGCACATGTGTGTGTGTGCCTGGGGAGGGGGCTCGACTTACCACTTTACACATTATTCTAACTATTACGTACTGCTTCAGGTGCCTGACTCACCAGTCCTCCTGAACCATAAGACTGCTTTTTCCTTCAAGACAGTAGGGTATGTATTTCTGAAACCTACACAGAGTGAGTCTTGCTGCCCAAATTAGCTGTCCACCCCTTGCATGAAGAGGCTTTCAAAGGGAAGCGAGACTGCAGGATATTTTCAACCATTGCTAATCTTCTGCCTTCTATGCAGATTCCCAGTAGGGGAAGGCAACTATCTTGTTAATATTAAGAATACAGAAATATATCTATTACAGTCAAATCAGCCATGATATTCTCCATAATGGCTTGGAATTAAATTATAGAATGGGCTAAGTATTAAAAATAACAAATCCTTTTACATACTAAGAAGTCTGTCTTCTGCTGTAATTAAATCCATTTAATAGAAAACTACATTGGCCCAATAGCAGAAACACATAAGAGAACCAATATTGGGTCAGACCAGTATCATGTCCTGTCTCGTGTCAGCCAAAGCAGATACCAAGGGGAAAGCATAAGATCAAGGCATGCGGGCCACCAGCTTCCCACAAGCTCTCTTCCAGCTACCAGTTTTTCTGCAGCTCAAGGTTTTCATGGGCTGGGAAGGTGTCAATGTGTTTAGCGGTTCCTGGTGGATTTCTCTTCCTTGAGCTTGACTGGGGACCTAGGTTAACTTAAAACATCCACTACCCCACAGCACTACAATCTGCACCTGTCATGCTCACTGGGAGAAGAACCGTCTTCTCTTTGTGCTATCCTTGTTCTGTGATCGTCAGACATCCCTCCCTCACATTTTGCAAAAGAGCACAACTGACCTCATCAGCCCAATCCATGCCCCTTCTAGTATAATTTTACTAAATCCTTTTAAAGGCATGTTTTTTCCAGGGCAAAGAGTCCTAATTTACCTTGGTATTGAAGGCATAGGTATGGAGGCCATTCCCACCCTCCTTAGTCTGTTTCAACTTTTTTCTAGTTTTACAGTAGCATTTTGAGATGATTGAACCAAAATTGCACAAAGTGTTAAAATTATGTGGTTTGGACAGTAGTACAGGGAAGTCCTGTTTCATTATCTACTCATTGCCCAAATAATTGCTAAAATTTCATTTGTGTATTTTTGACCTTTTCCAGTTTCAATCCTAATGTCTAAACTACATCCTCATAGCTAATTTTAACATTTCCTTTTTAGATTTGATTTTCTTTTAGTGGCTTATTCTTTTTTCCTTCAGTGCAGCCCTTACCATTACATTTTTATAACAGACATCATGTGTCTGCCAAAAATAATAACTAGAACTTGGTAGCCCTTCTCTCTAACATCTTCAGACAAATCACATCAAAGGAGTGACCTGGAGCCATACACCTTGGCCTCCTGTGTGTAAATTGTCACCTTTGCAAAAGCCCCTCCCAGAAACACACTAACAAAAAACTCCTCAGTTTCATGTACCACAGAAACTCTGATTCTGTGGCCACCCCTCACAGATGACAAAAATGGAAATACCTGAATGTTTTTCTGAGAAGGTTGGCATTAATTGTACGTTTTGACATCACATTAGAAAGTTAGGATAACATACATTAGTTATAACATTCCACAGTAAAGCTGATTATTAGGTGTTGACCAGCGTGTCTTTTAAAATCAAATACTTCCTCAGTATATTCCCTCTACAACTTCTATTTTTTCTTGAAAATGCAGAAACTGTAGTGATGTTTTTGTAGTGGAACTCATCAAACTACTTGCTTCCCATAGTCCTTACTGTGAAGAAAGTTTGTTTGGCCCTCGCCAACAAAACAACTTCTTCTAAAGTGCAAGTAATCCATAACCAAGCCTGAAACCAAACCAGCTCTGGCAGATATGGCACTTTTGGCAAGTGCCCCTGTGATCACTGACAACCATACGCAACATGGAGCTATAAAACACATCATTAAACAACAAAGACATGTAGAGCAAAGGGTGTGTATCATACCCCATTTTAAATTGCAAATATAAAGAGCACTAAGCAAACTATTCTCTGAACGATTTTTAAATTTTTTTCTGAATAAGTGCAATATGTATTGCACTTACATGCACTGCATAATATGCAGTACGCAAAGCAGCCGGAGAGAGTCAAAAAGGTGAAATACTGGACAATATGGAATATCTTCTATAATATGCAATATACAGTTCAGCATTATGTCAGAAGGTTGTTATCAAATGCCTTAAGATCTACTTAAGACAAAAGAATTAATTTAAGGGAATATTGTTAAAGAAAACAATAATTCTCACAGTATTTATTCTCCTATGACCTATTTTTTTTAGATACAGACAAATGTCGGTCTGAGAAACAACACCCTGGGAGACAGCCTTTGTGTGTGAGAAACTATTTTTCAACATTGTGTCTGGATGAGGAAGAAAGTTTCGTATCCTTAGGGTATATTTATAATTAGAATGATGTAACTGAATCAAAGACATTGTTTCTTAGGAGACTGAGACATCTTAGTCGGCGGAGGTTATTTTAGGGTGGGGCAGAGGGGGATTCTAGGTTTATTTCATCTATTAAAAAAACATTTTTCTCTATGCTGTGGAATTTTTTTTGTTTGGATGGTTGGTTGGTTTTGGTTTTTTGTTATAGCCCTTTCATTAGTATCCATTAATTAGTGTTATTCTTCTCCTTGTGGAAGTGCAGATTTTCCTCCTTGACCCAGAGCTGCACATGTATTTATACACTCAGTTCAGATGGGGAGAGAAGTGACTAGAGCTGCTCTCCTGACCACAGTCCTGGATCGCACTCAGTACTGAAGCCAACGTTTCTGCCTTAGGTAGCTGCACCTTGAAGTGTCTGTTTGCAGAGCTTCTGTGACACCACAAAGAGGAAACCCAGGAACTGGTCTGAGAGACACATGAGTCATTTCTGGTTAATGACTGACCTAGGGCTTCAGAGTTCGGAAGTGACGGTGTCTTGGGAAGTGCTGATAAACAGTGAGTTCATGTTCAAGTTCATGCATTAGGATGAGTAACACGTCTGTGTGTCCTGCAGGAGTAAATACATGAAAGAAATCAATGTGAGTTACCCAGGGACAGGTCCCTGCTGTGCTTCCATCAATGATGTTAATGTCCTTGCAGAGCTTTCTTGAACTACATGATGTCAATAAGGACAAATGCCCAAATAAATACCCATTGAACAATCCCACCTGTTGACAGGCTTCTTCATTTTAACTTACAATTCAGATTCTGTGTTAAAAAGAAGTAAGAAACTGGGAGAACACATGTACTTTTATAGCACTCCTGAAATAAAAGCTACGGTCTGTGTCACACCTAAGGACCGTGACCTAGATGCTGAGAAAGGGGAAGTAAGGAAATATTTCTATTTCAGCTTTCCAGGCAAACTGTCTTTTTCATTAGTCAGTGTCAATGCCAAGAAGTTCAAAATTATTCAGCAGAAATCACTGTTACAAAATAGAATGCATCCCATACAAAAAGGTAGCCCCACAGATTTTGATATTTAGCAGAACTGCGGATGGAGAAAATGAATGTTTCTCAATCACCCTGGATATACATTATTCAAACAGTGCTGACAAGGCTAGGTAGGCTGAAAGCTGCACAACACACAGGTACCCTGCACTTTGCACTTCTTTCTGATTTCTTAGCAAGTTCAAATCCTCACCACCCTATTTTTACTGGCTTCAATTCGCATTGTCTCCCTGGATATTGGCCTGGCACCTAAGCCAACGTAGGCAGTGTTTTGCATAGGCAAAACAGGCATAGGCTATTGGCATATGCATAGGCAACACATCCTCGCTATCATTGCCAACTTCGGATCAGTTGTGCTGAAAGGCTCCCGGATCCTGCCGCACTCCTGCATGGCTGAGGACCCATTCTGAAGGAATTCCATTTAAAGGAGAAGATACGGACTTAATAACGTCATTAAATGCACAATTTAGTACTTGAGGAAGACATCCACTCTACGCTGTTACATAAATCCACGTTTTACCGCCGTGCTACATTTTCCCGACTCCAGAGCTGGCAAAGAGGCAGCCCCCACCCCCTCCAAAGCGCTGTCTCCGGGTGTCCCGGGCCGAGGCGGCGGCAGGTCTCCGCTCCGCAGCCCTGCTTCCAGGAGGCACCGAGCATGGGGGAGAACCGCGGGGGACAACCCTGCTGCCGAGTCTGCAAGGGACTGCCGGGACCCCACCGGCGAGCACCGCGGGCGCGGAGTAGCGGAGGGGGG